>NC_069658.1:183312282-183615313 GCF_027244095.1 Hemicordylus capensis
CACTTTAATACAAAGGTAAAATCCCAAATAAGGCATCGGGAATGTGAACGGCTTCCTGCTGACCGCGCAGGGGCTGCGGTGCCACAACACAGTAAGTACAGAAGCACACTTGGGAGATCCGTAGCGACCCTGTTGTGGGGTTTAATCTGGAAAGCGCCACTGCTAGGTACAGTAGGCATGCCCACCCCTTCTGAATCTCGAAGAGTTGCAGAGGGAGAAGTTGCACTTGGTGGACTTAAAGGTGCAAGATCCGCCTCAGGATTGAGACCCAGCAACTCTGCCCACATCATGTGTATGGGCGGTGGGGTTCAGACAACACAGGAGGTCACCCCCAAAGCAAGGGCTGGGGGCACAGTGCCCTCAACGTCCCACTTAGGGGAATAATCAAACTAACCAATCCAAAGGTCAGAGCTGTGGAGAATTCAAAGATGACAAACCTGAACCAGTTCTGACAATGCCTTTCTGAACTGGTCCATGCAATTAGAAAGAGTGTGCCCATTGCAATATTCTCTGTGGAGATCTCCCTTTTTCACAATACTAAACTCAGGATCACCCCATGAAACTGATTGGCTGTAGATTATTAGTCGGGCGAGCTAGATAGAACTTCCATGTTCAGAGACAGCACATCTTTGAGTAACAAGTGAGGAGAAGCCCTAAATTGCTTTGGGCTGGGTTACCTGAGAGAGCGCCTTTCACTACAATATCTACCGCTCATTAAGATCATCAGGAGGGGTCTGTCTTCTCTTCAGGTGCCACAAGTTCATTTGGTGGCGACCTGGGATCAGGCCTTCTCAGTTGTCGCCCCTAGGTTGTGGAATGCACTTCCTGTGGATATGAGAGGATTCTCTTCCTCGGAGGCCTTCAGGACAGCCTTAAAATTCCATCTTTTTAGCTGGGCGTTTAATGATTTCTAGTTTGATTCTAATGAGTTTTAATCTGGTTTAAATGTTTTCTTATTTTAATTGTTTTATTATGTATTTTTTATTTTATTTTAATGGAAACCACCCTGAGCCACTTTAGGAAGGGCGGTATATAATTTGAACAAACAAGGGGAGCCTGTCATCATCATCACATCCTGCTTGGGAGCATTCCAGACTCAGCGGCATCTGGGTGGCTGCTGCTTTGTTGACTGATGGATTTCATTTCATTTTCTCCACTTTTCCATAGAAAATATAAAAAGAGATTACATCTTAGAAAGAACAAAGCGCGTGAAATACCGCAGCGTATTAAAATGCGGGACTAGACGGACCTTGGTCTCATCTAGGCAATGAGAGTCAATCCCCCTTGCACTCAGTGGGGCCCCTTCCCGCTAATTCGGACATATAACCGGCTTGCAAATCACGCTGACTCCTGCCTGATTCAGAACAAGGCAAATGCTGCTGCTTCTGCTCGCTAACAAATTTCCTCAACCCTAGAGGCTAGAGCGAAATCCAACAAGGCATCATCTCATGCTCACCTCCTTTTAGGCTCACCAGAAGATGACCTCTTCACCGAGATGATGATGACTACTCCAGCCAGAAGCAGCAATGCCTGAGATGCGTCTGACTTTTCAGAGCACTCCGCTACCCTATAAAGTCCTGGATCAGCCCGCCTCCTAATCGGGCGGGGAAATAACAACATACACTCACGCGCTCTCCAGAACGCCAGGAGGTGAGACCGCAGTTAATGGGTGCAGACCCCATTTCCCTCTAGGGGGCGCCAGCGTAACGAGATCTTTACACGACCACTCGAAGACGGGGGAAGATGCAGGGTGCGCCTATCGCCTGCGAAGGGATCAGGAACGGATGTACTGACAACACTTGCCTTAAAAAAACATTCGCCAAAAAAGAAAATTACGAACCACGATAGCTATATGGAACCTCCATGTTCAGGGGCAGTGTACCTCTGAATATTAGTTGCACTTCTGAATATTAGGATATCAGATCATCTTATGATTCTCTCTTTTAGTTTTACGTTAAACTAGCTTAATGGTTTGATGCAAGGCATCATTTTCTGAACCTTTGGGGATGTTTTGGTGCTGTCTATATGTTATGTCTAATAGATTCATTTTTACTTGACTTGTAATTGCATTGTTTAAACTGTCCCTTGTATGTGTGCAAAGGATCAAAGGATCAAATCCTTTTCAGACTGAAAAATGACACATACATTTCAAAATGTACAAATAAACCTCAACAGACAGCTAAATGCCTTCAAGAACGCAGTGTTATTATTTTTAAATTTTTATTTTGAGCCATGTAGGACAGGTTGGAAGATCTAACTCATCCCAATGCAATGGATGGCCATTCTGAATGACAAGCCTTTTCAGAATGCACTGGTTGGTTCTTAATAATAATAATAATAATAATTCGATTTCTATACCGCCCTTCCAAAAATGGCTCAGGGCTAAAGAGAAATAACAAATAAGATGGCTCCCTGTCCCCAAAGGGCTCACATTCTAAAAAGAAACATAAGACACACACCAGCAACAGTCACTGGAAGTACTGTGCTGGGGGTGGATTGGGCCAGTTACTCTCCCCCTGCTAAATAAAGAGAATCACCACGGTAAAAGGTGCCTCTTTGCCCAGTTAGCAGGGCATATGCTTATTATGTTTATTCTTGTTTTCCTAATAAACAATATTTTTTTTTATTTTTTGTTTAGCCATTTGTGCACACTGCACAGTCTAAAAAACCCATGTGTAACCAACAAATCGCCCTTGATTTCATGCATTTGAACATTCATGCATATGAATGGCCATGCTGAAAAGTTCAAGGCATTCCAAAAGCCATTCAGAAGGAAGCATTTAATTTCTATAAGCATCTGCTATCATTCATTTCAGCATGTAGTCCCATCTACACTTGTCAATTAATTCCATAGAACTCACTGGGCCCTTTCTCACAACCAGGGACCCAGGAGGGAAGGTGTGCAGGGAGGAAGGCTGCAGGAGCTTACCTCCCCCACAGAGGATCGGGTCCCAGTTGCTGGGCACGTGAATTGCACACCCAGACAATCTGCTGCTTCCCCAGGAGGTTTGGAGTTGCGGGGGGTGGGAGACGTTGTCCCAGCCCGCAGAGATCCCACAGTGTGCAAGTGTGAGGTGCATTGTGGGGGCCTCTCCCCCTCCCCCCACCCCCAGCAACAGGAGGGTGCCCCTCAGGGTCTCAGTGCCGGCTGAAAGCAGCCAATGCTGACACATGGTCAGTTGGACAGGGTTAAGGGAGAGCTTACTCCCTTAACCTTGTCTAACAGCTGGGCTTCACAGCAGGGTCTGCTGCCAAGGGAACTGCACGGCTGGCCCAGCGGTTCTCGTAGGCAGCCCAATCCAGGCCTGGCTGCCTTTAGCCCTGTCTTGACTGCATGTGAGAACAGGCTCACTCAGTGCGTGCGTGGTGTAGTGGTTAGAGTGCTGGACTAGGAACAGGGAGACCTGAGTTCAAATCCCCATTCAGCCATGATGGTTGTGAGGAGAAAGTGAAGTATGGAGTACACTGCTCTGGGCTCCTTGAAGGAAGAGTGGGATATAACATGTTACATAAAATAAATAAATAAATGGATAGGCATAGAGGTCGTTCACATGACTGGGCAGGCGGGGCAGCAGTCAGGTGTTGGGGGGGGGAGGCTGGTTAAACTCACCTTCCCCCCAGACGAGTGATAGGTTGTTTCTGGGAGCACGGACCGCACTCTTAGACAAGCAACACTGCATGGTGCAGCACACAGCGCCAGCAGAGACGGGATGATGCATCTCAGCCTCCGGGGACCCCACAATGAGCATGCGTGATGCATTGCGGGATTCCCCCAGGACACGGGCACTCTAGGAGCCCGTCTCTGTGTGCAGCCAGGCTGGAAGCAAGCCCGAGCTCTCACAAGAGCAGGAAGCCCGGATTCAGGGGGCTCTCACTCCCTTAACCATGCCTAACTGTGGGCTAAAATGCCAGCCCCACTGGGATCAGGCCAATCCCCTGCTAACTTGACAAAGAGGCACCTTTTAACATGGTGATTCTCTTTATTTAGCAGGGGGAGAGCAACTGGCCCTCTCCACCCCCAGCACAGGACCTCCAGTGACTGTTGCTGGTGTCTATCTGATGTGTCTTTTTAGATTGTGAGCCCTTTGGGGACAGGGAGCCATCTTATTTATTATTTCTCTGTGTAAACCGCCCTGAGCCATTTTTGGAAGGGCGGTATAGAAATCGAATAAATAATAACCGCCCTGAGCCATTTTGGAATGGCGGTGTACAAATCAAATAAATAAATTAAATTAAATAAATAATGAGTCGTCGTCATCCTCCTCATCCCGGTGGTTCTCAGGCGCAGCCTAACCCAGGCTGGGCTTCTCTAGCCTGGGCTTTGCTGCACATGAGAACAGCCCCATAGGATGACACTATAGTCATCTCTTGTTGAGCCTGACTGTGAATCCACAGGGCCTGAAAGTGAGCTAAGCGCCAAGTAAGTACGTATCAGGCCGTTTTGAACATTTGCCCTTGAATGAGAGGTGCCAGCCAGGGTAAATTGGAAAGCTAGAGGCACCTCCTTCTTGGCAGATCTGCCCCCCGCCTGTCATTTCTCTTCCCTTAGCTTGGCAGGAAGCTCTGTTCTCTCACACTGCCAATAAGGCTGGATTGACGCAAACAAGAGATGAAACCAAGCAGCCCGTCCAGAGCAGGTAAGAGAAAGAGGCACGCCCCAGACCCAGGCAGGGCTTAGAGGGAGGCATTAGTGCCTTTCCCGGGGGCTGCTTCCACTGCGGTCTCAGCCTCCGCTCCCTCCAGGAGCTCTCATCTGCGTTCCTGAGCTCAGCACTCTCAGAATAGCAGGTACTGAATTAACTCTCCCCCCACACTTGCCGGCCCCTATGCAACCCCACCCCACCCCACCCTCCTCCTCCTTTCATAGGACAGAAAGTTAGAAGGGACCTTGAAGTTGGAGGTCTTCTAGACAAGCCCCCTATTTCATGTAGGGAACTGCTAGAGCATCCTTGACGGATGGCCAGAGACTAGTCTCTGTTTGAAAACCTCTAGGGAACGGGAGCCCAGTGCCATGCAAGGCAGAGGATCCTGCTGTCAAAGCAGCTTTTACTCTCTCCTAGGGTTCCCATCCACCTGGGTCGAAAGTTTGGGCCATCCTGTTTAGCCCAGCACTGTTTAGCCCAACCTAAGACTTGTGGTGTTGTTTTTAAAGATAAGCTTTCAGACTTGGGGCATGATGACAGCTTCCATTCAAAGAACGAGACCTATAATAATTTGGTTTTAGTCGGCAGAGCTGATCCACCCTCTCGATTCACCTCTGGGTGGATTTTCCAAAATCACGGTCACCTTACAGAGCTTCCATGATTCAGGGGAAATGAAACACCGTGAAACCCTTCCTCCCCACCCTTCCCCATGCCTGTGAGCATGGGGAGAAAAGCATGTTTACAGCTTTATGGATGGTTACTTTAGATTGTTTTACATGATGTAATATTTTAATTATTGCTTGTCTTTTTAGTCTGTAAACCACCCAGAAATTTGTCTGCTCAACCTATGCCTCTTTGAGTATATAAATGCGATAGAAATAAATAATTGGTAAGGTGCTCAAAAGGACAGAGCAGTAACTTAAGGGAGTTATTGAAGAACTGTGTTTATGATAAGGAAATAAAAGCTTCGGGACTTAAAAACAACTGTTTGTATTTAGCATGTAAATGTCTACTACTATTTACAGACAAAAAAATTGAGAGAGACACATGCATCTGATGACCATTTAATAGCTTCTGCCAGTGATTAGGAAATAATTTATTTTCCCGTTTATTTCCTTGAAGCCCCATCTGGAGACGTGGCAGCCCTGCCTAGTGACAAAGGTTGACTATAGCTCTGCCCATCTCATCTGCTCTGAATCGGCAGCACAGAACAGTAACACTTACCCTTCTTCAAAGAGGCATAGGTTGAACCTTGCAAAGACAATGTCAGACATATCCAGAGAGGTGTAATGATTTGATTTTAACTGGTACCTTGTTTTATTAGATCTGCATGGCTTTTGCCATGACTTAGCACTGCCATTGGTGGGGGAAGTCACCCTCTGGAGGTATCGTTCCTTTTACAGATTCCCAGAGGTTGTCAGAATAGAAGCGGCAAGTAGCTTCAGTCCAATGAAAACCAGCAGAGACATACAGAAATAAACGTAAGCTGGTAACTTGAGGTAAGCGAAGCCTCAAGTGCGACCAACAAATAAAAGGGCACACGCCCCGTGGCTTTCTTCTGCTACCTTTGTAGAACAATCCTTTTCAGTCCCTTGGGACTCCCTCTGGCAGAATGAAAAAGAGACTGCTTCAGTTCTTGTATCTTCCACAGCAGTGGCTCTGATTCAACAGGGTGAAAGCAAGGATGCAAAAATTGAAGCTGTTGGTAGTTCAGTAGCGCCTTTGGGATTGATCCTTATGGCAAAAGAGTGGTGCAGAGGCTTGGCAAGTGCATCTTGGCATCAGAGTATTTGAGGGTGGAGTATAAGTCTTTGGTTCCCCCCTCCCCCTCCCCCTCCCCCTCCGCTCCTTTGGCAAATTGGCCCTCCAGCACAACTACTGGTTGAACTGGGATGATAGAACACTAAAGGCTAGTTCACATGAGCAGAAATTGGGTAGGACAAGTGTCCTAGCCAAGTTCAGGAGCTGTGTGTGCTCTTGTTTTGTGATCGTGCGCAACTTGGATGAAAAACAAGGTAGGAGACACAGGCAGTGATGGCCTTCTAAGCATCAGCAGGATAGAAGCGCTTTTCCTCCTACCTCATTCAGCAGCTGGGTACAGCTGCTGGGTAGGATGAAGCCCTCCTACCCAGCTGAATTACCCAAGTACTGCAGTCTTTGAGAAGCTGCTGCCAATCTGTGTAGACAATACTGAGCTAGGTCATGTACCAATGGTCTGACTTGATAGAAGGCAGCTTCCAATGTTCCTATAGTGGCCTATTGGTATAGCCCAAAGATGGCCAACCTGAGGCTCTCCAGCGGTTGTGGGACTTCAGCTCCCATCATCCCTTTCCACAACATGGACTAATTACAATGCCACTCGAAGAGGTGTATTGACAGGGCATCTACTACCCAGCCACCCCATTCATGACCACTTGCCACTTGGCAATAAGTAAAATATTTATTCTATCATTCATTCATTCATTCAATTTATATACCACTCTTCCAAAGGTGGCTCAGGGTGGTTTACATTAAATTAAAAAACAAAACAATTATAATCAAAAACCAATCAAAAGCGATTAAAATTACAATTAAAACTAGATAACATGAAAACTAAATAAAAGCCAGGCTAAAAAGATGGGTCTTTAAGGCTCTACTAAAGGCCTCCAACGAAGACAATCCTCTTATCTCCACGGGAAGAGTGTTCCACAACCTAGGGGCAACATTGAAAGCTCTTAGTGAGGCAATGCTGTCTTTAGGGCCAATCTCACTCTCTAAAACAACAGAGGAGAAAGCAGAGTGCGGCGTTACATTTTCTACACAATTCCATCTCTTTGGTACTGAATTTTCTTTTTCTTGTCCCACCTGAATGCCGTCTTCCACGTATAGTTGATTTGGTGAGAACTTACCTTCATTTTGTCCACTTCACTATGGTAAGAGAACTGCCAAGTGGAGTCACCATTTGCAGGAAACTTGTAACAGTCTAGCTTATGGCCAGTCTGCATTTGGCTTCAAGGTTATTTGTTCCGGCTGTTAACACAGTTGTCTATTAACCTGTGGTTCAATTTTGTCAAACTTTTTATTTATGTTTTAATCTGTGGATTTACTCCTAGTCATGGCAAGAAGTGTACTGGCTGTAACTGTTTCCCCTCCTGCACTTTCTAGGTAATACCATGGACAGGTACAAAGATCTGACAGATGATGAACTCCTTTCGCTCTTGAAGAAATGCAGGATCAAGCATGGGCCCGTTGTTGGTATGGACTGACCAGAGCCAAGACAAGGCAGTTGTGCACCTTATGCACAGTCTGAAAATTAAGTCCCCAATGAAAATGTGGAGGGCACTATTTTACCTCTCAAAACCAGTTCCTGTGCTGGTTCCTGCCTTCTGCCTGAGATTCTGTGCTCAAGTTGTCACCATCATTTGAAGTTGGGCTGAGACTCTCAGGTGAAAGTCAGGTGGAGTTGGGACCACCAGTCTAGGTTAGGAGCACATGCTCCCTGGAAATCTCTGGTTCCCGTCTTATTTTCTGGTGGTTGTGTGAACCAGGCTTATATACAACAAGGTCCTGCTATCCCATCCTGCCATAAACAATGCATGTCTAGCTTTCTTGAGAAGCATTCAGAGTACGTATACATTTCAGACTGTAGGATTAGTAAATGACTGTTCAAAGGAGGTTGAGATTCTTGTTTTGCACTGCAGCGACGTCCATCTACCTTTTGCAATGGTTCCAGTAACGTCTCCCACTCCCACCACAAACTGCCAAATATCTGTGTGGTGGTGTCCACTGAAAGGCTCTGGGTTTTTATTTTAACAGCTTGAAGCATCACAAAATATATGCCACAGAGGAATGAATTTCCTGATAGTAAAAATATGTTCATAAAGTATAACACTTCATAGTTAAAACTGTCATTCATTGCACACACACACCCCCTGTGCTCTCTGCCCTAGGTGGCTGCCTTGCTTGCCTAACCCTCATCCTGGCCCCAAGTAAGATGATAATATAATAAGATTTACGTGCCTGGGCACGTAAATAGGCATGCACTTCAGAAGACCTGGATGCCAAGCCCAGGACCAGAGTAATTGATTGATTAAGTGCCATCGAGTCAGGGTCGACTCTTAGTGGCCACATAGATAGATCCTCTCCAAGATGATCTGTCTTCAATGAATCTGCCGGCCTCTTCTTCTCTTTCCTCCAACTTTCCTCAGCATACCACTGAAGCTTATTCCCTTGGAAAACCTACTGTGGATTCACTCACTTTCAAATTTCTCTTTTTTTGGTCATAAGCCTTACCACTGTGGACAAGTTGCTCTAGTTCGAGCTTTACCCTTATACTAGTAGTGACCAATCACCACAGGCCATTACTCAGGGCCTTATCACTCGTTAACAGGCTTCACATGTTGCCAGTTACACCACCTGCTGTAACACAGTGACTTGCACTTTGTAATTAAAGCTGTACACACCACCTCACAGTTAATATATACTGACACTGTTCTCCCAGGATGTCTTTATATGGAATTCCTTAATAATATGATACATGGGTGTTTATACATAGGACCCAGTATGTAAACTGCAGCTGATTCAAGTGATGCGCTTTTAGTTCTTCCTTTGTGCTTGTGTCACAGCTGCTGTCAAGATCATGTAATGGTTTTCTGTGTAGGCCTGGTATCATGCATCAATGCATTGCTTGATGACAGGCAATTTATAAGCATATGGAATAGCTGGAGACCTTAAACCTAGCTTATTCTGTAGGCTCTGCCACTTTACTGTTGGGCTTTACCAATGGGTGCATGCATGGGCTTTTGAAGGTGGGCTCCCTGTTGCAAGTTGAGGGAGTCGGATTCCCAGCTCCTGAAGACCGCTGCAGTAGAGGAAGGGTCGAGAAGGCTGTGAAATGGCCAGGGACATGGGAGGTGTCTACCCTTTGAAAGAAACAAAGGAAGGAGTTTTGCAGAATGATGAGTTTGTGAAATAAATCATCATCCTTCCTTGGCTTGAATTTAACCACCCGCCTGGATTTCCTTCTCTAGATTCAACCCGGAAACTTTATGAAAAGAAAGTCTATGAATATGAGATCCTGCAGGCACATCAGCATCCTTCACACCGAAGACCAGCGTGCTACACAGAAAAGAAGAATCCGGGGCAACTGGGCAAAGGTACTGCAATCAGGCACTTACACCCCACCTTTCAACATGTTTCTCCCCATATGGAGCTGCACAGTAGACAAAATAACATACGGGAGACCTTTAAGAGTCCTTGGGACACAGAAAACTTCAGCTGCAGACGAGATGATGAGAGATGTTTTAGGCAAAATAGGAGAATTGACAGGGTGGGAGAGAAAGTACTGCTGAAACAAAATGACGTCAGCATTGCAGCTGAAAAGCATTTGTTACATTATCAAATGCTTTCTCTGCAACAAGAAAAACAAGAACAGTCTTTTCTTTAAGTTCTGTTAGATAGTCCCTATATGTAGGCTCTTCCTGATATTATCTCTCATTCTGCTTTGCCATAAGAAGCTAGTCTTGGGTGCATACATTTAGCATGTATTCTAAGATCTGATTTCTTCAGTCACAAAACTTTGTCTATACTCTGGTGACTGAGGAACTTTTATATTCTCTCTCAAGTATTCCCAACTATTAGTTTTTGCCTTTTTCTCTTTTCTTTGTATAAAATGACATAATACCCAGGAATTACTTTTATATATGCTTTGAATCACAGACTGTCACTGATGTAACATCATCACTACTATACTAATGGGTCCCCACCACCCCGACCACCGCTTGGGCTCCCCTTCACACTTTTTCTATCCCTTATATGCTAAAATTCTTTAAATATTCAATTTCAATGGATTAAAATCCTCTTTTCTCTTTGGTCAACTCTAGCACAATTACATTGCAATCAACAAATACCACTAATTCAATTTTCAATCTATAGGCTTGGTGTTGTACAGCATAAATCAGTTTTTGGATAGCTGTCATGTGGGACAGAATAAAACATGTAGTCCTTGTAACTGGGTTTAAGTTCTCCATCAGTTTTAACACTTTAATGCTTGTTAATATGCAACCTATCAGTCTTAATGCTTTAATGCTTGGGGAAGTGAGCAGGGATTTGGAAAGTAGTAACCATTTGAAAGAAGCAAAAGTCATGAGCGTGGCCAGGATTGCCCTAGAAAGAGAGTTTTCTCATTTCCAGAAGAGCTTGTGGAAAGAACTGGAGGATATTAGCAATCTTTCTGGGCTTGGATTTAACCACATGTCTGGATTCCCTCCTCCAGAATCGACCAAAAAAGTTTATGAAAATATCTATGAACATGAGAACCTGCAGACACAGCAGCATCCTTTGCCTAGAAGATCAGCATCCTACAAGGGTGAGAAGAATCTGGGACAACTATGGAAAGACAGGAGCATCTCAGGAGGAAAATCAGTTAGGGTATATGCATTGCAAGGCACATGGAGCTTCTGGAGGATGAAGGGCTATCTTCCACATCAAACTAAATTCTCCCCAATTCATTTTGCCCCTCTCAGCTCTGCAAAGCCATACCTAAGGAAAATCACTGACTCTCCATGTCAAGAAATTAGGAATATTCTCAGCATGGTAATGCAGGCATAACCCTATGGAATGAAGGCACAACTCAACAATGTGGGGCTCTGGTATTATTTCCCTCACCCAAATTATCTACCAGTTAAATGGAGTCCAGTCTCCACAGTTCTTTCCCCACAGCGTATAAGTAGCTGGTGGGAAACATGGAGTTATAAAGGTAAAATATGGAATGGGAGTCTTTGGCCAGTGACTTGGAGGACACACAGAAGGCTTAATGCTGCGACAGTAGGAAAGCATGGAGGGGTAAATTACTATTTTCAAGGAAGGGGTTCCACTGGGGTTTTTCCTGTGATAAGCCACACCAAGACACTATATTTCTGTGAATACATTATTGCCAATCAAATATCAGTATTTAATTGCAAAGATTGCAGGCAAATTTGCTTATTTATGTTACAGAATTTTCTTATTAGTGCGCAGTTACATGAAGACAGGTGTCCAGTTTAGTTGTACTTAATATTCCTTTGAAATAAATGGTTTTAAACTGGTTGGAGAAAATTTGCCCACTGATAGTGACGAGACCAAGTGCAATGAACTTTGTCTTGATTTGGGTCAGCATTTGCTTTTTTGTAATAGTGGAACATTCCTGGCAAGGGACCTCTCAATAGGGAGGCATATACTCTGCACTACCAAGAACAAAAAACAAAAAAACACTACACCAAGAGTGGATCCATTTTGCAACCTAAATAGGTCTTTATTTATTTATTTATTTATTTAGCTATCAAATTTATACACCGCCCCAAACTTTCGTCTCTGGCCGGTTGACAATAGCATAAAACAAGTTAAAAACTTATACAAAAACTAAAAACAATTTAACAATTTAAAAATAAATCAGAAATTAAAACCTAAAAATTTAGGAAGCTGAGAAAGCTTGGGCAAAAAGATGGGTTTTCAAGTGTTTTTTGAAAATTGCCAGAGATGAGGAGGATCGTATCTCAGCAGGGAGCGCATTCCACAATCTCGGGGCAGTGACTGAGAAGGCCCGTCTCTGTGCAGCCACCAAACGAGTTGGCAGTAACTGGAGACAGACGTCCTCAGATTACCTCAATGGGCAGTGGGGCTTGTAGTGAAGAAGACGCTCTCTTAAATACCCAGAGCCTATGCGGTTTAGGGCTTTATAAGTTATAACTAGCACTTAGTATTTTGTCCAGTAACCTATTGGCAGCCAGTGTAGCTCCATCAGTAAAGGTGTAATGTGGTCTCTCCAAGATGACCCAGAGACCAACCTGGCTGCTGCATTCTGAACCAACTGAAGTTTCCAGACTACGTACAAAGGCAGCCCCACATAGAGCATTACAAAAGTCAAGTCTGGAGGTTACCAACAAATGTACCACTGTTTTGAGGTTGTTGATCTCAAGAAATGGGTGCAGCTGGCGTATCAGCCAGAGCTGATAGAAAGCACCCCTGACCACTGCTTCAACCTGAGAAACCAGGGAGAGGTGTGAATCCAGAAATACTCCCAGACTGCGAACCTGTTCCTTTTGGGGAAGTGTGACCTCATCTAGAACAGGGAGATCAAAATCTTCTCTAGAGTTCTGACCCCACACAATAAGTACCTCCATCTTATCTGGATTCAGCTTCAGTTTATTCTCCCTCATCCAGCCCATTACTGCTTCCAGGCAGGCATTTAGGGAGGATATGCCAGCTCCTGAAGAAGCTGACATGGAGAAGTAGATCTGGGTGTCATCAGCATACTGGTAACACCCAGCTCCAAATCCCCTGATTATCTCTCCCAGCGGTTTCAAGAAGATGTTAAAAAGCATTGGAGAAAGTACAGAGCCTTGAGGGACACCATACTTAAGCTCAGATTTTGAAGAGCAATAATCTCCAATCAACACCATCTGGAATCTATCCGAGAGGTAAGAGTGGAACCACTACAAAGCAGTGCCTCCCACCCCCAACCCCCTCAGACGTTCCAGAAGGATACTACGGTTGACAGTATCGAAAGCCGCCGAGAGATCCAAAAGGAACAACAGAGTCACACTTCCTCTGTCAATTCCCAATTGGAGATCATCCATCAGACCGACCAAGTCAGTCTCCACCCCATAGCCTGCCTTAAAACCAGTTTGAAATGGGTCTAGATAATCAGTTTCCTCCAAGACCACCTGGAGCTGAGAAGCCACCACCCTCTCAATTACCTTGCCCAGCCATGGGAGGTTGGAAACAGGCCTATAATTGCTCAACTCTGAGGGATCTAATGTAGGCTTCTTTAGAAGAGGTCTAATGATTGCCTCCTTAAGACAAGGAGGTATCCTGCCCTCCCTCAGAGATGCATTTATTATTTCCACCAGGCTGTCTACAACAGCCTCCCTGCTAGATCGAACAAGCCATGTGGGACAAGGGTCAAGAGAACAAGTGGTAGGCCTCACCACTCCAAGCAGTTTGTCCACATCCGCAGGAGTCACAAACTGAAACCAATCTAGTCGAATCACATAAGAGGAGTTGATGGGCACCTCCAGTTCAGACATCAAATTAATTGTGGAGTCTCCATCTAGGTTGGCCCGAATCCGAGAGATTTTATCTGCAAAAAACTCTTTAAACACATCGCAGCGGGTAACTGATGACTCCAAATTTTTGAATTGATTTCAAATTGAATTGAATTTGAATTGAATTGAATTGAATTCTGGTTCAAGGGAGGGGGAGCAGATACTAGTCGCCTCACAACCCTGAACAACTCCACTGGACGTGAACTCGCAGAGCCAATACGGGCAAAAAAGAATTGCTTCTTTGTCGCACGTATTGCCTGAGCATAGATCTTTGGATGTGCTCTATGTCACAATCTATCGGATTCGAGTCAAGTCTCTCTCCACTTGCGCCCCAGTCGCCTACCTTGCCACTTCAGCCCCCGTAGATCTTCCGTATACCAAGGGGCCAATTTTGAAGCAGGTCCGAGGGGACGCTTGAGAGCAATCGTGTCTACCACCCTGGTGAGCAAGTTGTTCCAATTCTCAACCAGGGCATCAACAGGATCACCGGCAAAGCCAACACTGAATTCCTCCAAGGCTTCTTGGAATCTTAATGGATCCAATAACCTTTCGGGTGGACCATTCTAATACTCGTCCAAAACAGCTTAAAACTGATTAAACAGAAGCCCTCTGTTCTCCCCCGAAGTGGCTCCCCCAAGGGGGCAACCCCCTTTGGTGCCGCCCCTTCGGTGGCGGGCCTGCCGCCACAAGCAGCCTTCCTATAAAGCCCAAAACTAAGCAGGTGACCCGAGGAACAGCTGAATCACTCAGGGGCTGGTCCCAATCCTGCCCACACTTCCCACAGATGTTAACCTGAGGCTGCAGCCCCACAGGGGAAGCAAAAGCAGGCAGACAACAGCAGAAGGAACCCCAGAACCCACCTGGTCTTTCACTCCAGGCAGTACTGGGTGGAAAGTGGATAGACTCTCCCTGTTCCTCTCTGCTGGGCTTCTAACACCCTGAAGTCACCCTGAGGCCATGCAAATTAAATATACTTGCATATATAAAATTATTTTGTACAGAGTTGTTTTTTGTTTGCTTTTATTGTTTTTGGAAAGAGGCACAAAGGTATGCTGGACACTGAAGCTTATTCCCTTGGAAAACCTACTGTGGATTCACTCACTTTCAAATTTCTCTTTTTTTGGTCATAAGCCTTAGAGACATGTCTTGATGGGGAAATTCTTAAGGAAACCCAAACCTATCAATTTTAATAACTGAGTCAGTTGTATAAGAAATGAGGAAGGATGCCCCTGACTGCTCTCCCACTCTGTGGTCCAAAGCTTGCAACAAAGACCGGCAGTCCGAACTGAATATGAGACCACCCCACACTAATACTGCATCTTTAAATTCACCTGCAACATCCCTCTCTCCCCATGGAACTGTAGACAGAGCACAGAAGAAAGGCTTGCGAACCAGGATTGCTAATGAACCATCACATTGATGGGGTCCATATTGGCTCAGACTGCCAAGAAATTCTTTCGAGGGTCACAGTGGAAACCTCTCTGAAAAGCATGCATGCAATATATACGATGAAAAAAAAATTCAGTTCTTAACATGTTAAGGATGGCATGAGATCATAATGCAATTACATACATCTATGGTGTGGTCACATTTAATTATTGTCACCATCATTCAAACCTGAAAGTTGGAGAAGTTACTGAAAAGGTCAGCTAAAATAATGAAGGCATTGGAATATGTGCTCTCAGAGGAAAGGCTGTAAAGGTAGCGTTTTTAATTGGGGCGGGGGAGATGATTGGAAGAGTATGGGCAAAGGGACCCAACAGAGGTTGGTAAGAAAAACTTCTCACTATCACTTTCTAGGTAGCACTATGGACGACTACAAGGTACGCTTGACAGATGCTGAACTCCTTGCCCGCTTAAAGAAATACAAGATCCCACATGGACCTATTGTTGGTATGGACTAAGATAATACCATATTTACCTGAACAGAAGATGACTCCAAATTTAAGATGACCCCCTTTAAAAATTAGAGGTTAAATTTAGGTTATACTTGTATTTACCCAAAAGGAAGAGAATTCTGAATTTAAGAGGACTCCCCAATTTCAATCATCAAATAACATGGAAAAAACTTGGTCTTGGATTCAGATAAATGTGTGGGCCACTGTGTGAAATAGGATGCTGGACTAGATGGGCCTTGGGCCTGATCCAGCAGGGCTGTTCTTATGTTATGTTCTTAAATATGGTACTGTTGCTAACCAGGGCAAGCAGGTAGCACTTGGGGAGTGGAGCTCAGAAGGGGAAAGCCAACAAAAAAACCTGGGTGAAAAGTCCAGGGCTGGTGTAACAACATTTCCTTATCTGATAAGATACTCACAGCACTCCTGTAATCGCTGCTATTACAATTCCCATTTTACAAATGGAACTGAGAAGCAACTGTTTCCCCAGTGACATCCCATATGCCCATTTGAACCAAGTCCTCTAAGTCAGGACTGAAGGTCAATTTGCACTTCACACAGCAAGCACTTTTACTGTGTATCTAGCAGGATTTTCTGCCCTGCATATGAAAGGCAGCCTGTTATTTTAAACACCAAGGACATGACATCAGCATGCACCAGGGAGCCACAGTGGTCCCTAGCTTCCTGGCCACACGTTTCCGGTCTCTTCAAGAGGCACAGCCCTGTCATTCATACTTGATGATCTTAATGCAGCAAGCATACAGGTGACCCGTGCTGCCAGGGGCATTGCTGGGTACTCAAAAGATCGGAGGCCGCCTGGGTCCACAGCCTCCTTTAACTCAATTATGCCTTCCCCCCCTCCCCAATAATTATGTCTGACTCCTCCTCAAAGGGGAACTGGAGGAGACAAGTGCTGTTTGGGGGGCTAAAGGAGTCCGTTTTGTCCCCAGCACAACACCTTTTAGGGAGCAGACAGAGATGAGGAGCAGCAGCAGAGGTGATTGCCCACCCCACCCCTATTCAAGAAGGAGGTAGCTGATCAAATTTGGGGCTCTGAACCATTCATTGGGGACCTGAACCCTATGGGCCACCCCTTAATGATGCTCCTGCTTGCTGCATAGTATGGATTCCCTCTAAGAGAAAGCCAGTGGGGTGGGGTGCAACAGCTAAGGCTGGGCTTGGATTTGGGAAACTTGGATTCAAATCCCTGTACAGCCAGGAAATTCCAGGGAGGCCTTAGAAAAATTGCCATCTCCCAACTTCCCACACAGGGCTGTTGTGAAGGTGAACACAGTCTTTGCTGTGAGCTCCTTTGCAAAAGGATGGGATACAAATGTCATGAATGCCATTGCAGCCAGCATACTGTTATCTCACAGAGAGGAGGCAGGAGGATTTCTGGCTGCCAGTGGCTGAACTGCCTTGCTCCTAGAAAGAGGCAGGAGGAGAGAGAAAGAGAATGGGTAAAGAGGGAATAACCATGTGAGCAGGAGCTGCACAAGTGAGGAGCTCCATACTGTGCTTGTTGAATGTGCTTGCTTGCATGCTTTTGCCAAAGATGTGCATAAGCCTAGGGTAGCAGAAGATGAGTAGGAAAGGGTGCAAAGTGACTAGGGACATGGAAGGTGGTTGCCATTGCCATCTGAAAACAGCAAGGGAAGCAAGTGTGGCTGGAGTTGCTAAGAGAGGGAGTTTGGTACTGCTGAAAAGTGTGATGAATTACAGAACAAACTGGAGGAATATGAAACTTTCTGGGTTTGGATTTAACCACTTGCCTGAATTTTATCCTCCAGAATCAACCCGGAAACTTTATGAAAAGAAGATCTATGACTATGAGAACCTGCAGGCCTATCAGCATCCTTCACCAATGCCCCACACAGTTGAGAAGAACCTGGCACACCCATCAAAAGGTACACCCGTCAGGCACTAACACCCCACCTTCCCACACATTTATGCATATATAGAATCAGGTGATAACCAAAACAACACAGAGAAGACCCTTGTGAGTCCTCAGAACAGGAAAACACACAGCTATGGACCAGAAGTTTAGAAGTTGTAAACAGATACAACTACAGAAAGGCCAAGGCAGGGAAGAAAGGTCAGATTCAGGAGTAATCAAATAACTCTGGGGGGAGTCCTAAGAAGCAAAAGGGCAGGCTGGAATAAATGAACACCTCAAGGTGAAGATTTGAGCAGGGTAGTGGTGTATTCCTTGAGAGAAGGGGCATAGCTAGAGAGGGGACCCCTCTCCCCTGGTGGCCCCTTCAGAGAGAGGGAGATAATGAAGGAAATAGGGAGGGTCAAAGCTGGGGAGCCCTCAGGAGCTGGGGGCCCAGGTTCTTTGAACCCATCCACTCAATGATAGCTACACCCTTGCTTGAGAGTCCTATAGTAAATGCTTTTGGAGAAATAAGATCCATCTCCAACATCAAACCAAACTTGCCCCAATTCCTTCTGTCACGCCCAGCTCTCCACTCTACAAAGACTTACCTAAGGGATTCCCTCAACTCCCCAGGAAATGAAGAATCCTCTGATGAAAGTGAAGGTAAGGTGTCCCAAAAGGGGGCTTTTTGGCAGGATGGAAGTGGGTTTGCCAAGGGAGGGGTCTTGTAAGTGCCAGAAGATAACAAGTGTGGAGAAGGAGCTAGAGAACCCTATCCTGACTTGGATTTAATGGTCCACCTGAATTTCATCCTCCAGAATCAACCCAGAGACTGAATGAAAAGGAAATAGATGAATACAAGACTGGGTGGATACAGCATCCTCCTCCTCGAGAATCTGTGCCATACACAGGTGAGAAGAATCCCGCACAAGTGGGGAAAGGTGCCCTTCCTTTCAGCCACCAAGACCTCACTTTTCCATTTGTTTCTGCCCCTACAGAGCCAAGCAAAAGTCAAAGCCATACAAGGGAAACCTTTGTGAGTCCTTGGAACAAGGAACCTTGCAGCCATGGCCAAGAAGGTGAGAGAGGTTTTAGATTTTAAAAACAGCAGAACCGACAGAGAAGGGGAAACCACCAGAGGTTTTAGCCCAGTTAGCAGCACAGCACTGTATGATCAAAGTAGTTGTGCTTGACTTTAGAAGTGACCTCTTGATGTTCACCTTCAGGGAAACGGAGCCAGTCTTTGGAACACTAATTCCAAATGATGTTAAGGTTGTTCAAACCCCCTGGAATTCACTACATGTAGAACACTGCACAATACTGAATTTCTCAGATCCTAAATGGTGTGGCATCAACCCTTGGAAGTATTTTTGAGTTCTGACTCCTAGGACAGGGGCCCTGATTCAGAGAAATATGAGTTATGCTTTAAATTGAAATGCAAGAGCTGACAATCATTTTTAAACCAACAAATTTATACCCTGCTTTTCCATTCTATAACTCCCAGGGTCTCTTTAAAAATTAACACAAATAATAAGCAAACAATAGAAAATGTTTTAGAAGCAGAAAATAGCATGATAAAGCCATGGAATTAAGACATCTAAAGTTAAGACTAACTAGACTAAGTGCAACTACTTTTATCTTGAATTGGGAGTAAATCCCCTTGCGCTCAGTGGGGCATATTTCCAGAAGGCAAACACAAAACCGGGCTGCACAAATCGCTCTCCTGCCAGATTCAGAACAAAGGACTGCTACTTCTCCCAGTTCCTGGGTGAGAGGCTTTATCGTCTTCCTAAATCCTAGGCGCGGGGACAGAAAAACATGAAAGAACTCCGCCAGTTCTTACTCAGGAGATTCTTCCAGATAATCACCTTGCCGAGATACAGAGGCATATCTAGGGAAAATAGCGCCTAGGGCAAACACTGAAATTGCGCCCCCTGTCCAAGCATCTGACACCCATCTTTCAGATAACTTTACCATAATATCAGCTGAAAAATACAGGTCAGGCTCGCTAATCTTTTAATATTTCAAAAAATATTTAGCAGTGGATGTAGCCAGACCAAAAAATGCTGGAAAACTACAAATTTAAGTATGCTGGGGCTCATGAAATACCCAAATACTATGTGGAGGTGTCTGTCTAATTCTCTGCTATGCATTGTAGCATCACCATTACATAAGTTTTGAAAATCAATGGAGAATTTGGCTTTTCCCAGACACTCTGTAAATAATTAAAGGATATGCAGAGTAAACTGTGTCACTGCTTGGAATATATTCTAGTATTTCAGAAAGACAGTTAAAATGAGAGAAAGAGAGTAAGAAACTCCCACTGGGCCTTAATATTAAGGATTTCACACTGAGTCAAAGACAAATTCACCATTAATAGCCATATTAGCAAGACATCACATTTAACTCACTTATCACAAGAAGCAAAGTAAGAGCAAATGAATACAATCCTAGGTCATAAGCATCAGTTCAGTATTCACAAGCCCTGATTCTCTGTACATAGTGCCAATGTGAATATGTGTACAGTGTCTTATATTATATATTTTTAATTTTTTTACCTGTAGCCCCTTTGGGGGGCTTCCTAAAGGCTGTGGGGGGGATTTGCAAAGGTCCCCCCTCACCCTGCTGGCCTCTAGGGCCTCGCAGATACCATTTGAGCATGTGCGGTGGCCATTTTTAAAAATAATCTTTTTTTTAAAATGGCCACTGAAAACAAAATGGCCACCGCGCATGCTCAAATGGCCTCTGCAAGGCCTGGCATGACCTAGGGCCTCACAGAGGCCATTTGAGCATGCACAGTGGCCATTTTGTTTTTGGCAGCCATTTTTTTAATTTTACAAAATGGCGCCCCCCTTCAAGTGGTGCCAGGGGCATGTGCCCTGCCTGCCCCACCCTAGATACGCCCCTGCCGAGATAATCCCAGCTGAAAGCAGCCATATTGAAGGTAAGTAGGTCTCTCTTCTAAAGTATTCTGCAGAGGAATCAAAAGCACCGTGATCGGGCCAGCACGGCAAACCCGCCCTCTGAAAGTACGAAAAAGGAGAATCATTCGCTCCCCAGGATGCTGATGGGAAATGTAGTCTATAAAGACTCAGCTCCCCAGTAAACAGTTTAACCTCCTCCCCCTCTAGAGGGCGCCCCATGAAAAGACATTTACACGACTTCCCCCTAACATTGGGAAGATGCAGGGTCCGCGTTTTGCTGTGATAGGCTCTGTTCACAGCTCAAAATCAACACATTTTTAAAAGGGGCTAGATAAATTCATAGAAATAGAGGACTATCAATGGTTATTAACCATGATAGCTAGATTAACCTCATCGTCCTATGGTAGTCCTGTTAGAGGTTGTTAATTTTCACCCCCCTAGGTAAAACAGCAGAGCACTAAGGAATGAGCACACACTCCATTTACAGAGTGGGTAGCAGAGGATGGTTTAGTTGTTGCAGCTATTTAGAGAAAACACATGGAGATCCTTGTAGAACTAAATATTTATTGGTTAAATACACTTGGATAGGAAAGACCTAAACCTAATCTAAAGGACTACATAACGAATAGGTAAGGAGGGAGAGAGAGGTTTCCATCTTCTCTCTAGGTGGGCAGAAGGGAAGGATTGTGTGACTCAGATCAGGGGTCATAAAGTAGAGACAGGTAGAACAGTCAGGGAGACCCTTACTCACTATCTCTACCCCCAATGCCCCTAGTGGTCATTAGGATAGTTGATGCAAAAGGCATCATCTCATACGGCATGGGAGGAGGCAATGGTAAACCCATTTTGTATTCTACCAAAGAAAACCACAGGGCTCTGTGGGCGCCAGGAGTCGACACCAACTTGATGGCACACTTTACTTTGCCTGGTATACCTCTGAATACCCATTGCTGGAAGGGCAAACAGTGGGAGAGGGAGGGGTGCTGCCTCCATGCCCTGCTTGTGAACTTTCCCAGGGGATTTGATTGGCTACTGTTGGAATCTGTACAAGACCACGTAGTAGCTGGACTGCGTGGTTTTGTACAGCAGACTCTTCTTAGATTTTATTACACCATCAATGTACATGATGCTTTTCAATGTTTATGATGTGATCAAAACAAAAAGGGCAGGACCTGGCTCTGAAGAGTTTATACAATCCACATTTCAGTGGGGGTGGGGAAACAGCAAAAAAATAGTCATGTATACAAGCAGTAACACTTACATTTCAGTTAAGGTAAAGACAGAAGAGCTACTCTGCACTTTACATGACTCAGACATAATTAACACAGGTACAATTAGACCTGAGTTTCCCCCAGCAAAGTGCAGATGACATATCTCATCTTTAAAACACCTGTACACACACACACACACCACAGGCATGGATTTCCAGACATGAGCACATCCAATGATGCAAATATGTTGTCCACACTTGCAGGGCCGTCCTTAGAGAGCCCTGGCAGGGTGCAGGGCCCGGGGCAGATCAGCCAGTTTATTCTAATGGGGGTTAAAAGAGTGGGGCCCGGGGCAGTCCCCCTGCTTGCCATGCCCTAAGGACAGCCCTGCACACTTGATGTGTTTGCTGCAGGAAACGTCAGGGTGGTGCTGGTGTATCAGCAGGTCAGGAAGAAGGCTAGGCTAGAACCCTTCCCTCTGACATACTAGTTTTCTCTCTGGAGGAAACTAGTTTGCTTGATTGCAGGAGCATTCAATCACAGGACCTCCCACTTGCAGTCTGAAGTGGTACAGCCAGGCACAGCTTCAATGAGGCCTCGCCCTCTGCCTTGCCCTTTTCACATAGTGCCTAAGAGACTGAACTATGAATCAGGACTTCCCTGGCTGGAATCTCACTCACTAGATGGCCTCAGGCAAGCCACTCCCCTCTCACGCTCAGCTCCCCGGCTGCAATAAAGGGATAACAATACCCACTTGCCTTGCAGGGTTGTTGTAAGGATTGATTGATTGATTAAGTGCTGTCCAGTCGGTGTCGACTCTTAGGGACCACATAGATAGACTATCTCCAGGATGATCTGTCTTCAATTAGGCCTTTAAGGTCCCTCAGTGGTGCCTTCATTGCTGTCTTAACCGAGCCCATCCACCTTGCTGCTGGCCATCCTCTTCTTCTCTTTCCTCCAACTTTCCGCAGCATTATGGACTTCTCAATGGAGCTGGGTCTTCGCATAATGTGTCCGAAGTATGATAGCCTGCTCATTTGTGCCTCAAGTGAAAATTCTGGATTGATTTGTTCTATGATCCATTTGTTTGTTCTCCTGGCTGTCCATGGTACCCTCAAAAGTCTTCTCCAGCACCAAAGTTCAAAAGTGTCAATGTTTTTTCTATCTTGCTTCTATGGCAAGATAGCTTTCGCATCCATAGAGTATCACGGGGAAAACTATAGTCCGAACAATTCTAATCTTTGGAGGTGTAGACACGTCACAGAATCTAAATATCCTTTCCTTCATTGCAACCCTACCAAGTGCTAGTCTGTGGCGTATTTCTTGACTGCTGGATCCTTACTGTTGATGGTCGATCCTAAAAGGGTTGACCCTTTTGTAAATTGTAAGGATTATATAAATTGTAAGGATTACATAAAGATAAATCCCATAAAATGCTTTGAACACTTGAAAGCAACTCTCCAAATGCTAATGCTAATAATAATAATGAAGAAACCATCTCTTTTTATATCTGCCCACCTCCACCTCAATGTCCCTATTCTAAATGACATAGATGAGCAATTGAGGCTAGGTAATTTCCTTGACAATACCAGTCATATCACCATACAAGAAAAGCATACAGAAAAGTAGTTTAAGTGACTGACCACAGCCCATTAAATTGGAGTACTCTTTCTTTGGGCAGCAGCAATATTTGGGCAGCAGTGACCTATATTGGGCAGCAGCAATATAGGAAGGTGCTGGAGGTGGACAATCACTTCAGTGACAACGAAAAAGGTATCATTTCATACTGCACGGAAGAAGACAATGGTAAACTACTCCTGTATTTTAACAAGAACACCACATGGATAGACGGAATTATTGTCAATGTAGTGCTGGATGATGGGCCCCTCAGGCTGAATGGTAGAGCTGAGGATCCTTCAGAGTACCGATGGTGTTTATGACGCTTTTGGACATCTAGCAGCTGATGTTGCCGTGCAGGAAAAGAAAATCCGAAGCTGCAAAGACAGAATTACAATGGGAACGTGGAACCTAAGAAGCATGAATATGGGAAAGCTCAACAGAGTGAAAGATGAAATGAATCAACTACAGATTGACATCTTGGGCATCAGTGAATTAAAATGAACGGGAATGGGACACTTTCAGTCAGAAAATCATACCATTTACTACTCAGGACACGAAAACCAAAGGAGGAATGGTGTTGCTTTCATGGTCAGGAAGGATATAGCAATGACAATACTTGGGTACAATGCAGTCAGTGACCAACTAATATTAAGGATGTGCACGAACCTGTTCAGAGGCCCTTTTACAGGCCAGGTTCAAACTCCAGGGGGGTTCAAAGTTTAAAGCCAGGGGGGTACCACTTACCCCTCTCCCCATTTCCCCCCTGCTGGTGCTCGTTTTCCATAAAATCCTTTGGGGTGGCAGTGTAACTCCCTGCCGCCCCTTCCCCCTCTTCGGCCGGAAGTACCGGGTGCTTGTGTGCACGTCACACACGTGCATGTCAGATGGGTGTGTGCATGTGACGTGCACATGCGCATCCAGTACTTCCAGCCACTTTCAGCCGGAGAGGGGGAAGGGGTGGCAGGGAGGTACATTGCCGCCCCGAAGGCTTTAATGGAAAACGAGCACTGGTGGGGGGAAGTGGGGGGAGGGGTAAGTGCACCCCCCACCCTTAAAGTGGCACCTCTCACCCCCTCGAGCCACCCCCCACCCAGTTCCATGCACATCCCTAACTAATATCAATTAGATTTCATGGACAACCCTTTAACATGACAGTTCTTCAAGTCTATGCCCCAACAACTGAAGTTGATGAGTTTTATGCTCAAGTTAAGAGGAAGTTGATGAGTTTTATGCTCAAGTTCAGTCTGAAATTGACAGAACATGCAAGCAAGATGTGATGCTGGTGGTTGGAGACTGGAATGCCAAAACTGGAAACAGTAAGGAGGAAAACATAGTTGGCCTTTATGGCCTAGGAAACAGAAACTAAGCAGGAGAACGACTTATTAGTTTCTGCCAAGCCAATGATCTCTTCATTGCTAACACATTCTTCAAACAACCAAAGCGGCGCCTATACACATGGACATCACCAGATGGAGTACACAGAAATCAAATTGATTACATTATTGGTGCAAGGAGATTGAAGAGCGCAGTTATAACAGCAAAGTCATGGCCAGGGACCGACTGTGGGATCAATCACGAAGTGCTCATCTGCAAGTTCCAAGTCAAACTAAAGCGGAAAACAAAGCTATCCGGCTTCCACAATATGATCTTGAGAATGTCCCCACCATTTTCAAGGAGAACATCAGGAACTGCTTTGAAGTTCCAAACCTTATTGATAGGCAACCAGAGGAACTGTGGAATGAAATCAAATAAGTTGTTAAGGATGAATGTGAAAAAAGACTGCTGAAGACCAAGAAACAGAAGAAAGCAAAAGGGATGTCAGAACAGATGGTGGAAATTGCCCAGAAGAGGAGAGAAGCCAAAGTCAAGAAAGATAAAGACCTCACAAAGCAATTTAATAGGGAGTTTTAGAAAGCTGTTAGAAGAGACAAGGAGCAGTACTACAATGACATCTGTAAAGACCTTGAGGATGGAAATAGACACGGAAAAACAAGGCAAGTTTTCCAAAAGATCTCTGAACTCAGAGGGAGGTTCCAACCTCGAATTGGTATGTTAAGGGATGCCAAAGGACAGATAGTAACTGATTCAAAGATCAAACAGAGATGGAAGGAGTATACTGAAAATCTGTACAGCAGGGACGTCAACATCAAAGATACTCTAGAAGATATTCCCTACTTGCAAGAACCTCTAGTATGGGAAGATGAAGTTAGATCATTACTAAGTCGGAAGGCTACAGGATCTGATGGAATAGCTATAGAAATATGGCAGGCAACAGAAGAAGAATCAGTCAAGGCTCTAACCAAACTATGCTAGCAAATTTGGAGAATGACACAGTGGCCAACAGATTGGAAGAGGTCAGTCTACATACCCATCCCAAAGAAAGGAGACTTAACAGATTGCGCAAACCATCGGACAATATCCTTAATTTCACATGCTAGCAAAATAATGCGCAGGATAATCCAAAGCAGATTAGAGCCTACATGGAAAGGGAAATGCCAGATGTTCAAGCTGGTTTCAGAAAAGGCCAAGGAACAAGAGACATCATTGCTGATGCATGCTGGATAATTGAGAAAGCCAAAGAATACCAGAAAGAAGTCAATATGTGCTTTATTGACTACAGAAAAGCCTTCGATTGCATCAACCATGTCAAGTTGTGAAATATCCTTAGGAAAATGGGCATCCCAGAACATCTCATTGTTCTCATGAGAAATGTATACACAGGACAGGAAGCCACAGTCCAGACAGAACATGGTGAAACAGACTGGTTCCAGATCAGCAAAGGAGTAAGACAAGGCTGTATACTTTCTCCTTCTTTATTCAATTTATATGCTGAACATATACTGGGAGAAGCTGGATTGGAAGAAGATGAGCATGGTTTTTCAGTTGGAGAAAGAAACATCAATAACCTGCGCTACACTGATGACACCACTTTGATAGCTGAGAATACGGATGATCTGCAAGCTCTAGTAATGAAAGTCAAGGAGCACAGTGAAAAAATGGGACTACAACTAAATGTAAAGAAGACTAAACTAATGACAATAGGTACAGCAACCAGCCTCAGAATTGACAATGAAGACATTGAAGTGGTGGATAGCTTCTGCCTTTTTAGGATTGACCATCAACAGTAAAGGATCCAGCAGTCAAGAAATATGCTGCAGACTAGCACTTGGTAGGGTTGCAATGAAGGACTTGGAAAGGATATTTAGATGCCGTGACATGTCTACACCAACAAAGATTAGAATCTTTCAGACTATGGTTTTCCCCGTGACACTCTATGGACGCGAAAGCTGGACTTTGAAGAAGCAAGACAGAAAAAGCATTGACGCTTTTGAACTTTGGTGTTGGAGAAGACTTTTATTATTTATTTATTTATTATTATTATTATTTATTGAATTTATATACTGCCTAGTATAAAAATCTCTAGGCGGTTTACAGAATTAAAAACATACAATATAACACATTTAAAATTAATAAAAAGATAAAAATTTATAGATTACTTTTCTACTAGAAGAGGATACCATGGACAGCCAGGAAAACAAACAAATGGATCATAAAGTAAAGTTCTGCTGTCGAGTCGGTGTCGACTCCTGGTGACCACAGAGCCATGTGGTTTTCCTTAGTAGAATACAGGAGGGGTTTACCATTGCCATCTCCTGCGCAGTATGAGATGATGCCTTTCAGCATCTTTCTATATCACTGCTGCCCGATATAGGTGTTTCCCATTGTCTAGGAAACATTCGAACCAGCAACCTCTTGCTCCCTAGGGAAGTTACTTCCCTGCTGTGCCATTAGGTGGCTATAGAACAAATCAATCCAGAATTTTCACTAGAGGCACAAATGACCAGATTCAAACTATCATACTTCAGACACATTATGTGAAGACCCAGCTCCCTTGAGAAGTCTATAATGCTGGGGAAAGTTGAAGGAAAGAGAAGAAGAGGACAGCCAGCAGCAAGGTGGATGGACTCGATTACGACAGCAGTGAATGCACCACTGAGAGACCTGAAAGGCCAAGTTGAAGACAGATCATCCTGGGAGGAATCTATCTATGTGGTCGCTAAGAGTCGACACCCACTTGACGGCACTTAATCAATCAATCACTCTTTATTTTGAAACCTCCCAAAATCTAACCCTGGGCATTTCTCAGCAGCACTGTCCAACTTTTTTTCAGCACCGAGCCAAAGCCATAGTCGGAGGTGGAGGAGTTTACTCCCAAAGACCAGTGGACCCCAATACCCAATGGACATGCTGCCCCCCAGCCCAGGGAAGCTGACAGACAAGCTTATTGCAAGGGCTGAGCCACCCCAGACAACTCCCTGGCCCCAAGTGTTGGATACCACATCCTTCATTTTTGGATACAACACCCTTTGCTGGGCTGGAACTCAAACGAGCACTTTGCCAGTCTCTCCCCTTGACCTTCAGAAACGACAAGAAGAAGCTTGTACAGCAACGGCACACCACAGAAGTGCACAACTGGCAGCCCAAACCCTACTCGTTGGGAAACCTGCCCTTCAGAAGGAGCCAGGGCCAGGTAAGGTCCCAGGGTCGCTTTAGCAGTCTGGAAGGAAAGATGAAACCTTGGAGAGCCACTGCCATTCAGTGCAGACCATACTGAGCTAGATGGACCAGTGGTCTGACTTGGAAGAAGGCAGCTTCCTATGTCCCTGAGCTTCCATTGCCAGCTCAGCACTGCTTGAGGTATGTGAATTTGCTTGACTTCAGAAGTAGCAATGGATAAGGGCAGAAGCTCTTGGGTGAATGCTCTCTGCCTTATTGTCCCATCTGGCAGAAGCAGTCTCGCCACAACTCTTGAATGTCTGGAAACAGTTCTTCCGGTTCCTGGTTACTTTTGATGCTGTTTCCCCTTGCCCTTTCCCAGAAGTGAGAGCTAGCCACAAAAATCAATGGAGACATCCAGGATCTTAGTGTAGCACAACTGGGCAGGAGCATATCCACTGAGACACAAAGTAGTACCAAAGACAGGAGTTCATGCTCTTTCTCTTTCAGACCTTATTTCATGTGAACATGTTAGCTGTGTTTTGTTTATTTTTAAACATTTAAAGAACTGCCTGGCCAATAGCAATGCAAAACCACCCTGAGCCTTTCTGGAAGGGCGGTATAAAAATTGATTGAATGAATGAATGAATGAATAAATAAATACAGTCCATTATCCCCATTTATCAGGTTTCAAGGTGGAGGACGATGGCTGATTGTGACTTAGGACAGGTCGGCTGTATAGTCTACTCTTAATATTGCAAGTTAGTGGTGGAGCTGAGGCCGGTGTGGATTTCCAGTTGAAAAAACAAACCCATATAGTAAATATAATAGCTTGGGTTGCAGAAAAAACATAGACTTTCCACACAAAATAAGACTTGAGTTAGAAAGAGGATGAACAACTGATTTTGCTCCTACCTTGCATTTGCAGAAGAGAGTTGGGTTTCCTTCTCTCTCTATTAAAACCACACCCCTAGTTCCTTCCTTCCTTCCTTCTTGCAAATCTGTCCCCTTCCCCTCCTTTGCTATTCAAAAAGGAAGATCAAAAGCAGTGTGGTGTCATTTCACCTCCTTCCCTCTATAGGCCATCCATGGGGTGGAGGTGGGGGTGGAAAGAGCCGAATGGGCTTCTGAGGACTGGCCCACCTGAAGCAGCCCAGTTCCACTTGGGCTTCATGCAAGGGCCAGCCCTAGTTGCTCCATTGCAACGATGCTACAGTTTTTTCATTTTTCATTCACAATTTTTTTCATTGTTATCTGTGGAGAGCTGCCAAACCTATAAAATGGTATCCAAAGTCATCCTGGAAATAGGTGTCATGTCTTGAGTGTAGGTTTTGCAAGTCTCTTAGCCAGCT
Source organism: Hemicordylus capensis (assembly GCF_027244095.1). Lineage (NCBI taxonomy): Eukaryota > Metazoa > Chordata > Lepidosauria > Squamata > Cordylidae > Hemicordylus > Hemicordylus capensis. Next base: position 183,341,366 of record NC_069658.1, read on the forward strand.
GGTGGCATGGTGTGTACCTGCCACGCCAAAAAAATATCTTCCCAGCCTCACTGACTGTTTTCACTTGACATTTTACAACCTGCCTCCCCTGAGTTCTGCAATCCCCACCCCCCAATTTTATTTTATTTTATTTTGAGGCTGGCTACTCTGCAAACATGAGCCACACAGAACTCCCAGCAGTGGAGAGTCTGCCCCTTACTGGGAGGGAGTTTTATTTTTCATCTCAGGCACCCAAATGTGTTGGCTTGGCTTTCCTACAACACTGATATACAATAACAATGTATTGCATGTTAATGTGGAGTGTGGGGTGGCTTGGTTTATATTATTTCTATTATTACAAATATTTATATACCACTTTTCAGCAAACCATTTCTCAAAGCAGTTTACATACAAAAGAAATAAGATGGTTTCCTATCTCTAAAAGGTTCACAGTCTTGTATGGTAGTATGCTTTGATGGTGACAAATATTTCAAGAACATCACTTCTAATTAAACATTTCCCAATAACCCAGAAAGCACATTTTCATTAAATGTTATAAATGTCAACTTTCTTATCACCACAGAGATTCAATCCCATTTTAAATAAAAGAATGATTCATAGTACACTACCAAAGTTGTGAGATTCTTGCTGCAATCCTACATATGCTTACATAATTCTAAGTAAACATGCATAGGATTTGGCATGAATAGGATTTATTACTACTGAACATTTCTAGGCATTTTTAAGAATACAAAGTTCTTGAAACTTTCTCCCTCACATCAGCCATGTGAATTGTGCAGCAGTGACTGCATAAGACTACTGTAGGAGGTGCCCAAGTTCATGGTATGCTGATAAATAAGATTAAACATTTATCAAGAAGCTACATTTGTCTCCATACCACAAACATACATAATTCTTCCCCTGATTCTAGCCTCACAATCATTAATGAATAAGCATATAATAAGCACACAGAGTGAAAGAAAACCATCCTTTTATCCCTCTGGCTGCTATCCCATATACATCTGGGAATTGGTTCCACTGAACTCTGTTAGACATCCTCTAGAGGAACATGTATAAGGTTAGGCTGTTTGGCTACAATTTAATTATACACAACAAGTCCCACTGGACTCAATGGGGCCTCCTTCTGAGTAAGCATGCATTGAATCAAGCTGTAAGCCTATCACCAGACTCATGAGAGGCCTATAGTCAGATCCTGTGCAGTGTGCATGCTTACTCAGAAGGAAGCCCTATAGAATCCAATGGGATTTACTGTGAAGCCACAATGCATAAATTGTAGCCAGATAATTCAGTCTGACATATGTATCTGGGGTATTTACATCAGTTATGCATATATGAAATATTTGCTGACGTATCAAATTAGGATTGCACAGCTTTATTCACTGGTACAGGGAATACTCTAGCTCTTTACTGAAATCAAGCAAATACTTTTTTTGAAAGCCTTATGTGAAGACAGTGGTGCTTTATTATTAATCAAACTAGCAATTTCAGAGTATGGGTCTACATTTGTTTTGCTTTTGTTTTACGTATAATGAGAGAAAATATCTCTGTTAATATTTCCTCAGTGTAATAGAGATATCTCATGTGCATAACACCCCTGTGGGGTAAGTTGTGCTAAGAAAGATAAAATTGCCACTATAGCATCAGATCTAAAGTCTGGATTGAACTGGCCTCTGTACATGCTCAGCAGCCAGAGAAGATACTCACAATAAAATAAATGTAGTACCTCTCTCCCTTCCAAGACAAGTCCCAGAAGAACTTGACACACACAAAGTACATACTTTGAAGAGCCAGCATGGTGTAGTGGTTAGAGTGCTGGACTAGAACCGGGGAGACCCGAGTTCAAATCCCCATTCAGCCATGATACTAGCTGGGTGATTCTGGGCCAGTCACTTCTCTCTCAGCTTAACCTACTTCACAGGGTTGTTGTGAGGAGAAACTCAAGTATGTAGCACACTGCTCTGAGCTCCTTGGAGGAAGAGCGGGATATAAATGTAAAAATAAATAAAAATAAATAAATAAATACTCCTAGTATCTATTCTGCCCCCTCCCCGCCATTGACTTATTATCTACCACAAGAAAGGAGGAAGAGTAGTGAAAACTATTGGGGGCTGATCTATCCATCAATCTGATGCTGGCTAGTCATCCCTTCTTGGTAATAACTGTCATGTCTGAAAGATTACAGGCCTTTTGAAGACAGTTTCTGACTGTTGCCTCTGTGTTGGGTTGAGGAAGTAAATTATCTGTTTCCTCTTTGCAGCTAACAATATGCATACTTAGTTGTCAGCCAGAACATTGTACAGTGGATAGGCTTCCAAAACGAGGCATATAGCAAAACACACAGTACAGACTGGTGCACAGTAATCACAATAATATTCTTGTTGAAGCATAAATATTCTGGAGCGCAGAAATGTGGCATATTGAGTTGGGTTGGGCTGGGCTTTTTAAAAGGAAGATTCCAAGGGCTAGCAAGGATGGAGTGGGCCCAGGGACAAAAGGGAAGCAAGGTCCCTACTCCCTCATCTTCTTATTCAAAAGTGCGAGGGGAGAGATAAAAGAGGAAGCTGTCACCCAGCTGGAAGGCCTTCCACCCTCACAGGCCCAGGGAATTTGTCCCCCGCCCACTCACCTTTGATAAATTGTAGTGACACCCCTGGAAGATTCCTTTCTTCTCTATTAACCACTTCGAGCTGATTCTGTTCTTATCCATCCTTTCACATAGACACTGTTTTTTTGTGAGGCAGACAGAGGGAAAGGGACTTCTTATATTCCAGCACCCTTTCACAGGTACTGCTGCCATGCAGAAGAATCTTTGATACACTATAAGGGAATTTCAGCAGGTGCAGCTTGTCATGTAGGGAGGTTTTCTTTATTGAATAAACAAACTACTAGAATTTTACATTACGATACATTCACAAGATCAGAAATCCACAGGTTAGCAATATAGACCAGGATACATCAAGCAAAACCCAAGAAATACAGAATAGTCCTTACAAGCAAAGAAATACAACACGTCGGACTCTCACATAATCGGGGGAGGGACATCAATCGTCCATTTCCAGCGTCTTTCCCATTCCGCCCTCGATAAGGAGCCCCGTTCTTTTTGGACAAAACCATATAACCTCTTCCAGGCCAATAGCACTGTCTTCCCCGCTCCGATCTCATAGTCCCTTTTCACTTCCCCATTGCGATGGAGGAACTTAGCATGCATGATATACAAACTGGTTAACCAAAAAACATAGATCGGAACCTTCCATTTACTCTCTAGAACTCCCCCTGACCTATCCCTCTTTCGACCCACTTTCTTACAAGGACCTGGTGGGAGAGGATCCCCGACCGTGCCCATGGTCAGAGCCTCCCAGGACTGCATGCCCAATTGGGGCATCGGAAAAGGGACCCCGCCCTTCGCCACACTTCCCTCGCCGTCACGCATTCTTTGAGGAAGTGAGCGTGAGAAAAGATGCACCTGCTGAAATCCCTTCTTCTATGTATTAAATGTGCAGGAGACCTGTCCTACTACTACTATTTATATACTACTTTTCAAACAAAATTTCCAAAGCTGTTTCCATAGAAATAAATAAATAAATAAATAAATAAGATGGTCAACCTGTCCTCTTTCCATGTGGCAGCTCTGTTCACAGTTCTATATACTTGTTTCATGAACCATCCCTGCTAGCACCTTTATTAATCAACCCACAAAATTTTGAGTATTGGGAGGAATGTACATCTTTATGAGTGTGTAGAATGCAAGGGGGAAAGTTGTGGTATGAAAGGACAGGGCAGTGGAGTTGAATCAGGAATATGAACAGTTGAATGAAATATATATTATGTACAGAGCGGCAAAGCCCAGGCAGTCTGTCCTGTAGCTCAAGGCTGAAGAGGCCGCAACTCATTGGTAGAGCTCCTGCTTGCTTCGCATGTGAATATATTCAATCCTCCCTGGCATCTCCAGAAAGAGCTAGGAAAGATCTGTGCCTGAAACTCTGCTGCCCGCTAGTGCAGACAGTAACGAGCTAGAATGCTAGATGGACCCAGAGCTCAGTTTCTCCCCAAGCATTTGAGGAATCCCCCCCCCGCATTTCACTCAACTCCCCTCAGTGTTACCCTGACCCTTTAGCCTCCCCCCAACTGTTAAACAGTGTTTTTATCTCCCCCTTTTCTGTCCCCTCAAAACATGATCCCCCAAAAAGTGACTTTCCTCCCCGCCTCCTTTTAAAAAAAGAAGATTTGCTTCTCAAGCTTTCCCTCTCTCTGTCTGTAGCGGTGCATGGGTCGATGGTCTGATTCGGCATAAAGCAACTTCCTACATCCTGCCCTTTATTCGGATAGAACACCTGAGGATTCTCTATAAGCGTCACAGCACGTTGTTTTTTAACATCTTTACAGACCATTCTTAGGGATAAATAGCTTCCCTGAGCGGTTTAGAAAAAAAGAAACATAAGACCAGGAATTAGATAATAAAAAGATAAAAGCAAGAACAACAAAAACAGCAAGATAGAACAATGCTAGAAAATCCAGCGCAGCCGGGGCTTCTCCTGCGCCCCGGAGCCGGAGACCAGCGGGAGGGCACCTGGACAATAAAACAGATTTGAAACAAACAGAAGACAAACGGCCAAGAAAGAGAAAGCGGGGGAATGGGGCCCGCCCCGAATTCGGGCTGGGCTCCAAGGAGGGAGGGAGTGTCGATGATCTCCGACTCCGATCCCAGTCCGGCCCCGCCCCGCAGCCTGCCTGACTCACTTCCCTTATGGTGCTGCTGCCTTCGCTACCCAGCCCAGCGCGCTCGGAATAGCAGGTACTGAATTAAAGCCCCCTTTCTCCCTCCCCGCCCGCCCCGCGATCCTCCCTGTTAGGATCGCCCCCCGCCCCCGCGCTGCTTGAGGCCCCACTGCTACTCCCCTCCTCTCCCGCCACCTCCCTCTTCACTCCCTTTCGCTTCCCGCAGCAGCCCACATATCCCCATCGCCCTCTACGCCAATCTCTAGGGCGAGTGTGGATTTTTTGCGGGGGTTCGGGGTGGGGGGAGGGAAGAGAATGAAAGGAAGCGAAAGGTGCCCAGATCATCTATACATAAAAGAAGTATTTTGTTACACCCATATTTGATTGGAGGGGCAGTCACGTGGTTACTATAAAAATAAGATCCCGCAATTAAAGGCGCCTGGGCCAAATGTGACCCACGGGAAGGTGCAATTCCGCTTCCGCAACCGCCCCCCCCCCCGCGCCAGAAGTTGCTAATCTACTGGCAAATTTACATATAGCATCCCTAAATAGCATCCCGACAGTTTCGTGGAGATGGGGTTGAGCCGCTAACCTGGACTTTCTGTCAAAGGTCTTCCCCAACAGCTAGCAACTGACCAGGGGCTTAATGCCAGAGTACCCCTGTGCTTCCAGTGGTATTTTTTAAATTCACGGTATGGACTACAGTTGTCTTGCGAGGGTTCTGTGGAGTTTATTTTTGCTGAGCGGCAGACAAGTATGACGTTCCAGGGTGCGCTTTGCTATTCGCTGTGTTGTGTAATGTCTGCTCCCCGCTCGTGAGTTCTGCTCTCCTGGATAAATTCTCCTCAGTTTTGTCCTCCTCAGCCCCAGCCCTGAAGCTCCTCGTGGGTGCCTCCTCCGTCGTTTTGAAAACTTGGCATCCATCTGTCAGCCTTAGGCTCCGCCCTCTGCCAGCCTCCCTTATACTTTTGCATTCCTGTAAGAGGATCAGGAGGCCTTTTTGGGACTGGAGCGCAGCCAGACCTCTTTCTGTGGAGCAGAAATATGGCTTTGGTTTTCTGAGTCCACCCCCCCCCCGCCATTAATGAGTATCTCCTACCCCAGAGCTGCCCATCATGTGACTGTGTGTGAACTCTCACATCGCCCTCCTATATATGCACATACTTTCTCTCAAACTCAGTGCAAACATGTATAATTGGTAGGATAAGTTAATAATGGTTTGCCTATATTGCATCTGGTTCAGACTTGTGTAGCTTGATTCCCCGTAGCCAATACTATCTTTGACACCTCCCACACTTTTAACTGCTGCCAATTATCTATCTATCAGGCCTGCACAACATAAGGCCAGGGGGCTGGATCTGGCCCACAGGGATTTTGGGGCCAGCGTGGTGTAGTGGTTAGAGTGCTGGACTAGGACCCGGGAGACCCGAGTTCAAATCCCCACTGAGCCATGAAACTCACTGGGTGACTCTGGGCCAGTCACTTATCTCTCAGCCTAACCTACTTCACAGGGTGGTTGTGAGGAGAAACTTAAGTATGTAATACACTGCTCTGGGCTCCTTGGAGGAAGAGCGGGATATAAATGTAAATAAAATAATAAATAATTTTCCTGCTGGCTCACAGATAGGAATATCCTGCAGCAAGAGCCATGAGGAGCAGTGGCTCATTGCATTTGGTTGTTCAAGACCAGCTGCCCCCTGCTGCTGGGGCCAAACCCCACTGAAACCATCTCACTGTCCGCTCGCCTTCCCCCTGATCCCTACCTTCTGCCTCCTCACTTTCATTAATATTTTTAATAATTAATTTTAATGTAATAATCAATGTGCTGGAAATTGTCCTTGACCCCTGCACACCAGCCCACTGGGACAGAATCTTTGCCATAGAGTTCCCCATACCAAAAATCCTAACCCTTAGCATCGTCGCCTCATCTTCTTGGTAGTGGTTTTATAAACAGACATTTTTAATGTTGCTTCTAATTTTTGTTGTTTATGCACAAAGAAATGCAAAGTTGCAGCAAATGTATGCTGTGCAGATTTCTGTAATTATGCAAGAAATGCACATCAACATCCACCACCCATCCAATCCCTGACTATCAAGTAGAATACAGGCTTACCGTGGGTACATATCATCCTTTTGCCCCAGTGGAACAAACAAGGGCAGACCCGAGAAGTCAAAGGAGAGCCCAAAGAGCACCAGCTCATCCATATGTATCTGCCCTACTATTAGATCTCTATTGGAAGGACAGCTTTGATTGCCATAGGAAGTCTGTTTGGGGGTGGGGGTGTCTTAGAACATGGGGTCTTCTGATTAGAGGCCCCAACATGGGTCTCTTGGGGGCAAAATGACCCCTCTTGGGGGGTCATACCACCCACCCCCACCATTGAGCCAATAGCCCTAGAAGCAGCAGTGCCAGCAGGGGTTTTTTCTTCTGTCTTCCTCTTTTCTCAAGGAAATGGCTTGACTACCAAGCCAGAGGTTGCCAGGTCAAATCCCTGCTGGTATGTTTCTCAGACTATGGGAAACACCTGTATTGGGCAACAGTGATATAAGAAGATGTTAAAAGGCATCATCTCATACTGCGCAGGAGGCAGCAATGGTAAACCCCTCCTGTATTCTACCAAAGAAAACCACAGGGCTCTGTGGGCGCCAGGAGTCAACATGACTCCATGGCAAACTTTACTTTACTCTTCTGCATAACTAGCTTGACCACCTGGGGGAGATAAGAAAACACAACAGCCTCAGGGATCCCCTCCTGCTGAGGAAGGAAGGGAGGGAGTGTTCTTCCTGACCAGCTGGATCTTGCCTCAGGTACTGAGAGCTGGTTTTGAAATCAGGCACAAAGCTGCTGTGCTGGACTTGGACTGCAGGATTGGAGATCATCATTCTTCTCATGGCTGGCAGTAGCACAGTATTGCGTAATTCTTGCAGGATTAGAAGAATTTGGGTTTTCGGATGGTGATGAGAAATATTGTCTTTCTCCTCCATTTACATTGATTTCTGTGATGAGGTAGTCAGACACAAGGGACTAAATTTTTCTCTACCCTAAGAAATAGACTACTCCTTTCAGACAAAGTGGCATTTCAAACAAAAGCTAAAATCCCCTTAGAGTATATTTTCATGTGACTGTTGAACTTTTGTCTTTTAAAATAAGAGCAGCAGATAAGAGTCACAGCTCCCGTTGGGCTGCTTCACTTTAAAAAAAAAGTTTTTCTTCTTTCTTCAACTATTACATATATACATACATACAGGATATTTTATATTTATGAAATGGAGTTTAAGCAGATGTGATTTCTGTTTGGTTGCTAAAATAATCTCTGTGTGTGCATGCGCTTTTGTTAAAGGGCTTCAAAAATACAAACTGGGGCTGCTGATTGCTGTGACTTTTATTTATTTTATTATTTAAAATATGTATATCCTACCCCTCCAGTACAATACTGCTTAAGGTGGCTCACAACTGTAAACAGTGATCTGGGATCAACTGAAGTCAAGTGATCAATTGTTTTTGCTTTGTTCTTTTGTATCCCTTTGAATTTGCTTCTGAATTTACATGCTTGGGATTGGTGCATGTGACTAAGAGGTCTGTGTGAATGAATATTAACGAACACACACTTACTTTATTATTTATGACATTTATATTTTCCCCATTCCTCCAAAGGGCATATGGTCTCTCCTGCCTCTGCTTGTACCCTCACTACAATACTGTGACGCTGAAATAGGATGAGAGAGAATGACTAGCCTAAGGTCACCCAGTAAGATTTATGGATGAGTGGGAAAGAATTTGAACCCAGGTCCCCAAATCTAGATGGCATTCATACAGCCTCGGGCGGGCGGGGAGACAGGCTCCTACCTGCCACTCCACACATGATCACTCTTCCGTTACACATGAGTCAAGCCTCCGTGAGCAGCAGAACTGGGAGGAGGAAGTCCTCTGGCATCCCACAGTGCAATGCGCTAGGAGCGTGGTGCATTGGGGGATACCCCCACTGCCACATGGAATGTGCACACTCGGGCTCTTTCACTTATATACATAAATGATTTTGAAGTTGGGGTAAGCAGCAGCCAAATTTGCAGATGACACTACACTATTTGATTGTTTGATTAAGTGACATCAAGTCGGTGTCGACTCTTAGCGACCACATTTAGGGTAGTGAAATCCAAAACGGATTGTGAGGAGCTCCAAAAGGATCTCTCCAAACTGGGTGAGTGGGTGTAACAAAATGGTAAATGTTGCTTATTGTAAGCAAGTGTAAAGTGATGCATATTGGCAGAGCCACTCTTACTCCTGGGCTTCCGGGCTGAAGTCCAGGGCCTCCACACCCCCTAGGGGCCTCCAAATCCTCCTTAGTCTGTCCTGGATAGTGCTGACTTTGGAGTGGGGGAGTGGAGAAAGAAATATATGGGGTGGGAATATGTTAAGTGGTGTGTTGAAATGTTTCTGCTAATGCATATTTGCATGAATATCCCTGTTTTATATTCTTACATTCTTGTGAGTTCAGTTGCTGCTTGTACCCTCAAGAACTAAAAATACTGCATGGGTCATGGTATGTGTGTTTGTGGGGGGGAGGGCCTCCAAAGGCCTTTAGGTCCAGGCTCCAAAATTACCTAGGTGCACCTCTGTACATTGGAGCAAAAAAACCCAACTTCACATATACACTGATGGGATCTGATCTATCAGTGACTGATCAGTGATCACCTTGGGGGATGCACTACTGCAGCAGGAGACTGTGGCGAGTGGCAGAGGAGCAGGTTCCAACCTGCTCTCCTCACTTTTAAAGGTGCCCTGGCTGAGCTTCAAATCTGTGCACAAATCATGATTCATGCAAATCCCTGACAGAGAGAAATTTTTCTACCTCTTTCACAGCACTAGAACCAGGGGTTATTCCATTAAACTGATGTCCAGGAAATGTAGGGCCAACAAAAGGAAGTACTTTTCCACCCAATGTGTAACCAACCTATGGAATTCTCTGCCACAGGATGTGGCGATGACCACCAGCTTGGAATGGATGGCTTTAAAGGGGGCTTAGACAGATTCATTGGAGGACAGGTCTATCAATGGCTACTAGTCTGGTGGCTATAGGCCACTTCCAGTTTCCAAGGCAAGACGCCTCTGAATACCAGTAGCAGGGTAGCAACAACAAGAGAGAGGGCATGCCCTCACCTCCTGCCTGTGGGCTTCCCAGCGGCACCTGGTGGACCACTGTGTGAAACAGGGTGCTGTTTCACACAGATTGGCCTTGGGCCTGATCCAGCTGGGCTGTCATTATGACTGGTGGGGTATAAGGTCTGCTTGAGCCCTTCTACCCCAGTAAAAGCCCGGGTAAAAAATTCGGGGTAGTGCCAGTATCTGGCCCAATCCCAGCCCTCCACACAAGCAGCCCTGCCAGGGTAGGGCTGTTCGTGTGAACAGCCTCATAGTCCAGCAATATGAGGATGAACCATAGCTCAGTTGCAGAGCATATCAATGCACAACGTCTCAGGTTCAATCCCTGGCATCTTCAGGTAGGGCTGGGACAGTCAGTGTAGACAATACCGGACTTTGTCCAAAGAGAGAACTTGTGCATCTCCCGTAAAGAGGCATGAGTTCCATATGATGATGCAGTTGATGTATCTCACTGCAGGGAAAAATGCAGATACAGGTGGACCTTGTCACACGCGGCCCAACAACCGCGGTTTCGCATATCTGTGGACAGACAATGGAGACCTTACCTCAGTATACGTGGTTTTAAAAGGGTTAAATGCCCTGGTTCCTAAGTGGCAGGAAATGACCTCTGGTCATTTCCAGCCAGCCTTCTTCTGAATAGAGCCATTTCGGGGGGCTCTTTCGGGGGGGTGGGAATTCCCCAGGATTTTTCATGGGGAAATGGCACAATTGGGGCTTTTAGGGGGCATTGCTGGACAGCTGAAGACCTGCATGGCATGGTACATTATTTCTTTATTTCAGGCCTTTTAAAGCTTCCCTTAGGCTTTTTTCCACCTCCAGGAACCTAACCCCCTGATTCCCATTGCCTCAATTCCTTGTTATCCACAGTTCCGTTATCTGTGGTTGAAGCCAAGAACGGAACCTCCGTGGATAACGAGATCCCCCTGTACACACATGTGCAAGATGGTTTGATTTTAAAACTTGTTTCCTGTGGTTTCTAAGCATGGGGACCAGGGGAGAGAATCTTGCATTAATACTCTAGCACAAATGGTCTGGTTTGTGTTTCCCCCCTATTTTGATTTACCATGTGGTGGCTATTTGTGGCGGTCGGTGCTAAATTAATTGTTTGCTGACTTTAACCCGGTCTGTGGTGTGTGTGTGTGCTTTTGCTTTGTTGTTATAAATATATTTATATACTGCTTTTCAACAAAACAAAACAAAAATCTCAAGATGGTATATATAGCATAAGAAAATGGTTTCGTGTACTCCAAATGGCTCACAATTGGAAGCAGGGAGGAAGAGCTGTTGGCGGCTGCTTTCTAGGGCCTAGGGGTTTCAAACTAAAAAAAGTTATTTATTTTAGTTGCGGGTGAGTCTGAAGCTTCCCCAAAACGTGTGTAATCAAATCCAGTTTACTAGCAATATTTCAGTGGAGATTTTTTAGTGCTCTCTCTCTCTCTTTCACTTACTTCCAAGTTTGGATTTGACTCAAAATTCCTCATTTGAATCTTTGGATGCCTAACTCCCTTTTCTATATATTTTATTATTCACAGTAGCATTTGCCAACCAAAGCAGTATCCTACTAACAATATTTCTGTGACTATTTCTGAGTGGGACTTGGCTCACATTCTTTATCTGTGTTAATTTTCACATTTTTGGTGAAGTTGCAGTGATGCTGGTCTATATAACTAATAAATTTGCTGGGTTGTACTTTATATTAGTTCTGTTTAGATGGAGCTTATTCCCACATAAGTGGATTTCAGCTTTAGTCGGGACTAATTTTAAATCCATTTATTTCAGTGGGTCTACTCTAAGCTGAATTAACATTAGACACAACCTGGGGTGTGTCTGTGTCTGTGTCTGTGTCTGTGTGTGTTACATTTCTATCCTGCTCTTCCTCCAAGGAGCCCAGGACATGATTATGTTTATCCTCACAGCAACCCTTTGAGGTAGGTTAGGCTGAGAGATATGTGACTGGCCCAGAGTCACCCAGTGAGTTTCATGGCTGAATTGAGATTTGAACTCAGGTTTCCCCAAGCCTAGTCCAACACTCTAACCACTATACCATACTTTGTATATGCATTCCCGCTCCACCCCAAAAAAGATCCTGTAGACACTCATGCACCCCAAACTTCTGGAATTCTCTGCTCCTTGAGGCCTGTGTGCCCCCCCCCCTTTTTGGCTTCTCAGTTGATAGTAAACTAACTTTTGTTTTGTTGTGCCTTTGAGTTTCTTTCCCCTCCTTTCTGAAAACTTGTTCTCACTGCTGCCTAATCTTCTATATATTTATTTCTCCTAGGCGTACCCGTCGCTAACCCCATGTGTGGCAGCTCTCACGAGAGTTCACGAACAGCTGCCGGGCTAGCGACGGGGACGGGGAGAAAATGGCCACCGGGACGAGCAGGTGGCGGGCAGGAGGAGGGACAGGCTGGCCAGAAACCATGGCCAGGTGGGGGTGGGAGATGCTCTGCGCCCTGTCCAGCTAGTTTTAACTATTGTTTGTGTTTTTAAATGGTTTTTGTTATTACTTTTTAGTTGCTCTATATACTCCATTGATAACCTTTTTGTTGAAAAGTAGTATATAAATATTTATAAGGGAAATTCTTTGGATTGTTTTATTGTACTTTAATGTTTTATTTGATTAACTGCCTTAGGAGTAGATAGAGAGAGGACAAGGCAACTATGACGGCTGAGTCTAGTATTAAAACAGGTCTTCCACCTCCACACCGATTGTAGCAGAAACAGTTGCCCTCTGCAAAGAGGTACAACTTGAATCATGCAAATACCATTTTAGGTATACCCAGATGGGTGTAGTAATATAGAGAACTGGATGCATTGTTATAGTTCATCAAATTCACATGGCATATTTTGATCCTGTGCTTAACCCAGGCTGGTCCTCCACTGGTTCGCATAGTTAAGAGGCGACCAGGCTGGGCTCTGCTGTCTCTGCATAGCTGGATTCTCGGTCTCCAGGTGAATGTAGGGTTGTGCCAGTTATAGGACACTTGCTGTACTCCTGCTGTGTGAAGCAGTCAACAGGGAGCAGTGGCTGCACTAGAAAGGAGGCATAGGAAAGCCCAGTTGTCATGAGCAGCCAAGACTGGGCTAGGGCCGCTAAGCCCGGTCTTGGCTGCCTCTGGGAACCTGGCTAAAGCTGGCTAAGAAGCCAGCTCTTAAAGTGTGTTCAAGGGAGTGAGCACTCCCTTAACCCTGATCAGTTGACGGTGTGTCAGCGCCAGCTGCTTTCCATGCACTCACACTGTGCATTGTGGGATTTTCGGGGGCTGGGACAACACGTGTGATTCGTGTGCCCAGCAACTCCACGTTGCACGTCTGCGGGGAAGGCAAGCTTCTGCGGCCTTCCCTGCTGCCCACCCACTCAAGCCCTGTCACTCAGTCGTGAGAAAGGGCTCAAAGTATTCCTAAGAGGCACACCATTTTGCAGGCATGAGCTAATGAAAGAACATATCAAAATATGCCACGTGTCTTGTGGCACCTTAGAGACTAACAAATTTGTTGTCGCACAAGCTGTTGTGGACTACAGCCCATCTCATCCCTCATTAATGATATTAGTGGGAGGAGCATAGGCAAACTTTAAAGAATAGCAGGCCGCTATATTGGTACCAGTGTTCCCTGTAAGAGAGATTCCCAGATGTTGTTGACTACAACTCCCATAACCCCCAGCTGCATTGGCCTTTGGGGATTATGGGAGCTGTAATCAGCAACATCTGGTAATCCCTTTTACAGGGGACACTGATTGGTAAATTGTGGGGCAGGGGAGGAATCCAAAAGCTGAAGTATTAGGCCTTTATTAGGAACAACTGAAATTTCATAAAGTAGTGAGAAAGCCTTTGAGCTCTCCAGAACTCTTGCTCAGGCTGCTTTAAAAAAAAATGTGAAGGGGAGACAAAGTTGAGTATGATAGAATTTAAAATTCTTAAAATGCTGTACAAGAGGTTTTATGTAGACTTAATTAGATTGGCTGCCGTCTGCCAGGTGCAAGACAGATTTTAGATTCCACCAAGTGCTGCCAGGATAAAGAAACAGACATGACTATCGCCCCCCCCAACCCACACACAGGGAGTTACTTGGAAATGTCCCCCATACCAAGCAGAGCACACAGGTCCTTTTTGAAGCAGAGTGTAGACATAAAAAGTGCTCCCTCCCTCAGTTTTGAAAAAACATCTTAAAATGCACCTTTTAAAAGAAGACTATTTAATGCTCCATTATTATTATTTTGTTATATCTGGTAGGTTCTTTAGCTTTTTATAATTTTCAGTTTTAATTTGAACCTAATAATGATTGTGGTTTTTAATCTGACAACTTTTTCTTTCTTCTTTTTTGTTTAATTTAGTTAATTTTATTACTTTTATTGTATCTTGTGTCTATCTTATTGTTGTGAGCCACCCCGAGCATTTTAAATAAATAATAAATAATAGAAAGGCACATGACGCTCAGGTTTCTCCTTACACTTATGTAGCACAATATTTTTGAGTTCTTTGGAATTCCTCATTGGGCAGAATAGACAAGAGGCTGCTTTGGTGCCAGTGTCTTAAATTGCAGCTGCTCTGACTGACCAGGAAGGATGGGTGAGAGGAAAAATGAGGCACTTTATCACCCTTGCACCTAGGAATTCAAAACTATACTGAGCCCAGTGCAGGATTGATGCCTAGAAACTGATTCTGGGGCTTTTCCTGGAATGCAGCAGTTTCTCTCAAGATACACTATGAGACTGTTCTGACGATCAGCCTAAAGGGAGTTAGGAAAGCCAAGCCCTTTCCTTTCCACTGATCGTGAGAAAGGGCTCTATATCTCAAAAGCCAAAAATGATGTGATACAGGATAGCCCATTAATAACAGAGTACCACTCTCCCTTGCAATATGAATCCTTACAATTCAGTTGTATGTGGGCACCTAGCCAGTATTAAACTTATATTGGATTTCTCTTGGTGCAGCCTAAACCTCGGATACGTTTTATAGACTAAGCAGCAGCAATTGGGCTAAATTTGATCCCCTGCGTGGTGCCATTTGACTTCCCAGTTGTCACCCCTTGAGGCAAAAGAGAGGTGTGAATGAGTGGCCAGTGTGGTAATGGGACTTGGCAATAGACCATTTTGGGGGTGGGACATCGCATGGGTCCTTGGCCTGCCACCCCCGCTCTCTTGATAAAGTGGCCCTCCAGCAAAACTACTTTTTAAACTGGGATTATAGAACAGGGCTGGTTACAAATACAGACATTTTAAAATATTCCAAATAATGGCCTATGAATGTAGCTTCAAGAATTTCAAATAGAATATATTTTAACCAGCAGGACTGTAAAGTTTCAGTAACCACGGTCAACGTCTCTGTTTACTGTGTTGTCAGTAAATCTGCAAAGAGATTATAAATCTTAATTCTCAGAGCACCTTTTCAAGGTGCTGTACAGGTTTCCTTTTGTAAAAAAATCCAAGAGGATAGGAGAAGGGCAGTCCTCTTTCTTACCATTCGGCATGTGCTTCAGGAAATGATATGCCCCACCTGTTGACTTGGCAGACTGGATTACTGATGTGTCAATAAAGTTACCAGTTGAATTGTATCACTGCCTAGCCCAGCCCAACCTACTCATTCATAATTACTTACCATTTTGCAATAAGTGTTAAATGTATAAGCTCTTGGTGAGCTCATGGTGCAGCCTTTGGAGCCAAACTACTCCAAAGAGAGCCTTCCTTCCTTTCGTCCACTTCACTATAATGAGATAACTTTCTGGTGTAATTGTTCTTTGTAGGGAATCTGTAGCAGTCTGGCTTGTTGCCAGTCTGCAGTTGGCTTCAAGGTTATGTGTTTTGCTTGTAGTCCTGAGTCTTTTGGTTTGACTTTTTCTGTAAATTATTTTTTATGTATTCATTTGCTTGTTTGCTATTGAGATCACAGTAGTAACAGCACTGGGTATAACTGTTTTCTCCTCCCTTCATTTTCTAGGTAACACCATGGATGAGTATAAAGGCCTAACGGATAAAGAACTAATTGAGCGCCTGAAGAATTACAGCATCCCGCATGGGCCCATTGTTGGTATGGACTAAGGCAGTACATCTGGTTACATTGGGAGCAAATAGGTGTGCATTTGGAGAGTGGAGTCCAGAAAGAGAAAACCAGAAATTTAGGAGACAGGCCCAACAGACCAGAGTAATGCTGTTTCTTTATCTGACTGGTGCTTGCAGCATCTCTGAAACTACCAGCACTACTATTTCATTGTACAAATGTAGTTTTAGAAACAACGGCTTCCTCATTGGCCATTTCAACCCAAGTCTTCTAGATCAGGTCGGAGGGCTGATTCACGCTTTACATGGCAAATGAAACCTATGTCTTTAAAGATGCAGGTACACAGCACAAATGCATGCTGGAGACACATCTGATGGGCCACTGTGAGAAATGGAATGTTCAATCCAGCAGGGCCGTTCTTACGTTCTTAGAGCTGCAGTTCGCTCAGCTCCCCACACACATGCCCAGAGTATGTTTAAAAAGATGCCTATCTGCCCTTCATGCTTGAAGGTGTTAATTGCAGCAAGGACTTGTGTACATGCACACAGGGGCGTAACTATAATAGGGCAAGGGGAGACAGTTGTCTGGGGGCCCACTGCCTTGGGGCGCCCCTCAGAGGCAAGTCACATGACTGACTCCTCCAGCTGCGCACCCACCCGGGCTTCCTTCAGTTGTATTCATCCTTCGAAATTGATGTGAGTGTTAAGACTTGGAGCTACCAGAAATCTTGTCTTTGGGCCCACTACAGCCTTGCTCCGCCCCTGCATGCACACCTGCATGGGGTGTAAGTTGGCCCTAACAGCCAGTGTGGTGCAGCCTCTGAAGTGTTAGGCTTTAGATGTGGGAGACCCAGGCTCAAATTCCAGTTCAGCCTGGAAGCTCCAGGGAAGCCTCTTGGCGAGTCCTACTTCCTCCAGCCAACCTACCTCACTGGGCTATTGTGAAGGCAAACCAAATCCCATATAAGGTGCTCCAAACTCCTTAAAGGAAAGCTGGCATGAAAATGTAATAAATACTGTATTTACCTGAATCAAAGACTAGGTTTCTTCCAAGTTTTTTTATATCAGGAATCAGGAGGTTGTCTTAAATTCAGAGTCCGGTTCCTTTTGAGTAATGTAGGTATCACCTGTATTTAATCTCTACTTTTTAAGGAGATCGTTTTAAATTCAGAGTCCTCTTCAATTCGGGTAAATATAGTACTGATGCAATCAATGCACAGTGCTGGCTCTCAGAGGCCCCAAGACACATTGGATGGGGTTGGTTTTGTGTCTGCTCTAATGCCACTGAGGAGCTAGGTGGGCAGACGGGGAGGCCCTGACTGCCAGTAGTCGAGCAGTTCTGCACTTAAAGGCTGTACAGGCTGGAAGGGCCCAGGAGACTACAGAAGCATGAGCCTAGAAGAGCAAGAGCCAGAGGCCTAAGGGGGCGGCAGATCAAAATCCAGTTGGATGGAGCTTAGGAAATGAAGGCTGGGATTTCAGAGATGGAGGGGTCCACAGCCAAGAGGAGAAGGCTCAAGGACTCTTGCGGGCTACACTAGATATGGCAGCGACATTTTTTTGTTCACATGTCTGCCCCATTCCCATATCACCCCTGCTCACTAGGCAAAGAGGCACCTTCTAGAGTGATGGTTTTCTTATATTTACCAAGAGGGGCAGAGAGCAATTGTCCCTGTCCAACCTAGCACAGCATCCCTCCCAGTGGCAGTTGCTGGTGTCTCCTTTGCGTTTCTTTTAGATTATGAGTCCCTTAGAGTCAGGGAACTATCTTATTTCTTTTGTCATATAAAATGCTTTGTGAACTTTTTTTTAGTTGAAAAGCAGTGTGTGTGTGTGTATATATACACTTAATAATAATAATAATAATAATAATAATAATAATAATAATAAGTATTATTTTAAAAGCACTGAGGCGAGGGGGGCTTACCTCTTATACCAAAGGAGACAATGGGTAAGGGGAACTGAAACCTCCTGTCTTACCTCTCCATGCTCTATCACATCAGACAAATTTCTCCCAGTCCAACACTAATACTCAAAGTAAGCCTGGCTGGAGAGAAGAATGCCTGAAGAGATGGAGCAGAAGGAGAAAAGAGAGAGGAGAATTCACCTTCCTTCATCACTTTCCCTTTTTCAAAAACCAACCCACCACTTTAAGGAAGAGAGGAGCAGATACACAAATAAATGTGGCTGCTGCCATCGCTTCTGATTTGCCCACTCTCAGTTTTCCTTCTGCTCTCTGTAGCTTCAGAAGTGAAGAATTGCACATTGATTTGAAATAGCCACCACATTTTGGACTGAAGGTCTTTTTGACCCTTAATGTGCAAGTTAACATGCTTTCAGCAAAGATTTGCATGGCCCTACAGCAACAGAGGATGAACAGGGAAGGTTGTGATGAGAGCAGGGATTTGGAAGGTGGCAACCATTTGAATGAGGCAAGGAAAGTAAGCAAGACTAGGATTGTCAAGGGATTGTCTTTGTAAGTGCCAGAAGGGTAACAAGTTGGAAGAAGGAGCTGGGGAACCCATTTTTGGCTTGGATTTAATGGCCCACCTCAATTCCACCTTCTAGGATCAACCCGAAAACTTTATGAAAAGAAAATCTATGAATATGAGACCGAGCGGACACAGCGCCCTTCTCCTGGAGGATCCTTGTCCTACACAGGTATTGTCCTACAACCTATACAGGTCCAGCACAAATGGGGAAAGGTACCCCCACAGTCAGCCACTGACACTCCACCTTTCCATGAACTTCTGTCGCTACAGAGCCGAGCAGAATTGAGAGCTTCTCACGGGAGACTTTTGTGAGTCCTCGGAACAGGGAACACCTCAGCTATGGACAAGAAGGTGGGAGTGATCTTAGATAAAATGGCAGCATTGACAAGGCAGGCAGGACAGCAACCTGGAAGTGAGGATTCAGAGAACTTTTAGGGGAGGTTTGGGGAGCAAGAAGGGCAGCTTGTCAGGCTGGAATAGAGAAGCATCTTGAAGTATGTAGTACACCGCTCTGAGCTCCTTGGAGGAAGAGCAGGATATAAAATGTAAAAACAAACAAACAAATAAAGACCAGAGCAGGGTGGTGGTGTGCATGGTATTAGTCTTGTCGTGAGTGCTCTGGGGGAGTGAAGGACATCCTTTGGCATGAAAGCAAAACTCTCTCCAATTTATTCTGTCCATTCCAGTTCTTGACTCTACAAGAACTTACTCCAGGGAAACTTATGACTCCCCGAGAAATGAGGAATACTCCGAGTATGGAAGTGAAGGTAAGGGGTGGAAGGAAAGTCTCTTCTTGGCAGAAGAGAGGTGGGTGAAGGGATATAGGAGGCCTGATGCTGGGAAAGTAGGAGGGCATGGAGGGGTAGGAGATTTGTATTCAGAGAGAATTTGCTAACTGTTTTTGTGTAATTAGCCACACAAGTGCACTTTCCAGATTACATGCTACAACCGGGGGTTAAAATGCTTCAGCTTGGCAGGATCGTATTGAAAATGATACAGAGAAAATTCAGTTTGCTAAAAAATCTCATTAAAATACATGGGACTGAAGTCAGTTGGCGCTAACTTGCTTCACTGTGTGTCATGTCATTAAATGCAACTAACATTCTCTGTAGTTAGGCCAGTATTGTTGACTTTGCTTCATTTGGACACTCTTGATGAGGAGGGAGATATGACCAAAGAGGCATATGCTCTATACTTACAAAATTGCCTGTATTGCAAGGATGGAACAATTCTGCAGTCTGTATAAATCATGCAAATTAAATTCATTTGCATATCTTTCAATGTTTTGAACAATTCTTCTGCTGCTTGAGGAAAGAGGTGTGCAGGGCATTGAAGCTCATCCCCCTGGAAATCCTGTTCTATGTTTTGAGATTTCATCATACATCGCCCTACTCACATTCACACCTACTTTTTGCAGTCACCAGAGCCAGAAGCTTGCACTCTGTTTTAATAAAAGCTGGGATTTCTAGGATGCTGAATTCTACTCCTAGGACTAAATTCTGAGCTTCTCTGCAATTTCTATATGCTATATATTGATATATTGCCATTGTCATTAATAAGCTAGGGGTAACAGTAAAATAAGTCCAGTGACTAGAGGAGAGGGACAAATTGCCATAAGGAGTCAGAGCCTTTTGCAAACAAACCTGTTCCCATAGTCACAAAGACTCGAAACCTACTTTTAAAATAACAAAAACTAAAGTGATCAGAAAGATAAAAGGTTTTTGCTAACATACCCTTTTTTTCCTGTACTCTCCCAGATCCCAGCCTCAGCAAGTCCTACCTGAGTCATAATTATGATTTCCCTCGCCATGAAGGACGATCCACTTATGCAACAGAAGGTAACATGAAATGGAGACAATCTGAGGGCAGATGTAGTTAGACTGAAGATTCTGCAGAGGTGTCGAAAGGTTGGAGTGGTCCCTGAGACAAAAATGGAAGATTGGTCCCTGCCCACTCCCCCTCACTGGCTCTTTGCCAAAGATAGATACACACACACACACACACACACGCCTTTGCTGCAGAAGAATTGTAAGAACATGGTGAAAAGCAAAGCCATCTTGGCATACTCATTCTCTCACTCCTATGCAAACAGTATCACATATGGCCTTCACATGCAGACACTTTCACACACACACTTATGCATTTCCCTGGAGGTTTTTTACACATGGCTCTATGCATCGGGGTATCTGAAGAGCCAATCTGTTTTGCAGCAGATTCAAGGCATTTTAATTCGAGGGATTAGATGGACAATTCGGAGAAAGCAGAAGCCCCAGAGTTTTTTTCAATAGCTGCTGGAAATAGGATTTTTTTTACCCCAGACATAACTCAAAGCACTGACTGTCCTGGTCCATGATAGCCTGCAGGAAGGTCGGTTTAAATCCAGTGAATATGTGGACTGGCCCACTCCAATCAGGAGTGGATTTGGGGGGGTGGGGGGAGCCCTGTCTGTAAAACCTCTTGGCTCAGAAACATTTTTTGACATATATACACTGGCATGAGTCCTCCAATCAGGAGCCAGCAGCATGCCAGTGAGGCAGAAGGGGCAAATTTAAAAAGTTCTCTGTTGCCTAGGCAGTGTGACCCCCCACCTTCAAGGATCCAGGGACAATTGTATCCCTCCCCCCACCTTCAGTTATAGCTTTGCCCCTGGATCCCTGTAGGATCAGCGGCTCTAACCCAGGGGCCCAAGGTTGGGAACTTCCCCCTGCTCTTACCCAATTCCAGTCTTATTGATGTGTATATCTTTCGTTCTACCTCCCCAGATTGGGACGCCAATTCCTCTGAGGGTTCCACGTCTTCCTATCGTCATTATTTGTCATCAGCAAGCAGTACTGCACCTCTAGGGGCAGTGAGCGCTCGCCAGCCGGTAAGTTGTCTCCCTCATCTGTAGAGAGAACAAGCCCAATGCTGGGTTACGTTCAAGGCACCCAGAAAGGGATCCCATCATCCTTGCCCTGTGCTGAAAGGCACCTGTTTTTCCTTTCAGATCACAGAACCATATCCATACAGTTCTGGCCAGAAAGATGGGTCAGTCAAGAGGTAAGTGGGGAAATGCAAAGGCATCAACAGGAAAACATATTCCTGGGAGCTGAGTAGATTGGCAGTCCAGTTTCTGAAAGAGATGCCACCCACCCGGGATGTCACATCTGCAGAATGTTTTACTGACTGTGAAGGAAATGGGCACCACCTCCTAGTCAGGAAGATGAGATAGAAGGAACAGGCAGGAGAGATCTGTGCAGGCCTTAGACTAGGACAGCTGGCTAGTCAGATCCTAGGAATTGCTAGGATCTTCAAGTGAAAAGGTAGGCTAATGTCATCTTTGGGAACTGGACTAGGTAGGCAACACAAATAATAATTTAAAAATAAAAACAAAAACGGGGGTCTGTTGAATTGTGGTGGATTGCATGTCAGTTCCGTGTCACCTGTGAAGCTCCTCTGCCAGCAAATCATATAAACACAACATTGAAGACCAAGTTGAAATGTCGACCAATGTGAAATGTGAGGGAGACTACAATTTACGTAGTGCTCTGGGCATGGGGTGGGGGAAACTCTCACTGTCTCCAGTAGATGCTTACAGCTGGAATTACCTTTGCAGGGACAGTGATTCCTACCAGACCATCTTCCATCGGAAATCACCTGGCTTGTCTTCTCTGGGGGTGGAGCCACGCCGTGCCATCCGTCCTGAGCGCCAGACCCAAGCAGCGGAAGGAGCCACGGGCAGCGATGGTGGAACCAAGCGTTTTCTACCACTGTGGCCCCAGCTCCTGCTCTTTGTGCTGTTGGCTGGCTTACTGGCCTTCGCCTACTTCTTCCTGCAGGGTGGTGCCGACGACAACCCCTTTCTGCACTATCCGCACTAAGGCCTTAGCCTGGGCACATCCTCTTGCTAGGCTAGCTCCCTGAGAGCCTGGAAGGTTTATACAGGGCTTCCACTAAGTGCCTGCATGTTTGTAACCCCAAAGTGGAGCGGGGGCAGGGATGAAGGAGTTCCCACCAACCTCCCGGAATCATGGCAGCTCCCTGCCCCTCTCCCCAAACCTCAGTCCATCCATCCCATAAATCTGCTAATATGGGGCATTTTAATGTGCTATTTTTGTAGCTTTTACTTTATAACTGGGGCTGCAGGTGGCTTTTTCTCTAGAAGGGGAAGAGAAAGAAGGGACAGACATATGTAGCCCATCAACAGCTTTTTTTGAATATACAAATGTATGAAATCTAATAAACTTCAAACGATTTTTAAAAAAAGTCTTGGTTTCATCATTGAACATCAGTTTGAGCCATCGCTATTTCTCCCTCCACCTTGTCACCCTAGGTGCTTATTCTTCTGCCCCTCAAATGTAATTATTTAAAATATGTCCTGCCCCTTCAGTATGATATTGCTCTTACTGTATCATACAATACATAGCAGAAATCTCTTTCCACAGCTGCAGGTAAAAAGAAGCCGGAAACAATCCTTCTTGGTTAATTGGGGCTTTTATTTTCTGAGGGGGAGAAGTTGGACCAAGGTCAGATTTGCCCTCTTTCTTCAAGTGGCATAATCCAGCTTTTAGAAGGAGAGTGGATGGATTGAAATGATGGATACTGGAAGTTCCGGGTCCTCGATTCTCTCTCCAGATCTGGAATGGGAGAGAGCCATGGTGTGTCTGGCTGAGTTGGGTAGAGTGTGGAAACATCATGTGCTGGAAAGAGGATATTGAGAGGAGGCTGAGGAGAAGTTGGAAGCTTCTAGGGAGCTGTGAAGCTGTGAAGCTTCAGCCTGAGGGATCACAGGGGAAAGCATGGCTGGGACCTTCAAGGGGCGTCTGTTGCTGAAATGAGAGCGCAGGGAGGGGCTGGATATTGGTGAAGGGGTTGCACGTTGGGGAGGGACATCCCGTGATTGGTGTGTCCTTCGTAGGTTTTCCCGGACACGGATGAATTCTGGCTGCTTCCCAACAGTTTCACCTGTTGCTTCCTGCTGCTGACGCTGTAGAAAAGGCGAGTTTAATTTGAGGCATCTGTGAAGAGTCCATGTGCAAGACACCAACCCACCCCAAACAGCTGCTGGCAAATGCCTAGCAGGAGGAACAAGGGGCTACATCATTAGAGCCACAGCAGATGTCTAAGCCTTACCTGTTCCCGCCTCTGTTGCCAGCGCATAAGTTCCTTTTCCAGTGGCGTCTGCTCCAAACTGTTCTCTGTCTTGTCCCGGCGTCTGCTCCGAAGCTCCAGAACCTGCAGCAGTTCTGGCTTGGAACGAAGGCTCAAGCCTCTGAAAGGAGGGATTAAAACAGCACAGCAGACTAGAAACTCCCCTTTCCCATGCTGAACACGCTAAATTGCTGACAGCTGTGTGAAATGACCACCCATCCCACCTTCACTGAGCCAAGTGCCAAGTTCAGGGCATGGTTATGGTACGGATTAGAAAAGGTAAAACTGTCAATTAAGGGACTGGTTCTTATTGAGCTAATAAATGAGCTGTATCAGTTCAAATGGCAGGGGAGGTCTCACAAGATGGAATGCTCCTTTGTACAACCACCCCCACCCTCACTTATTTAACATATTTTTATACCGCCCAAAACTTATGGCTCTGGGCAGTTTACAATTAGCATGTCAGGGAGACAAGTTTCGAGCCAAGCCTTCCTTCACATGGCTAGTTTTCTCTGAGGACAATATTTTTTTGTATGCAGTAGTAATCAGCCCAAACACTTTTCTAGCTTGGTGAGGACAAAACCAGACACCAGAAGGCAACCACATGTCTGCCCCATTTATGTATAAAGCAGGGAGAGCGTCCTCTTTTTACATGGGAGTGAAACCTGCCCTCTCCCTACTCTGTCTTACTGTGCGGTACAGATTAGAATAATTGTTTCCCTGCTTGGCTCACCTTCCAGTATCAAAGCTGGATGGGGGAGAAAGTGCCTCAAGCGGCAGAGTGCAGTGAGGTAAGATGAAGGAGGGGCGAGAGTTTTGTTCCTCTCCCTCGCATGGTCCTTAAAAGCAGACGCACACACAACTGGTGTTTTATACCTGAACTGAGCAGACAGGCACACAGTTTCCCTGTCATGGCTAGTTTGGCCCTGAAAAATAGGCCACTGAGCAAGGCCTGTAAAACCAGCTCCCTGATCAAGCTTGGCCTGGATGGGGGCCAGCAAAGGAAAGAAAGGCGACACCCGCCCTGCCTCATGGGCTGAGGATGTGAATCAAGTTACTGAGAGAACCTTGGCCAGCAGATAAAGATTAACCAAAGAGAGGTGGGTGGTAGAGGAGCGTATATTTGTTCCCTACACATCGAAATGAGTGAATTTTCCAGCAAGGGTAGAACAGTCCGTTCCAAGCTAAGTACATGAGGCCCTTCAAAACCACAAAAATGTTGCAGTATATTAAAAGGTAAAGTGTGCCATCAAGTCGATTTCGACTCCTGGTGCCCACAGAGCCCTGTGGTTTCTTTTGGTAGAATACAGGAGGGGTTTACCATCTCCCGAGCAGTAAGAGATGATGCCTTTCAGCATCTTCCTATAGCACACTGCTGCCCAATATAGATATTAGTGTTGTATTATTGAGTGCAGACATCTGTAAGTGTGTGAGCAGGGGCTGCATGTGTGTGTGTGTGCACCCACAAGACTGTGTGTCTTTCCCCTTTTATTGTCTTGCACTCCTCCGTTCACATATGCAGTACTCTTTCTATAAATACAAACAGTCTAGCGCACACACAGAACAACAATTAACCAACATTTTGAAAGTGTTGCTAAACCCCTCCCCCTTTCCATGTGAGTGGCATGAGAAAGAAAGTTTTAGGGAAAGACAAAACCTTAAAACTGCCAAGAGCCATTTTTGGAAGGGCGGTATAGAAATAAAATAAAATAAATGAATAAATGTGAATAGAAACACTGAACGTATATGTATACACACCACTCGGTTATAATGTACATGAGACTTGCCATACCACTTCGATTACTTAAATTTCCTGTGCTATAGAACAAGAATTCCAGATATTGTGAAATATTCTTTTTCACCAAACATGTGGGTTTATTTATTCAGCACATTCCATTCAATCATGCATCCCAAGGCAGCGTGAAAGAATTTTTCATGGCATTGGTTGGCATATATCTCAACAGCATAGCCCACTTGAGCGGAACCTGTTCTGCTGCATAACCCCCAAGGACCCCCCCCCCCAAAGGAAGTAAAGCATACTGCACAGCCCAGCACTACAGCCATAACATGGATCATCAAGACTAAATTCTCCCCCACCCACTCCACCACATACGGAAAATAATCTACCCTTAGTGTGCTACACCTCAAACATAAGGTGTAGCATATCCTTTTGCTGCCAGAGGATATGCTTTTTAGGAAATTGTCAGGTGGTAGATTTTATTTTTAGAAACCTCTCTTGCCTAAAATACATTATACCCAGTGCAGCAGTCACCACTTACTCTTTAAAGAGCTGTATGTAAGGGCCTTTTGTGGTGTGATGTTCAGTTGGACCTCTAAATATTAAATACATAAGATTGCTTGTTAGGATCAGTGGTACCATGAAGCAGGCTGCTTTAAGTGGTAGATTGTGGGCTAGTTCTCAGGGCCAGCATGGCAGCACTCCACTATATAGGTCACCTGCTGAGGAAGGTAAAATGGCAGCACGGTGTTTTTCCTCTTCCTTTCCTAATATAAAGTGAAGGAAGGGAGGACTAGAATACTAATCAAAGGAAAGGAAAGCCATGTGGGGCTCCACTTCAGGCAACAAAATCTCATAGGCTGGCACAGTTGTTTGGAATAGTCTGAACAGCTGAAACAGCAGTGGGTGCACCAAAATTATTCAGTGTTCTTGCCCATGCACTATAAACCCAAATGTTGGTATACTTTACTAAAGAGTGGGAGCGGAGAAGGGAAGGGAAGAACTCCCTACATTTTTAACTCTCTTTCTCTAAATAAGGAATATGAGGGACATGCAATTCACACAGATGAGTGGAACTTCATCGCTGTCTATGCATTAGCACCTCATACTAGATTTCATTCATAAGTAACTTAAGGTATTTTTCATATTAGCTACAGCGACAACTGAAATGTCATCATAGTTTATCTCGCAAGTTTTCTTCACATGTAATAATTGAAACCATACTTCTGCATAGGGTTCTAGTGGGACATGTATCTATGCTTTCAGAATGCAAGCTGAATTTACTAGCATATATATTTTAAAATAATTAAATGGCAGAGATTGGGGTAGGAGTTTTATCCCTCGTCACTAGCAATGTCACAGGTGCCTGTAACACCTTCACAAGATCAGTATAAATGGCAAAAACCCCTGCTAACTTGGCAAAGAGGCACCTTTTAATGTGGCGATTCTCTTTATTTAGCAAGGGGAGAGAGTAACTGGCCCTATCCACCCCCAGCACAGTATCTCCAATGACTGTTACCGGTGTCTGTCTTGTGATTCTTTTTAGATTGTGGTGAGCCCTTTGGGGACAGGGATCCATCTTATTTATTTGTTATTTCTCTGTATAAAGCACCTGGAGCCATTTTTGGAAGGGCAGTATAGAAATCGAATAAACAAACAAACAAATAAAAATAATTGCTATGGCCACTTTAGCAGTGAGGGAGAAACAAAAGAGTGTCATTTTCTTAGCAACAAAATATAGAATTTTAGTGTCTGGAACATGGATTTCCTTAAGAAAAGACATTTAAATTTCTCACAAGCTACGTTTATTCTAGTGGGGCGGGGGAACCCAATCACCTGGAATGGTCTTTGGAGGAATACCAACAGAGCTCAGAGAACCCAAGAGTGGAGTGTTCTGCATAGTCCCTAGCAAACACTGTTGACACTCAATAAATGTTAAATAGCAAGAGCAGGCTGGAGCTTCTGTTCATACTTGCGATGTGTGAACAATAACTCTTTATGCAGCTGTTGCTGGTTCCAGGAGACTTTGGTGGGGTTTGGGACCCGTGAGGTGGCAAGCTGGGCCTCAGGGCCCCTGGTTTCTGAACGTGCAGCAGCTGAAAGGAAGGGAGAAGAAGGGGGTGAGTACACCAGAGTCGGGGCAGAGGGAGGCAGACTCTAGCTCCTTTTGGAATGTGGCATCCTTCCCCACTTCCCACCAAGTAGGCACTCACCGAAGGTATTGGATCCCATGCCGTGGGGTGGGGGATGCAAAGCCAGGATCTGAGCCTTGGCCCAAAGCCAGAGCTCATGTGAAATCCTAATGAGGGAGAGGAAATGGGGGTCAGTGTTCGTGGGTGGGAAATGAAATGGGTTGGGTGCGTATTAGAATAACCTCTTCTCGCCCTTGGATTGTTCTTAAATTCCTTTTGGCAGTTTGGGTCACACTGGTTTTAAATTAGGGCTGTCAATCAATTCACGCTTTGTTTTAGTTGATTACTCATCTGCTTTTACATGGATTCATTGATAGAGCCAATTTTAAAATAATGCATATATTATTAAAGCCTTGGCACAGGTGTCATTTTGATATACTGAAGGAAGTGTAAAATAGTGTACAACATAATCAACAAAATGACTAATCATTGTTCAAAAGGAAGGCCATCTTTACTTCTCCCCTCCCCATTTCTTTCAGTAGCAAAGAAAAGGGGGGGGAATGGTGCCTTTAGCTGTCAGCTTTACTTACTAAAATTGGCTCCCACCAATTAACTAAGACTGAAGAAAAATAATAGTCCCCACCGGCCAAGTGTTGAATGTAATTAGAACAGAGAATTACTGTTCGTGGTGTATGTACTCATCGCACATTCACCTCTCTCGTTAACAGATGTTTGTCATATTTCAAAAGCCTTCAAAACCTCTTTGACCAGAGGCGACAGTGGGAACAAAAAAAGAAGTGTGTGTACCTAACACAACGAAGCCCCTTTGCTGCTTGCAAACCCCTCTCAAGCTATTCCAAGGCTCTTAAAAAGTGTGGGTTTCTCCCACCTAAAATGTCAGTTGGTTGATTTCTTAATGGAAGCCAAGTTGTACCTTGAGTAAAAGCTCTCCCCAACAGCTCGACTCAGTCCCTTCTCGGCATCAAAATTATCCACAGCAGGTTGCTCTCACCTGCCATTCCGAGTCGCCGTATCCAGTTGCCGGCGATGTCCTGCTGCCATGTCACACCGTCTTTCCGTGCCAGCCGGGGTCCAGGCAAATGGAGGTTCAGAGTCTCCCTAGCTCCCATCTCCCCCACGAAGGGATCGCGTGGCCCAGATGCTGCCATCCCAACCACAAGGAACAATTACAAGCCGCTAATTGCCTCCACAGCCGCTTCTTCCTGGCCTGCCAGCCCCTCAGCATGCACCAGGGGGAGTGAAAAGACAGCAAGAGGGAAACTGGATCCCCTAACTTGAGGCTACAGAGCTGAGGCAGAGCCAAGACTCCTGGGGAGGGGTCGATCTCTGATAACCTACACAGAAATTGAACATCTCTCAGGGATTCGTCTGCTCTGTGTCCACTCCGAGGGCCAGTTGACAAGTGTATATTCATCATTCATTCAGTGTGTGATAGCAAGTGTCAATTTGCACATACAAAACCACTCAGATAAATAGTATTTAGCATGTATATGAACACCGTAAAGTGATTCACAGACATACAGTAGCCCTCTTAGGTAGATCAGTATAATCCTGTCGCAGGTTGACAGGGTGGATGGGAGGTGGGCAGGTTGAGGCTGAGAAGAGAGAGTGAACTTCCCAAGGCTACCTAGTGAGTTCATGGCTAGGGAAGGATTTCAGCTGAGGACTCCCCAGCTCACACCTCCAGTTTCAGCCAGCTCTTGAACTATCGATATGAGCTCTCATATCACCCACATCATCTAAAATGAAAGGCTTTTCCATGCAGGCAGTGCACCCACCAGAGCTACATGGATCACCTCAAGGGAGCTCCATGCAAAACATTCCAGTGGGAAGAGATATATTTCCCTGCCACTTATGTGCATCAAGACACGTTGAGTTGTTGCTTTAGATGTGAAAACAAACAAAGCCAGCACTGTTCCATGTATCCAGGGGCAAGTAATAATGATGAGGGATCTCTCCAATATGCATGCATGTTTTAATCAGTCCTGTCAGCTGAGACAGAACAAACCCTTGTAGAAAGGTAGGTGGGAAATAGGCAATGCTCAATGAGGCTGAGAATACCCATAGGAAGAGCTAATTTCAGTCCGTGATAATTATTGTTTCTTCATGAAGGGAAACTGTGCCTTAGCATTCTGTGCCCCATGACCAGACCCACTTCACACCCCAAGATTTGTCTAGGGAAGGCCTACTGCACACATCAGCCATATAAGGTGCTTTGACAGTCTCACAGTCCCAAATAGGCAGATTTTTCATGCCACTGGTGGGCTTCTTATGGTTGGCTGGCTGGCTCTAATTTTGCAATGAAAGTGGCCTTCACATACACATACACAAAGAGACACTTCAGAACAAGAACTCCTCTCACATTGTGAGTGTAAACTGCTTGTGAGGGGCAGAGGTGGCCAGCAGGGGGTAGCACAACCACACAAGACTGTACATGACACAATTCCACAGAAATGTTATTGGGTAAGAGAAAAAGCAAGTTTCTAGCCCCTTTGGCTGTGAAGGTATGCTTGAATGTGGTTGGGCAATGCCTACTGAGATCTCAGAGGAGGAGAGGAGTTAAAGAACAAGATTCCTAATGGGCAGAGCTTTGGTGCCCAGTATTGACTCTGTGTGAGTGGAATACATTGTGCAAACAAAAAATCATGTCAAGGTGCATATGCCACAAGAGGGGCCGGAGAATGACTTTGCTGAATATAAACGGAATATTCTTTGTATATATAAACGCACTCCACATATGGACCAACGGATATTGGTGAAACTGGCCAGGAGAGAGCAGTAGAGGGAAACATTAGTAGCCAGGACACAGTCTACTGAACATCTGATCCAGATTCCCTTCCCCACTTCTATAAAGCACAACCGGGGCAAGTTTTACACTGATCTTTATTAAAATTACAAAATACCAGTTATCAGCTAAGAATATTTCCCTCCCATAGCACCTCCTGCCACTCCCACTTCACTGGGAGACAGGATCCCAATTCCCCCTCTCCCCAAAAGTACCTGTAGCACTCCCTGTCACAAGCCAAAAAAAAAAGGAGTGAGTGTGGGGGAATGTAAACCTCAAGCACTGCAGCAACTTGTGCAGTTCTGCAGAGTCCCAAAGAAGGCTGAGCAGCTTGTGCGGATAGAGCAACAAAACTAAGGATCCCCCTCCCTTAGTGGCAGCTGAGTGTTTACAGGGGGTGCACATCTACCCCAAGACAAAACAGAGTGAACAAAAGTCCAGTCCAAGATGCTCCATTTGTGGACATGGAGAAAGCCATTTCAAACTCCCTAGAGTAGCACTGGACTGAAGACTGACCACTGTCCAACTTCATAGTAGATCACCTTGTGCCTGCTGGGATTCTTACAAAAAGCACTGGACTAGTTGAATCGTGGCCTGATCAAGCAAAACACTTACGTTCTTAAGTAAAAAGGCATGCTCGGGATCATTCAACACAAGTCTGTTATGCCTTTAACGAACCCCCAATATGCACTCTTGCTCTGTAAATTCAAGAACACACCTCGGTGGACCATAAGGTTTCTAATTAAAGGAGGCAGACTATAAAGGCTGAAGTCAGCATGCCATTGCTGTTGAGGGCATGAAACCAAAGGGACAGGAAGCTCTGGCGCCCCGCCATGGTCCCTAGCGGATGTGTGCCATCTCCTCCAAGAAGGGCGTCTTCATGCAGCCCGTGCAGAGCTGGTCCATCCAGAGGGGCGCTTCGTGCTGCAACGGGGTGCGCCTCGGATAAAAGGTGTAGTTGAGGTCATAGTTCAGCAAGCAGCTGAGTGAGGCCATGTAGACGTCCGAGAAGCGGCACAGGCGGCGTGAGAAGTAGGTGGGGTTGTGGCACGTGCGAAAGATGCTGCCAAACTGGGGGTTGAAGAGGTTCTTGGTGAGTGCCCTGCAGGGGGGTTGGAGAGAAGACGAGAATGAGAGAGCAGTCAGAGCTGACCTCTTCGGAACCAAAGTTTACGGAGGAGTGGTGCATGTCAGGATTCCTGAGTTCTATTTAAGGCAGGTGACGGCTGGTTACAGTAAGGCTGGCGTATCACAGTGGAAGTTGCAGAATGCAGCCCTGACTGAAGAATGCAGCTTCCCAAGAATCTCACCTTTCACTTAGGTTAGTTTTTATTTGCATATAGTCATCTGACTTTAAGATGACAAAAATAAGAACAGTTTATGAAAACAAAACTGTTGCAAAATGCAGCCTCACCTGATTTTAAAAAGAAAGTTAAAAGTAAGTTTCTAGTCCTTATGGCTATGAAGAGATGCTTGTAAGTGAGTGGGTCATGCCTGCTTAAGTCTCAGAAGCCAGAGGAGTTGCTCAACAAGGCTTCTAGGCTGTGGCTTTTGTCGCTCCTTACTCATTTTCACTATCAGAATGAATTATGTGAAGTCATGGAAATGTGCTTAATTTTTTTTTTACTAAAGTACTCTATACAGATAACCGAATGCAGTTTTTCTAGAATTTGGGTGACCTGGGTACAGAAGCTTTTTAAAATGCAGAGACAACATACATCCCTGGAACAAGACAAAAGGGATAAGGATAAACGCCAATTTCCAGTCATATCTACAAGCAGTATCATTGTATGGTTCTGGGTGAGGCTCATTCAATTTCCAGCTTTGGCATGGAAGTACAGTCTCATGATTAGGGCAATCTATAGCATCTCTGCAGTCTAGAGCAGCTCTTGTGTGGCTTTTCAGTGCAAGCAAGGGGCCACCCTACGGAGCTATCAGATTGCACAGTCCAGTCCATTGTTTTCTAAGGACGTGAAATCCAACCCTATCACATGAGATACAACCTACCTCAGCAAAGCCCGTGTGTAATTCTCTGTGTATGCATGCAAAAGGAAGTGGTTTCCCAAGTTACTTAACACCCAAAGAACTGCTATCAGTGTTACAGAGCAAAACTATTAAAGCAGCCAATCACTCCTATGGATCCTTTATTGGCCTACTTTCCTTAAGGAAATTAAGTTTATGAGATCACCCAGCATATTGTGTGTGTGTCCCTATCAATCTCTCAATGCCTGGACCAATATGAACCAAATTGGGTAAAGTAGTAGGGACACACAGGGACACCTCAATGGTGTCGGTTGTGATGATGTCATCCACCCCAATTCAAGATGGTAGACATGTAAACATTTGAGGCGCAAGTGAGCTAGCGTATGAACCCCCTAACAGATTTGAACTAAATTTGCTACAGCTGTAGGGACATATAGGGACGACTTAATGGCATAGTTTGTAATTATGTCATCCACCCCAATTCAAGATGGCAGATGCATGTATGCTTGAGAGAAAGTAGGCAGATTCTATTCTTAATAGAACTGCATATATATGTATATATTTCATTTGATGGTGTTAGTTTAACTAATTGTGTGTTAAATAATTCAATTTGCCACAGATTTATGAGCATCAGAAGCGACCTCCCCACACCCACCACTAGTGCAAAAGTTCCTACACAAGAGATGTGATCAAGAACTTATTAACCATTTTGGGTAGTGTTATCAACCCATTAAATAATGTTTAGCTCAGTCATAGTTTGCCTTTTGACCAGATAATAAATATGTTAAATTTTAATTAAATCTGCATAGGACCAAAACATCAACATCAATGCCTGATTTGTTGAAAAAAATATGAGAGAGCTTTTGTTAAAATTGGCGCTACCATTCATTGTTAGAAGGAAAACCCATCTTTCATATTTTCTCTTTTCATTGTCTATTACAGAGAAACATCAGAGGCAAAATAGGTTCCAATTTTGCTTTGGTTAAAGCTTGCTCTTGGTTTTTCAACCACATAGATTAAACATTTCCTTCACTGACCTGACATGGGCCATCAAAGGTCCACTAAAGTTTTAGCTGACTAATCAGAGTACAACAAGCCCATTAACACTTGAGGTGTCACACTCTTTCAGACCAATTGTACAGGCCTGTACATGTCCTT
This sequence comes from Hemicordylus capensis, assembly GCF_027244095.1. Taxonomy (NCBI): domain Eukaryota; kingdom Metazoa; phylum Chordata; class Lepidosauria; order Squamata; family Cordylidae; genus Hemicordylus; species Hemicordylus capensis. Next base: position 183,374,677 of record NC_069658.1, read on the forward strand.
TGCTGGGTATCTGTAATGCAAACACCTGGCTGGGTGACTTATCAGGATACTCACTGCTCCTTGTGGGGAGTGGATGGGATAAAAGCAAAGCAAACAGAGCTGCCTGCTGCTGCTTCAACAGCGTTTGGCTTCAACTCGCCTAGTCTCTAATAAAGAGCAAATAAAACTCAGCAAAACAGGTCAAGATCCTCATCTTGAGGCAAGTAGCAGTTGCTGCCCCTCAGAAATCTTCCCCTTCTGCCACAAATGCTGCCACTCACAATTATGAATGTGTCTATTATCTTTGTCCCTATTATAGTTGGTTCTTGAGAAACCTCAGCCAGAAAGTCAAACACAGGATTATGAACAACAAGGGGAAAGATTTCCTCCAAATTCCATGGAGGATGATGGAAGGGAAAACCCCTCCTATTGGAGACTGCAGAAATGAAGAGTTTGACTCTCAAAAGGAAGTGTATGGCTTCAGGAAGGAGCTTCTGGGCCTGCCACAGAGACCCAAGGCAGAGAGGATGATCTCCATACCACTTTGGGAACTTTTCCAGGTCACATTCATCCTAATAAATACTTCAGTTTAAACAAATGTTCAATCTGACTTCTCACAGAGAGCTAGTAGCCTGCACAACCAGTGGAGCGTTTGGTGGCCACTTAAAACTGCTGAACATTTTGGAGCCTTCCCTTTGCCAAGCATCGCATGGGTGTTTTTAAGGAGTGTGAAACCCCTGAGTTCCATCTATGGCAGTGCCTGAACAACAGCCAGCTTGTTATGGACTAGGTATGTAGACTGATGGTTCTTTTCCCCTCATTTCCCCCCTTTTTTACGGTGTAGCAGCTGCTAGGCCCACTGGCAAAGAGCTCGCACACATTGGTTTCAAGCAGTTTCCACATGCTGATGGTCACATTTGTCCCATAGGGAAAAGCAGGGGGAGTTAGTAGAGATTTTTTTACTTTTGTGCTATTTAGTCATGTGACTATTATAGAGAAGGGGAGTCTCCCCCACTTGCCTCTTGAACACCACCTACAGAAGTACATAACAGTATTGGCCTTTGTTACAAGTGAATGCACTCCTAGGACAAAAGGGAAATTCTGATTTACATAGCACCACCAAGGCACTACACAATAATATAAGCTAGAGACAGGCCCCTGCCCCAAAGAGTTTACAGTCTATGTATACATTTAGATGGGGGAAGAGGAAAGAGAGGAATGAAGGGAGAAACAAAGGTAACATGACAGGACAAATGTGAGTAAATGCAGTAAACACATATTTAGACTTTATTCCAGAAGAGTTACAACAGGACAGAGAGAAGTATATGTGTGTATGATGTGGCTGAAGATGTGTGAGAGTCAGGAATCCAGGACAGAAATAAGTGAAGTCCTACTGCCCAAACTGGCAGTCGTGGGGAACTCTGGAGATGAGACAGAATTTGGGAAGAAGCTATGATTGGGCCAGCCTTACAATTAAGTCTACAAAGAAGTTACTAGCCCACCAAAAGCATGACCTGGCCTGCCTGACAGCCCACACATTGATGACATGCTGATGAAGGCCAAGAAACAAAGAAGAAGAAAAACCACAGACACACATCCTTCCAATTCATAAACGCTTCCCTGCCTGGAAGCAATTGCTTTTGCATGCCTGGACTAGGCACAATGAAACCCAGGACCAGTAGGCGATGAGAGAAAGGGAAAGTGCAAAATGCTACCTGAGCTCGTGCCTCTCCTTCATCCAGTCCTGTAGCACCTGCTGGGATTCCGAGTCCTGGAACATCTTTAAGGGAACAAGCCAAGTGATTAGGCCCCTGTCTGGCAATCCCACCGCAGCTCAAAAGCAGCTAAACCAGTTTCTGCAGAAGAAGTTTGCCCTCCCCTCTGGAATGACCTCTCTGCAAAGCAGAAGCTCACTAAAGCTCCGCCCCTCTGTGTTAATCAGCTGTTAGGAAGTCTCTTGGTGACACTGTTTTGGAGCAGCCACTGACCGACAGTTTGCAAGGACCATCCTCCCTGAGGAATCCTGTGTCCTCCCCTGCCCATTCCACTCAAAGCAACCCAGCCGCCTCCTTGCTCCTCCTCCCCTACCTGCATGCGCTCCAGCAGCCCGGTCAAGGCCTGCAACCAGGTGAGGGCTTGCGAGTACTGCTCTGTGTTCACCATTTTAGTCTCTGCCTCCAGCTCAGGCACTATGGCCCCTGTCCGCCAGCCGTGGCGCAGCATCAGATCCTGGGGGAATGGAAAGGCACACAGGGTTAAGCGGTCGGCTCACAAACCCCACCCCTTCAGCCCAGCCTAATCCTCTTCCAGAGCGGGGAAGAGAATCACAAGGCCCAGTTCCAGGCTCTTCGCCCACTTCTTTCCCCAACTCCCACTCATGATCCAGAGACACAGGCCAAGAGACCTTACCGCGAGGTCACTGTAGAGATGGTCTCCGAAGTAGAGAACTTTGGATCCGCGCCAACCTGTAAGGCGGAGGAAGTCAAAGAGGTTGCCCTAGTGAGGGGAAGGGGAGTAAATAAGAGAGGAAGCATTAAGGAAGGACCAGAGAGAAAGAGTGATCTAGGTTAAGAGAACTCTGTGGATACAGGAACACCACAATGTTTAAATTTAAAAAAATGGGGAAGAAGAGGGAACTTCCCTGCAAGGATACAGGATTTCTTGCTGGTACAGAGGGGCTAGTCCAATGCCACCCCCAAAATTTGGAAGAAGGACCTTCAACAAGATGTCCTCAGTGGGCCTTCTTCTCTTTGCCTATTAACTCAACCTGTGGGTGGGGGTGAGAATGGGGCCCAAGTGGGCCAAGGCCCCACCCACTGTGCAAAGATAGAACAGAAACCAGTGGCCAATCCTGTTTCTCACAGCTTCCTCTCTCCTTCTGGGCCCAAAAGAAAGGGGAGGGGGGTTAGGAGAAGGATGACAGAGAGAAGTAGCAGTTGGCTCCCTGCTGGGTTGTGGGCCGTGGCAGCTGCCCTGAGATGCCAACCCCTGATTAAGACCACAGAACTTTCTTCTCTCACCTCTGCAGCCACAGCGCAACTATGAATGGAAGGCCCAGACCCTCCCATACAAGAATGGCCCCACTGGCAAGCTCAGTTTCAATCCCCCCCTCCCGACTATCTGAAATGCTAAGGTGAAACCCAAGCACATGAGCAAGAGTGAAGACTCCACGTCTCTTTTTCTATTCCCCTCCAAAACTGTCTTAAGGAGGCCAAAGGGAAGCCTGTTCAGCCCAGGACACCATCAGTAGCCAGACTCTTCATTTAGTCTTAGCAGGTTATTCTTGTGAGACTGCTACAACTGGAAGCGGTGGCAATGGGGGAAGGATATTGGGTGGAAAGGTCTTGTACACCAACTCTTCCAAGATAGGGATGTGCACAGAACCACGGAGCTGCGGTCTGATGCCGGGGGCGGGTGGCTGTTTAAGGGTGGGGAGGGTGTACATACCCCTCCCGCTGCTTTTCCCCCATTGGCACTCTGTTATTTTCCAAAATCCATGGGGCAGCAGCATACCTCCCTGCCGCCTCTTCCCCCGTTGTTGACCGGAAATGAGGAAGTACAGTCTGCATGCGCGTCCGCTGCCGTGCACATCACACATAGACCATAAAGGGCCTCCAGACCAGTTCCATGCACATCCCTATTCCAAGATCGACAACCCCATCTCATGGAATTTCCATCCTTCACAGTCCATTTTCTTACCTGCTTGTACACCTGCCCCTTCTCCAGCTTATTTATTTTATCCCACTGCAGGTCTCCATTGCTGTCCAGTCGCCGAAAAGGTCTGAGAAGAAAGTTAGTGTTAGGAGGAAAAAGGCAACATGGGACTCTAGGCATCAACTCCTGACCTCCAAATCCACAAAACCCAGTGTCCTCACACTCAAAACCCCAAGTTCCTCTCTGGTAAACCTCTATATACATTTGCTGCACATTTCATGTCTGCACATTTCCCCCCTTAAACCTTCTGAGTGAAGCAGCCCTCAGAATCAAGGAAAACCAAAGCCTTGACTAGACTATGGTTTCTGATAGTGTTTTTTAAAAGCAAGTACTGCACAGAGCACTTAAGAAGCCTTTAGGCAGGAAAAGTCTCTTTGTGGTTTAAATGTCAACAATATACAAAAAGGGAAGGGACGGGAAGGGAGGACACGAAGAGACATTCAGACTATGCAGTTGTATTCAGTGCTTTATACATATATGATATCTAAAGCATTGCGTCTTCATAAAAGTGGAGAATCCCTGTTACAAGCCAATGCAAGTCTCCTGCCTTTTCCATTTTTGGTAGGAAATAAAGCACAAGAATACTTAAGGTGGAAAAGCAAGAGAAAAGTTGTAAGAATTTTTTTTTTTAAAGAAGGAAATGGGGAAGAAACCTAGCAGACCGCAGAATTTCAAGCATATGGAGAAGCAAGGGAGCAAATAAAATGGAACAGGAAGCCAGCAAATGACTAGTCCGGCTTCTTTGAAGTGCCCTACCAAAGGCTGTATCCAAGGCCAGTAGGAGCACTTTGAGCTCATCCTTCACCTTCCACTATTTGCCTGCTTGCTTTCGTCCAGGTCAGCTAAACGCATTTAGTATACCTTACCCCATTAACCAACATGTGAATAACATTCAATCTGTACTGGTTTGTCCACTGCATACACAAGCTGCATATGGATGATAGTGCATATAGGGGTGGGGGTGAAGTGGAAGTCAGCACTTCCCACACTGCGGCTTCTATGCTAGCCCCTGATCACTGGAAGTGCACAGAGCACCCATACAGATAAGCTTGAACTCACCCCCCCAACTCCACCCCACTGGACCCAGAACATACCACTGTGGCTTCATGCTGAACCATACTCACTTGACACAGTCATTGAAGAAATGCGGCTTGTCTGCCTGGACTATGACCACATCAAAGAAGTCCCGCCAATCTTTACCCACCATGTACCGCATCCCTTTGTCACTGGGGGCGGGAGGAGAAGAGCATGTGAGATGGCATTACCAATAACTGACAACAGGAGGCACTGTACCAAAGAAAACATGGCTTACCTACTCTTGTTCTTGCTCTAGAATAGAGGTAGTGGACATATGGGAATGCTGGAGACCTCCGCCAAAGAATGGGCAGAATACAGGAGGTATGCTCCACTCCTTTCCCAGAGCCGAGAATGGAGACTCCCCAGTTGTTTGTATTTATTTATTCGTATTCTACCTTTCTTCCATCATGAAACCTAAAGCAGCACACACAGGAAGGGGCGGAGCTACCATTTTGTGAATGGGTTCAAAGAACCCTGGCCTCCAATGGAAGGGCCACCTAAGCCTGCAGGGGGACGTGGCTCAGGCTCCATAAGAGCCCCAAGCGAACTCCACCCGGGCTCCGGCAAGCCCCGAGCCACCTCTGCCCTGTCATTTCAGACAGCATTTGCTGCCTGAAAGCCTTTATTTCCCTTTCTCTCCCTCCACTGAGGGAGAGAAAGGGAAGTAGCTACTTCCAGGCAGCAAGTGCAGAGATGGCTCGGGGCTGGCCGGATCCCAGCGGGGGGGGGGTGGGGGGGTGGGAGTTCCCTTGGGGCTCTTACAGAGCCTGAGCCATGCCCTGTGTGCGTGAAGTCACATGCACGGGACATTGCTTTAGGGGCTGTTGGGCGGGGCCAGACCCAAGTTACTGGCACTGATCCCTTCCAGGCACTGATCAGAACCCCACTTGCTTAGGTTCCGCAGGGTTGCTGCATTATCCACCTTCATGTCATGGTTTACTATACTTGATTTACCCCTTCCACTCAAGACTACAATTAATAGCTGTCTACCCAAGCATCCCACAAGCATAAGGGCCAATGGTGCAACACTTTCCTGATGCCAGCCTAAAGCGGCACTGGTTTGAAGATAATGGCCTATAGGACTGCAGCCAGGTAAGAATGCACAGAAACCACCAAAATGGTCACTATCAAGAGATTGCTTCCTATTGCCTCATAGGACACTTTTAGGATTGGAATTTTTTCAGTTCTCGTCTTTCTATAGGTTTTAACTACCTTGCAAACACCACAATTTCAAGGGATGCAAAACACAGGATATGGAGCCTTGTACAAAATTGGCATTCCTGAAAGCTGTTTCAAAAATTCCAGAAAGGCAGTCATGGTGTTCTGTCATTGCGCAAAAAAAACAAAACAACCACAACAAACAAAAAACCCCACACAAACCACCTGGAATTTTGTAGTACATTAGACTAGCAAATTATTTGTGACATCTGTGGGCTAGAGCTCAGTGTTATAAAGCAACTTTCTCATCTTCAAGGTGCATGCAAAAGTGTGAAAAAGCAGGGAACAGCAGACCAAGGCTCAGATACGAAGAAGAGATTCTAACAGACTAAACTGTGAGTCCATGAAATTTTGCATAATGATGCAAGATTAAGATAGAAACCTAACCACAATGCCCATCCTGCTTCTAGCTTGCAGACTTGCCACATCAAACTCACACAAAGCTGAAAGGGCTGTTGGTGATGAGGAAGAGCTTCTTGCCACTTTTGGCCAAGCGGTGAAGCACAGCATACGTCTCATCTCCATGCAGAATGTACTTTTCTGCAGACAGAAGATGGGCATTAGGAACTTTTCTAAGCACAACAAACTAGAGAATAGATTAAAACTATAAGGGCATTTTATTTTTTTTAGCTACTGTTATACCCCAATGGAGTCTGGAAGATCCACTTCCTCCAAGATCAATATATCTGGAGACAAGCTTGTTGGGTGGGGTGGTGCTTCGGAAGAGTGCTGGTTTTGCTTCCAGACTTAGACTGGACAGTGTGGGTATGCCACAATTCCAGCAATGTGCAGAAAAACAGCTTCTTTGTGGGGGAAGAGCAAATTTCTAGTCCCTGCAGCAGAAATGATATGCTAGCAAATGTGTGGCCAATGTCTAGTCTAGTCTCAGAAAGTAGCGAGGTGGTTGAATATGATTTCTAGTGGCTGAGAGTGGGGCCAACATCTTGGCTTCTCCCAGGAGTAACAAAACTCAAATTATGTAAAATAAGAGAAATTATGACTATATATCTGTGTAATGATCATAGGTTGCAGGATTTTGCTCATGGAATTTGTATTGTCCACGCACTTAATTTTTTATTTAAATTTTTGCACAGAGTACACACAAAACAGGGAGTGTATTTTTCACCAGGTCTGATCTTGCATTTTGCCTTTGCCTACAGCGCATGGCTTGGCTTGACTTGCTTGCCTGGGCATCTGTAGAACTCAGCTAAGTTGTTCCATGCACAAAAACAACGCTGGTGTGAAGCACTTTACTTCCAGCATGCTTTAGCCTAACCAATGTGTGTTCACTCTGCAGCAAGATTGGTGTATGAAGATCCTTAGGGAACATGGCCAGACTAGAGGGATCATCTGTGGCTCAATTCAATTCAAGTTTTATTTACAGTCTTAGACCAAAACATATGTCTCTTGTAGCCTTCTGAGTAATTCTCCCACCATGGAAGATGAATACTCACCCAGATCCTGCATGATCCACTTGTACATAAAACCTTTAATATGCACATCCCGGATGGCATCCTGTTGAAAACATGAAAAACATTTTAAAATAATCCAGAATCTGGTTGAAAGAGGTCTTTTCATCTAAGTGGAACTGAACCCAAAACAAAGATCCCTTGGTTACCTTGAACCTGAACTGAACTCTTACCCAAAAAGAATGGTATCCTGTTCAGAATAAGTCACCCAATAATCAGGCACTCAGTTTGCAATTTATGACAGAAATTACATTTTCCTGTTTTTTATCCTGTTGTATGGATTTTGTTCGTAAAAGCCTTTTAGAAACTCAAAAATAAACAGTCTTTTCAAAGTTAGTGTTGAAACTGGAGAGTTAAAAGCTACTGATGGACCTGAACTTCAGCTGAACCCAGACTTTTAATGGTTTGACTCCCTGCTCCCAATTCCCAGCTTTAAACAAGGTTTAAACCAATTTTAAAATGGGAGTTGGAAGCAGAGAGTCAAATTATTTCCATGGTTTAATTTCTAACTTAAAAAGAGCTGTCCCTCAGATGCATTTCCAGTGCCTCCCCCACCTCACCATCAACCCTGAAGCTACTTCTGGGGGTTGGGAAAGGGAAACCTCCATTGCGCTGCAGGAAGAGATGGTGAGTATTGGAAATGGATCACCTTGCATAGCACATGCACAATAATGTGAAATAAGCAAATATAAGCAAATATGTGCAAAATGTGTATTATGCAAGCCAAGCACTCGCATGGCGAAATTCAGCTTTTAGATTCAGAATTCTGAAGTTTTGGTTTTAGTCTGTGTTTTAGTTTAGTATATGCAGACCAGAAATATCTTGGAAAGTGGGTGGTAGGCACATTCCAATCAACCACTTTCTCCCAGTGGCAAAAGGTCTTGGACAGACAACCAACTCTTCTTTCGGCAAAAAAAGCCTTCCTAGCTCCCAATGGGCTTCATCTACACCCTTCTCCTTTCCTTAAGGCTAAAACTCTGGAGACTTTGCTTCCTGTTCTTACTCCCAACTGGGCAAAGTGGTACCAAAGGGTAGCTCTCTTATATTTAGCAGGGAAAAACAATTGTCCCTATTCAGCCCAGCATAGCATCCCCTCCTATTAGTCACCTTGGAACAAGAAACCATCTTCTCATTGCTTCTGCTATGTAAGCTGCTTTGAGAACTTTTTGTTGAATAGCCACACATCAGTAAAATATTAAACAACCACCCCACTTTGCACCAGGGATGCACAAGCAAAATTCACATTCTTATCGCCAGCATTAACTGCCCCCCATTGTGTTTTGCCTCCATTGTTCCAAATAGGATTTGAATACATGCTGCATGTGTGTGCGCACATGGTTGCGTGAATAATCCACTCAGAAATCTGCTCAGATTCCTGCAGACCTTCAGCCAACTGCAACAGCTGGGCTTATTCAACATGACCCAAAGCCGCAACAATGAGGGGAAAAGGGAAGGCACCAAATACTCAAAACCAGCTGGGCAAAAGGTTATCTCCCCTGCATCTTGAGGTCTCCTTTTTTATTCCAAAAGCCTCAACAACAGAGATATTGCTCTCTCTCTCCCTGCCATTTCTTTCCCCACACAGTCTTCCACACTCCCTACTCATGGGTCCACAGAGTTCCTCTCCACTTTTCCTTTCCTCTATCATCGCAATCCAAGCTCTTGATTTGGAACCTTACAGGCTGCACTTGGAATGTGAAATCACCCCCCCACCACCACCACCACCCCTCCTCCTCTCTTCAATTCCTTTCAGGTTCTTTCACATGCATTTTGCGGCTGCCTTAAGATGGCGAGGAGAAAGCAAGCCTCAGTTGTGACCCCAACATACATGAACAATGGGGACTCCTTTCAACTCTGTTTGTGTCTCCCTGTCTTGAATTGCCCAAGAGTTGCATGCAACCTGGCCCTAACCCTGACCTCATCCCCCCAGCTTAAAAAGTAACCTATCCATGTTAAGGGAACTTTAAAGTGCATTCCTCAGCTGTCCCACCCACACAACCCCAGTCCATTGCCAGAATGCACGTGCATACGTCAAGGAATGAAGCAATGCTATTTATGAGGGTGCCAATTCTGACCTCTTGCCCTGGTACAAGGAAACTAGGCAGGCTCCAGAGTCCCTGAGCACAAGAGGCAGAAAAGATGTTTTTCAAGTTTCCATAAATACAACAAGGGAACCTGCCTCCTCAAAACAGAGGCAGAGGGAGCAAGCAGCAGTGGGTGGCCCTATGAGATCTTGCCTCTCTCAGAGCAGCTGGGTTCCTAGATAAGCCTCCCTGGCAGCTCAGCAGGCAGCCCCTCCCAAATCCGCTCCAGCTCAGGACAGCCTGTTCTGCTGCCACAGGCGAGGGACAGAAGAGACACACGTTACTCCCTCCCACAACAAGGCAGCAAAAAAAAGAAGAAGAAGAAGATATCATCAACACAGCTCCAACAAGCACTCACACCTCCTCTGGCCCAGAAAAAACTGGAACCCACACAGTATGCCTAGAGGATAAGCCATACAGGACACAAAGTACTAAAAACAACAACTACTGGACAGAACCCAGGAGTCCCAACTTCTTTTATTTTCAACAAAAATATGTCACTGCCTTCTCCCCTGCTGCCCCCACCCCCAAACCACTGCAGCCAACAGCTCTCCCCCCTGCCAACTCTTAACCCAAAAGATTCAATTTCAGTGGCATGAACAAATACTCAAGAGAACAGGGACACACCGTTACATCTTTGTAGAGATGAATGGGGTCATAGTCAATGTCATTGCTGATGAAGAAGTCATTAGCTACAGCCAGGAGGGTCATTTCCGGCAGAGAGAAGATGTCCATGAACTGCTTTATGGCTGGGCCCTGGAATAAGGGAGGAAAAGGAGAGCAAGAAGGAACCAAAACTCAAATTTGTCTCTTTGAAAGCAAAGCTCTCGGCCAGAACTGCTTGTTGTCTTCACCCAACAAAACATGAATCAGTCATGCAGTAACCATAATGCAAATGTCTTACTCTATAAGATTTCTGGGGAAGTCACCACAGAATGTCATCCAGTCCCAACTCTCTGAACCAAAGTAGGATCTTCCATACATCTGAGTACCTCACCCCTCGCACAACCCCTTCACAATCCATAAATAAGAAGTCAGGCTATTTCGCATACTTTCTTCTGGTTCCAACTTACCAGAAATATCTGGATTTTTGTATGGTGGGATTAAGATGGTAGGACGCACAGAGATTAGGTACCAGTAGTCAGAAGGGACAGAAAGCCAGCGTGGTGTAGTGGTTAGAGTGCTGGACTAGGACCAGGGAGACCCGAGTTCAAATCCCCATTCAGCCATGATACTAGCTGGGTGACTCTGGGCCAGTCACTTCTCTCTCAGCCTAACCTACTTCACAGGGTTGTTGTGAGGAGAAACTCAAGTATGTAATACACCGCTCTGGGCTCCTTGGAGGAAGAGAGGGTTATAGATGTTTAAAAAAAAAAAAGTCCCCCATAAGAATGGGAGAAGAGGCTCCACGGAGGCTATACTGCCTGATTCTTAAAAGCTCTCTCTTACTGGAAGTTACAAAGACTTTACCAAATGGTACATGTGCATTTCCAAAATGAGGTACAGAAAACTGGAAGTCCACATTATCAGAATAACAGCTTCTGAGCTAGTTACAAGATTTCACATTTATAAGCTAACATATATAGAGTTTCTGCTCTAAAATCTTTGAGCTCTGGGGACCATTTAGCACTGGCTAACAGTACCATGCCTAAGAGCCACCCACATACACACCACACCACAATTACTCTGCACTCTGAACACTGTGTACACTGTGTCCTCCCAACTACTCATTCATAAACATCCACCCACAGCCTTGCTATCCATGCCTGCACCAATCAAGCGACAATGGAAGACCAGCCCCATACCAGCGATACCATGAAGGCCAGCCCACCTTGGTCACAAGCAGTCGCATCCAATTCCATCTGCCCTTCCATCATCCACCCACAACCAACTAATCAGTGTGAGACTTCAAATGGCAACACTTGTTGCTTGTTCTTTTGTTTCCCAGTTATTAACTTCATTCTCAGCATGAAGCTAAGAACATAGAAGATAAGAGCACAAGAGCATTTCTGGATCAGGCCAAGGCCTTTCTGGTCCAGCATTCTGTTTCTCAGAGTGGCCAAACAGATGCACCTGGGAAGCCCACAAGCAGGAGATGAAGGCAATAACCTGCTCCTGTTATTGCTCCCATGCAACTGTCATATCAAGTTATACTGAACTGCTTTTTATCAGTTTCGGCTGATAGGCCAGCTGCGTCCGTTTCTTGAGATAAACAACCTCAGAACAGTGGTACATATGCTGGTAACCTCAAGACTTGACTACGGCAAGTCTATGTGCAGTTGCCTTTATACATGGCCCGGAAACCGCAGTTCGTACAGAATGCGGCAGCCAGGTTGGTCTCTGGTCCATCTCAGAGAGACCATATTTCTCCTGTATTGAAAGAACTACATTGGCTACCGATACGTTTCTGGGCAAAATACAAGGTGCTGTTTATAACCTATAAAGCCCTAAACAGCTTAGTCCCAGGGTACTTAAGCTAACTTCTTCATCGTCATGATCCCCACCACCCATTGAGATCATCCAGAGAGGTTCGTCTACAGTTGCAACCAGCCCATCTGGTGGCTACTCAGGGACTGGCCTTCTCAGTTGCTGCCCCGAGGCTTTAGAATGTGCTCCCTGTTTAAATAAGAGCCTCCCCATCTCTGACAACTTTTGAAAGGTCAGTCAAGACACATCTGGCTTTTAATTAGATTTACCACCCAGGCTTAACCACCATTTAATCACTCAGGCTTTTAATAGTTAACACTTTTAACAGGTCTTAAATTTTCAATTGTTTTAACATTTTAACTGTATTTTTTATGGTAAACTGCCCAGAGACTTGAGTTTTGGGAGGTATAGAAATGTGTTAAACAAACAAACAAACAAACAAACAGTCCATTTAGCCCACTTTAGCCAACATTTTAGCCAGCTCCTTACAACTTAGGGCAGAGGTTCCCAATGTTTGGTCCCCAGATGCTGTTGGACTACAAATCTGATCATCCCCTACCACAACAGCCAGAGGCCAAAGTCCAACAATGTCTGGGAGTCCAGTGTTGGGAAGCCTGACTTAGGGGACCTAGGATAGGAAGATAAATCAACCAACCAAGGCCTCAGCTGACACCCTGCTCTCCATCTCAGCTGGGCAATAAGACCAGGAAATGGGACTTGGGGCAAGTGAGCCTACCTTGCCATAGAAGCCACTGGCTTGGTGCAGAGGGATGTGGTGGGTGCCATCATACATCTCCAGCACTTCCTCATCTGGAACAGGCTTCAAGCCTCTGCAGAAGACAAAGGGGGTGAAGGGTTTAGGTGCTCAGCAGAGACTGAAGCAGAGGTGTGTGTGTTTTTGGTGTTTTTCTTTACTGCTGAGTCATTGTCTAGAGCAGACTACCATCCTGCCCACATTTAGTGACAGTGAATTGAATTTATCTCGAGAGTTTGCAGACTGGCGAGTCAGAGATACAGGTGAAACTCGGAAAATTAGAATATCGTGCAAAAGTCCATTAATTTCAGTAATGCAAATTAAAAGGTGAAACTGGTATATGAGACAGACGCATTTTACATGCAAAGTGAGATAAGTCAAGCCTTAATTTGTTATAATTGTGATGATCATGGCGTACAGCTCATGAAAACCCCAAATCCACAATCTCAGAAAATTAGAATATTACATGGAACCAAGAAGACAAGGATTGAAGAATAGAACAATATCGGACCTCTGAAAAGTATAAGCATGCATATGTATTCAGTACTTGGTTTGGGCCCCTTTTGCAGCAATTACTGCCTCAATGCGGCGTGGCATGGATGCTATCAGCCTGTGGCACTGATGAGGTATTATGGAAGACCAGGATGCTTCATTAGCGGCCTTCAGCAATTCTGCATTGTTTGGTCTCATGTCTCTCATCCTTCTCTTGGCAATGCCCCATAGATTCTCTATGGGGTCAGGTCAGGCGAGTTTGCTGGCCAATCAAGCACAGTACACTGTATACTTTTCAGAGGTCCGATATTGTTCTATTCTTCAATCCTTGTCTTCTTGGTTCCATGTAATATTCTAATTTTCTGAGATTGTGGATTTGGGGTTTTCATGAGCTGTACGCCATGATCATCACAATTATAACAAATTAAGGCTTGACTTATCTCGCTTTGCATGTAATGCGTCTGTCTCATATATCAGTTTCACCTTTTAATTTGCATTACTGAAATTAATGGACTTTTGCACGATATTCTAATTTTCCGAGTTTCACCTGTATGTGCTTCTTCCCCTCTCCCTTTTTCAGCACAAATATCCCCCCTCCGTTCTGTCATCTTTTATTTAACCATGATTTAGCATTACATTAACAATGATTAAAGCAAACCAGGGATCCCCTCTTAACCAGAGTTTGTGAGGTGGAAGCACACATCTCTGGAGGCTGGTTCCCAATTTGCAAACCATTATCTGCAGAGTCTTAGGAATCATGCTTAGAAGAAGCAGGGGGGAAACCAAGTCCAACAGCCACCCAAATCCCAATTTGATTCCTTTCTTTCTACTTCCCAGCTACCAAGTTCTGCTCCATCCAATGAGAGTCAATGTGAGGGACATTTACCGGTATACAGTGCCCAGTTGGATGTAGTGAAAGGCATCTATCTTCATAAGCAAGCCCTACAGGGGATGAAGAGAAAGGTGAAATCAGTGCATGAGAACCCCAAGATCTTATGAATACTGTCCTCCGTGCTCTACTGCTGTACACCAGTCTTGCAAATAAGTTCATAAACTTATTATTATGTCCTCCGTGCTCTACTGCTGTACACCAGTCTTGCAAATAAGTACATAAACATTACTAAGCCATAAGGAGAATTACGAGCCCACTTGTTCATAAGTAGCTATGTCAGTCATCTGTGCCACACGGAGGGGCCTGAATGAGAACTCTTTTCTAGACTTACCAACTGCCAGGTTGCTTGGAAGGGAACCTAACTCACCACAGGTAACTAGACAAGTGGTAGCAAAAATAATATAGCACTTTTAAGTGTTCCAATTAACTCAGTCATCCTTACACAGCTCTGTAAGGTAGGCCAAACCTCGAATGGGGGCCTGGGGCCAAGAGGAGCAGCTTGGCTGAAGCCAAAGAGTGAGTTCATAGCTGAAATGAAATTTTAACTGGGGACTCCCGAGCTCACACTCTTATGCACAAACCTGCTTGACATGCCATTCCCTTTCCATATTTGTAGAGTGAACCAAGATGTCCTGGCTCCCAGACGGCCCTCCCCAAGCCATGGACAAAACGTACAAGTCACCTGGGCCTCCCCTCACCTTGGCAATGTCGTAGTGCAAGCCCCGGATGGCAAAGTTGGGCCAGTATTCATACTTCAGGATGCCATTTGGATACTGACAAGATAGAGCAAAACAGACAATTAGTATGGAGGTCAACCATCTAGAAAGCTTTGTGTATGGCAACACAGGTGATATTTTCTAGGTATTTAAAGTAACAGCTTTCCTTGACTTATCAGCATAAGTAAATTGCACACAGTCACTTTATGAGGCTATTCTCACATGCACTGGAACCCAAGCTAAGGGAGCCCAGCCCGCGTATGAACTTCCAGTGCGCGTATGAACTTCCGGGAGCTGTGTAGCTCCTGGAAGCAAGCCCACTTAATCTTCCCCATACAAGGTTAGTGGAGTGAGTGTTCTGCTAGCCCGGTTTGTCTGATTGTGTGCCACCATAGCAACTCATGAGGAGACCCCCAGCATCAGGGGGCTCCCCAGAATACCCTGCGCACTCACATGGAGCACCCTGGGACTCCTGGGGGCCAGGAGGGCCCCGATCCCTGCCACCCCAACCAGCTCTGTGATGGAGCTAGTAATCACGTGGGCAGCCAATCTGGCCGCCCAGGGCAAGCTCCCTGCTCATCTGCGGGAGAAGCGGATCAAGTCTGCTCTCCCCGCAGAACCCTTTTAGGCTCTTTGTGTGGAGACCCTTACCATGTGTTTGTCAGCTGCAACTAAATTCCCAACAACAAACATGGACAGAATGAAGGGCAGATGACTATTCTACCCACTAAATCAGGGATAGGCAACCTTGGCGCTCCAGCTGCTCTTGAACTACAACCTCCCATAATCCCCAGGCATAATTTATTGTGGCTAGGGATGATGGGAGTTGTAGTTCACCAACAACTGGAGAGCCAAGTGTGCCTGTCCCTGCACAGGCCAAACTAAGCATGACAGGGACAGTCATGTCAGTTGTCTGAATAGCTGTATTCACATATAAAGTAGGAAGAGAGGACTATTTTTCATATCAAAGGAGGCACACGGATGAGGAATGCTAAGCCCTCCCCATTCCCATGCTCCAGTCCATTGCTTCTCGCATTTTTCTCCCAGGCAGGCTCCAACTCCAACAATAAGCTATCAGGGCCTGAATGGGAGAAAAATGCTTATAGCCACCGAGATGCCAATGCTCCTTCTGAAGTTACACAGGTGATAAAGAACAGGGCAAACGTGAGCAGACAAACATGGCACCCCCACCACCACCCATCACATCCATTTTCAGTGCTAGAACACAACATTTTGCTGCGTGGACTATTGACTGACTCCCACTCCCCTTCCTCCCCCTGCCCCGATCCTATTAAAACCATACCCTCCAAGCCCCTCCTCCTTTCAAATCTCTCCCTCTTCCCCCCTTCTTCTTTTTTTAATTCAGGAGGGAAGAGGAAAAGCATGATGGTGCCACTTTACCTTCCTTCCCCTGCAGGTCATCTGGGCGAGGGGCTGTTAGGTGGGTTATGCCCGAGGACTGGCCTACAATCTGCCACCTGAAAGTGGCCCCAAAACATGATAGGGCTAATCCTGTCTAGCTTAACCCTAAGGGCAGGGGTGGCCCTTTCATAAGGCAGTCACCTCCGGCGGAAGATTGCTGGGGCTCCAGCAGGGTGGCAAGGTACCTCCCACCACCGCAACCAGAGCGGCTCTTTAGGACTGATTTAACCCTGGCAAGTTTTGCAAGGAGCACTTCTCCTTACAGAGCTTGCAAGAAGCATGAAGAGAGAAGAGCAGGCTGCTGGCAACCCCAGAGCCCCTTTCAAAGCTTTGAGGGGTCAATTTGGAAAGAGGGCTGGCCTCTTTCCAAAGGGGTATGGGCAAGGCAGCATTTCACACTTCATCTCAGAAACCACAGTACCTTGAGCCTCCCCTGCCTAAAGCATTCAAGCCTCCAATCATGACTCCTTTGTTTGTCCAAAACCACTGTGCCACACACACCCCAATTCTGCACAGCACTTCATCACTGCTCTAATGCGTCAGTCAACAGAAAGAAAGCCATTCTGGTTCTAGAGGTACCTTATACTGCTCCACAAGAATATCCCGAGCAGTGTTGTAGATCCGGGAGTGGAGGGCAGGCGAGTATTGGGCTAGCGTGTAGTCATAGTCAAAGCCATAGACCCCGATGGTACTCAGGGAAATCTCATTGTTGGAGTAGATGGTTGAAGGATTCAGAAGATTGCAGACGCCAGGAGGAAGCAAATCTGGAACAAAAGGCAGAGCCATGAGCGGACAAGCAACGACAGCACACTGCCCAAATGGATGCTCACCCCATAACAGCGCTGCCTTCTGCCTGACACCAGAAACATGGTGCTGGAGCATGGGGGGGGGGGGGCAGGACTCTGGCTGAAGGAAACACAGGGCAATTTTCCTATTCCCTTTTCCATAAGGCACAAAGTTTAAGAAATAGGAATCCACGGATGGAGAGGAATATCAGTTCCATCTGAGGAAGGGGGTTCCATACAGGCTAACCAGAGCTTCCTTTTCTATCACAGAAGCACCAAGGAGACATATATTAGGGCTTAGTTCACACCAAGCCACCTAATGCAGCAGCGGGGAAATGACTTGCCTGGTGAGAGCAAGAGGTTGCTGGTTCGAATCCCTGATGGTATGTTTCCCAGAATATATGGGAAACACCTATATCGGGAAGCAGCGATATAGGAAGGTGCTGAAAGGCATCATCTCATACTGTGTGGGAAAAGGCAATGCTAAACCCCTCCTGTAGTCTACCAAAGACAACCACAGGGCTCTGTGGTTGCCAGGAGTCCACACTGACTGGAGGGCACAACTTTACTTTATCTTAGTTCAAACCAAGGTGTTAAATCTGCTAACTGAGCTAAGGGGTGCCTTTTAAAGTGATAGTTCTCTTATATTGGTATAACAGGGTACTTAAGAGAGTGCCTTCTCTGTTGTGAACGCTGTCGCCTATTAAGACCATCTGGGGAGGTCTGTTTCCAGTTGCTACTGGCTCGTCTGGTGGAGACTCGGGCTGCCCTGGAGCTTTGGAATACGCTCCCTGCTGAAATAAGAGCATGTCCTTCTCTGTTTGTTTTTAGGAGAACCCTGAAGATGTACCTGTTTTCCAAGGCTTTTCATTTAAATTTAAAAATATGTTTTTATTCATCAAGGTTTTTTACTTTTTTTTGTTGGTTTTTACTTTTTACTTTACAATTTTTAACTGTTTTATATTGTTTAATATTTGTTTTGTGTTTTAACTTGTACACTGCCTGGAGATTTCTATTAGGGATGTGCACAAACCTGTTCCAAGTCCCTTTTATGGGTCTCCGAACAGGTTCGAACACTGGGTGGGTTCGAGGTTCAAAGGCAGGGGGATTCCTCACTTTAAGGGTGGGGGAGGGTGCACTTACCCCTCCCCCCCGCTGGTGCTCGGTTTTGGTAAAAGCCTTTGGGGTGGCAGTGTACCTCCCTGCTGCCCCTTCCTCCTCTTCAGACGGAAGTGGCGGGAAGTATCGAGCGATCGCGACGTGCGCAAGCAATGTGCTCACGCGTGCCCGATACTTCCGGCCAAAGAGGAGGAAGGGGCAGCAGGGAGGTACACTGCTGCCCCAAAGACTTTTACCAAAACCAAGCACCGGCGGTGGGTGGGGGGAAAATGCACCCTCCCCCACCCTTAAAGCAAGGCTCCCCACCCGGTTCCATGACATTCCTAATTTATATATCAGGCGATATAGAAATATGATAAATAAAGAAAAGATTTAAAGGGTAGCGAGCAACTGTCCCTATTCAGCCCAGCATCGCATCTCCTCAGTGGCCTTTACTGGTATATCTCCTCACGCTCTCTCTGTGTTTTAGATTATAAACTCTCTTTTTTTAAGTTGTGTATAAATATTCTAGTTGTAGCCCCCGGAGGAATTTGATCTTCCATGTTAACCTTCCTAGTCTAATTCTCTTTACACTTTCTCTCTATAAGAATAGCACCTCATTTGAAAGAATTGTCCCCACAAAACATTTACGGGTGGAACTCTCTACAGTCAAGAGTCTGTACCACCCCGCAGGATTCTATTAGTGCTAAGGCTCAGCCTTGGACTGTGTTTTCAAACAGAGGGCTAAGTCCTCAAAGATGTGAAGTTAACCAAAGAAATGTACGTGCAGCATGTCTTTCCTCACCACTGAGTAATCACTGCCAGTCATCATATACTTGGAACTAAGACACAGAGGAGCCAGGTCAAACGAGACGGCTCCTAAATATATCTGATGGCTCCTAAATATGGGTTGGGTGGGTTGTGGGATATGTAGTTCTTTTAAGGGATTGTTTTATAGCTGCTTCCCTCACAAATTCAAAATAATCTTATACAGATTTAACTAAAGAGTTTATTCAGAAACAACTCCATTTTCTCCTTGTCCTCCCTGTTCCTTTTTGACTCCATCTCCCACACTCTCCACAGGATCCCCACTAGGACAAACTTCTAAACAACAAAACATAAAAGATACTGGACAGAATACAACAGGGATGCAGTCATGGCTTAAAATATGTCATTGTGCTTGCTGTCCCTTGGCCCTCGTGTGGTCCCTGGTAAGGGAGGGTGAAATGGGAGAGGGCTGGAGAAGGGCAGGTCTTGTCAGGCCCAAAAGGCAAGTTGGAACACCAACATAATTCTGCACTGGCAGCAGGGAGCTCAGTCAGAGATTCCAACTATCAGGGCTTCCTACTGTTGGTGCAGAACTAAAAAAAATGCCTGATAATGGGCATACTGGATCCAACATGCCTGTTGGGCTGACATGACTGCACAGCCCTATATAAGCTCAACTTAGTTGCATCACTTGTTCATGACACAGATGCAAAGCAGCTAGATTCTCATGCAACACCAAGGCTTCCAAGAATGCAAGCGGTCTACACTTATGCACCCACAGGGACTTTGCTGCTTCAGACATGCAGTATTTGAGCAACAGGAGGATTGCATTTGTCTGCACTAGAACAAGGGTAGGCAACCTTGGCTCTCCAGCTGTTGTTGAACTACAATAAGTTGTGGCTGGGGATGATGGGAATTGTAGTTCAGCAACAGCTGGAGAGCCATGGTTGCCTACCCCTAGACTAGAGGATCTGCCCTTTCCAACGCAAGCAGGCACACTGCAGAAACTGCCTTATACTGGGTGGTGAGTCAGGGATGTTTGGCCCATTTCCCCCTCTTCAAGTGGTTGAGCTGGAAACAAATCACTTTACTCAGCAAAAACATCATCCCATAGTTGAAATAAGTAAGACATCTGACAGCAACAGGCAAAGCACAGAGGGAACCGCTGGGCAAACCACAGACAGAAGACCTGGCACAGTCAATGCTACACATCAGCTGCTGGTGACCACACAGTTCAAGGGGAAAGAACTGGCAGTTCCTCGGAAGGAAGCAACCCAGGGAGTTCTTATGCATAGCTGTGTGTGGTGGAGGAGAGTGAACGGGAGAGAGGAGGTGGGGGAAGGAGAGAGGACGAGAAGGGAGGACGAGAAGGGAGGACGTGGCACTTTTGGAGCATCTGGAAGAAGCTTAGGATCAGGAACAGGAGTTCAGTCTCTTTGTGCTTCTAAATAAATAATCTCTCTCATCTTTAACATGAAACTGGATTAAACACAAACAAGCTACACTAAGTACAGAAGACCATATCCCTTTGTTCTAGATTCACTGGAAACAACCATAATGCTGCCCTGGACTCACAAGTGAATTAGAATCCTGACTCTAAGAATAGGCAGTGCAATGGAAATGGAAACCACCACCACCCACCGCATCCTCACACCCCCATATATGTATATATAGACCCTCCCCCTTTCCAAGTCCCTGCTGCTCTCAAAGAGAAGCCTAAACAACAAAGTATATGCATCAGATTTTGAGAAGTTAAGATCTTCTTTGAATTGGTGGTAATTAAGACAGTCATGTTTAAGTTGATTAATCTGCTAGTTTCATTAATTACAAACTTTCTGAATAATTTAAAAAAGTATTCCCTCAAATTTATTTATTTATTCATTCATTCGATTTATATACCGCCCTTCAAAAAAAAGGCTCAGGGCGGTTTACATCGAAACAATTAAAATCAATTAACAGTTAAAATCAAAACAATAAAAACAGCATAAAACTAATTTACAGTTAAAATATTTAAACAGTTAAAAACCCTGGAGAACCAAGCCAAACACTTACAGCAGTTAAAAACAATTTACAACAAAACAAAAACCCTGGAAGGCCAGGCCAAACAAATAGGTTTTAAGGGCTCTCCTGAAGGCCAGCAATGAATTCAGATTACGGATTTCTGCCAGGAGTGCCCCCAGAGAAGGCATACCTCTGAGTCACCATCAGACGAACCGGTGGTAACTGGAGATGGACCTCCTCAGATGACTTTAACAAGCGTTGGGGATCATGTAGAAGAAGGTGCTCTCTAAAATAACTCGGACCTAAGCCGTTTAGGGCTTTAAGGTAATAACCAGCACTTGTATTTTGCCTGGAAACATATCAGCAGCCAGTGCAATTCCTTCAACACAGGAGTAATATGGTCTCTCTGGGTTGCCTCAGAGACTAATCTGGCTGCTGCATTTTGAACTCACTGAAGTTTCTGAACTACGTACAAAGGCAGCCCCATGTAGAGTGCATTGCAATAGTCAAGCCTGGAGGTTACCAGCTGATGCACCACTGTTTTGAGGTCATCCTCTTCAAGGAATGGGCACAGCTGTTGAATCAGCTGAGGCTGATAGAAAGCACTCCTGGCCATGGACTCCACCTGAGATACCAGGGTGAGACCTGGGTCCAGGAGTACTCCCAAGCTGCATACCTGTTCCTTCTGGGGGAGTGTAACCCCATCCAGCACAGGAAGCTCTAGCTCATCCTTCAAATTCTGAGCCCCTACAATAAGTACCTCCGTCTTGCTTGGATTCAGCTTCAATTTGTTATCCCTCATCCAGCCCATTACTGCCTGTAGGCAGGCATTTAGAGAATGAGTGCCATTTCCTGATGATGAAAAGGATAAGTAGATTTGGGTGTCATCAGCATACTGATAGCACCCAGCACCAAACCTCCTGATGGCCTCACCCAGCGGTTTCATGTAGATATTAAAAAGCATTGTTCAATTAATTTAACAGCATTTTAAAATCATCATTTTCATTTTATATATTACTTACTGATGTCTTACACAGCTATCCCACCCTTTCTCCAAGGAGCTCAGGGTGGTGGGCAGGGTTCTCTGCCATCTCCATGGTACCCTTACTACAGCCCTATGAGGTACACGTTAGACTAAGAGAAAGCATCCAGCCCAAAGCCATCCAGTAGGCTTCATGACAGAGTCTGAACCCAGATCTCCCTGCTCACAGCCCAACATTCAAACCTCTATACCATACTAGCCCCTGTAATCCAAAACCAAATAAAGGGTCCTGTATTCTACCAAAGAAAGCCACATGGCTCTGTGGTCACCAAGAGTCAATATTTTAGTGAAACAGTTTACTTTAGAACTGGTTTTTTCTTTCATATGCAGATTTAAAGGTCATGTGATTAGCCAAGATTTATTTAAAAGGGTGCCAATCTTCCTGGCAAATTCTAGGGGCATAACTGTGTTACTTTGTGGCAGCAAAAACAACACTAGCCCTGTTGTGATTTAAAGACTAAAAATGTATCTTATCATAAATGTTGATGTTTTAAGGTGCCACTAAATTCCTTGTTATTCTAAACAAGAGAAAATAAAAAAAACCACCATATCTGGGCTCTCCGATGCCCTGCCCTGAAAACGAGACACAAAGCATGATGGAGTTCCCTCCCTTCCGCCAGCATGTCCCTGCAAAACAAGGCGGAGGGGAGTGCATGGCCAGCTTGGATGCCCACTGGTGGCGTGAGCGTAGACACAGACAGGCTCCGTATTCCCATAGCAAGACAGAGGAAAATACAAACAATGGGAAGAAGATCGGATTCATCACTGAAGTGCCTAGTTGTTGTTGGTGGTTTTTTTAAATGGGGGGGGGCCTGTGTCTCTTGCATTTCCAGATAAATCCGATCTTATTCCCATGTTCGTTTTGCCTCTTGCAGTTATTTACAGGGGTGGCACAAGGGTTAAAATTAAATAGTAGAACGAGATTGCAGGAGGGGAGGTGTGCCCAAAGACTCTGAGGAAGGGAACCCCTAGGAAATAGGTTGGATTTGGAAGCGGTGAAAAGGAGGGTGGCAGCAAGAAGGTACCAGGGAGAGTCTCTACGTGCAAAACCGCGCGTGTCTGGAACCAGGAATTTTT
The DNA here is from genome assembly GCF_027244095.1 of Hemicordylus capensis. Classification (NCBI taxonomy): domain Eukaryota; kingdom Metazoa; phylum Chordata; class Lepidosauria; order Squamata; family Cordylidae; genus Hemicordylus; species Hemicordylus capensis. The sequence goes on from NC_069658.1 coordinate 183,397,692, forward strand.
ACCTTACCCAGGAACAACAGAAGCCAAACTTGCGGGAGGAGACTGCGCCAAGGAGAGGATAAGTCTTCAGGCTTGGCGAAACACCGAAGTCTGGGAATTTTCTCCAACACTGGAGTCGGGAGGACTAAGCAGACATATCTGGGAAGGGGAGGGATCCGGGCGGGGGACGGGATGGTTGCGTACGTGTGGGGCTGGGACAAATAGCTGGGACATTTTTGGCCTCAAGAGATTAGAAGCTTTCGGGTTGGCGACCTCACCATTCTCTAGAGCAACCCCCAGGACGACGCGGGATCCCTCATCAGGGAGATGCAGCAGATCCAACCCCTCTCCCCCGAGATTCTGGAAAGCAAGAGGGGGCCCATCCCAACCCCGGTGGCTCACCCTGCACCAGCCGCTTCATCTCCCCGTAGCGCGCCCACAGAAAGCTTTTGTTGTCCGCTCCTGGAGCCGGAGCGCTGCTGGAGAAGGCTCGGGCTGCCGGGTCTTCGTCTGCAGCAGCTGTGGCCCCCGCCACCCGTCGTGCGTGGGGCTTCCGACTCCCATAGGGTGGCCTGGGCTGAGGGGCTTGGGCGGCTGCAGCCCCGGGGGCCTCCACCCCGAAGCGGGTGCAGTAGGGGGCGGAGGGGGCCGCCGCCAAGCGCGGCAGCAGCCGCAGCCCAGCACGCACGCCGGCCCCACTCATGGTGCCAGAGAGGCGTCTGAGAGAGGGAAGGCGCAGCAGCAGCAGCAGCAGAGAACAACAAGCAGCCAAGGGGCCTGGCAGCGGGGACGTGGCTCCGCCTCGGCGGGGGAGGGCCTAGCGGGCGCCCCCAGCCCACTCAAGCAGCTCAGAAGAAGATTTCTCCCCTCTTCTGTTACAGTCCGACCGTAGCCCAATTACCTTGGGAGAAAACAACCCATTTTTCCCCCACGGAGCGGGGTAGGGGGTGGGTTCCTTCCCACATCAGTGTCCATACACAGAGCTCAGGATTAAAATACTCGGTTCAATAGGGCCAACAAGCAGCTGTGCCTACCACTACAAGTTTGTACTAGGCTGCCTCCGATACTGTTACATGCTTACTTGGAAGCTAGCCCTACAGTGAGTGGCCTGTTGCTTTCTCCCAGGTAAGAGAGTGCATAGGATTGCAGTCTGCGACTATTAATCCGTAAGCACAATAGAACAAGTGCCCTCATCAACCCCAGTGTGGCTTACTTCTATGTAAACATGCTTAGGAATGTGCAAGCCCACTTTTAATACTAACTTCTCTCGTATTCCTTTTTTTCCTTTTTACATTTCATATCCCACTCATCCTCCAAGGAGCCTAGAGCAGTGTGACCACTGGGCATATTGTTCTCACATGTATTACTACAAAATAAACCCACATATCAGATTTGCTAGATTTTCCACTTTGGAATCTATCACCACAAAAGGACTATCAATTTAGGACTGCATGGCTGTCCTCAGACTTACGGAGCCAAACTACCTGTCCAGCCCTAACCATGTTTACTCAGAAGTTAAATCTCATTTATTTCAACCACACTAACTTCCAAATTGAGCGATGTGCATCCTCCGATCATCAGTTGCTTCCCAGAGGCTTCTGCTTGGCTGTTGTGGGAAATGGGATGTTGGACTAAATTGAGATTTTGTCTGATCCAGCAGTGCCCTTCCCAGATAAGTATGTTTAGGATTACAGCTCTTAAAATATTAAGTATCTATTAGAAAAAAACATTGGACAGCAGGGAGATAAGAGCACACTGTCCAATAGGGTTAGGGTTATCATATGTATGCTTAGTACCAGTGGTGCCATAGTTGTATAGGACACAGCCTTTACAAGCTTGCTGGAAGAGGGTTTTCTCCCCCACGCAGATGAAGAATGTGGAGGATTAGGTGTAATGAGAGAAGGGTTTGCCGGCAGCAAGAACTAATACAGGAAGAGGCAAGGAACAGATTTAGTCAACTGGTTTAGGAAAGCAATTTGTAGAGAAAGGCTGGTCCCCAAGTGAGAGAACTACAGCAGTCATGACCTCTTCTTTTCAGATGTGAGGAATCCATTTGTATGCACTGGATACTGAGAGGTGTTCTACACATGCACAGAGACCTATTTTACTTCACATGTTCCTCAGGCAAAGGTAGGTAGTGAACACAGGTTTTGGAAGTGTTCAACCATGGGAGTAACAGATAGAAAAATAGCAGACACAATCCCAGAATGGAGAGCAGCAGAAGCTGAGTGTGCTTAGAAACCAATGAATAATTAAAATAGGCAGGTGCAAAGGGCAAACTACCCCATGAAGTAGTTCTGAAGGCCACCAACAGATTAGGTGTATTAACATTTGGGGATGTGTAGGATCTGAAGACTATGTTCTGCCCCTGGCAACCTCTCTGCCACCCTGAAAACAGGAGTGGTTGATCATCCTATGCCATGTTGGTCTTCCACTTGGGGCTGGTCTTCTTCTTGCCTGCATTTAATGGTTCAGAAGTGGAATGTGTGGACATGGATGCAGCACCCGTGTCTGCTCATGCTGCCTGTTTCGCTACATTCACATTTGAGCCATACTAGAGGAAATACATTTGATCCACATCGCTCTTGAAGTTGTTACATTAATTGCTTGTGGAACTTTGTGGATTTATTCAAGTCACATGGACCCCATAGACTAAGGTTTAAGGAAATATGTGATTTGATCTTGCCTCCTGTTTTGCAGAACTGTGCATACAATAGGAACACACACAAGTACTGTGATACATCAGTCCTGTTAAAACTCCTGCCATGCTCATTTGCTTACATACTTATCTCCACCCTGCTCTTTGTCAAAGGCCAAGCACATAGGACATCTCTACAACTCTATCATCCTCTGCCGCTGTCCTCAGTTAGTGGTAAATAGGCACTGTTTTACAGTGGTTCTGCTCCTATCTCTCGGACAGGTTCCAGATGGTGTTGATTGGAGATTGTTGCTCTTCAAAATCTGAGCTTAAGTATGGTGTCCCTCAAGGCTCCATACTCTCTCCAATGCTTTTTAACATCTATATGAAACCTCTGGGAGAGATCATCAGGGGATTTGGAGCTGGGTGTTATCAGTATGCTGACGACACCCAGATCTACTCCTCCATGTCAGCTTCTTCAGGAGCTGGCATATCCTCCCTAAATGCCTGCCTGGAAGCAGTAATGGGCTGGATGAGGGAGAATAAACTGAAGCTGAATCCCGATAAGACGGAGGTACTTATTGTGCGGGGTAAGAATTCTAGAGACTATTTTGATCTACCTGTTTTGGATGGGGTCACACTTCCCCAAAAGTAACAGGTCCTCAGTCTGAGAGTATTCTTGGATCCACACCTCTCCTTGGTTTCTCAGGTTGAGGCGGTGGCCAGGGGTGCTTTCTATCAGCTTTGGCCGATACGCCAGCTGTGTCCGTTTCTTGAGATCAATGACCTCAGAACAGTGGTACTTTTGTTGGTAACCTCCAGACTGCTGTAATGCGCTCTACGTGGGGCTGCCTTTGTATGTAGTCCGGAAACTTCAGTTGGTTCAGAATGCGGCAGCCAGGTTGGTCTCCAGGTCATCTCGGAGAGACCATATTACTCCTTTGCTGATGGAGTTACACTGGCTGCCGATAGGTTTCCGGGCAAAATACAAAATGCTAGTTATAAAGCCCTAAACAGCTTGGGTCCTGGGTATTTAAGAGAGCGTCGTCTTAGCTACAAACCCCACCGCCCATTGAGGTCATCTGAGGAGGTCCATCTCCAGTTACCGCCAACTCATTTGGTGGTCACACAGAGACGGGCCTTCTCGGCTGCTGCCCTGAGATTGTGGAATGCACTCCCTGCTGAGTTACAATTGTCCCCATCTCTGGCTATTTTTAAAAAACATTTGAAAACCTTTTTTACCCAAGCCTTCTCAGGTTTTTAATTTAAAATACTGTTTGTTAATTTTATGGTTTTTAAATTGTATTGTTTTAACTTTTATATATGTGTTATATGTTGCATTGTTTTAATTTTTATTTATGTTTTGTTAGCCGCCTAGAGTTGTATGTTTGGGTGGGATATAAATTTAATAAATAAACAAACCATCAAACAAACGGAAAAAGCACAGTTTTGGAACAGAGAGCCATCCAGCCCAGCAATGTCTACAACAGCAGCCTAGGAGAGATTTCTAGGTGAGTAATTGCCTTCCCATTTAGTTGATATTCAGAAGTATGCTGCCCCTGTTAAATGGAGGTTACTAGTCAGATTCAATATTTAAACTTTAATTTAAGGTTAGACTGGTTGTATAAAGGCAAACAAACTAGTGGCCATTGCCAACTAGATGTAGACTTCCACAAGCCACTTATGCATTGCAGTAGAAGGTACTTCCCTTCTGCCAATTTTATTGGTTGACCCCCACCCTATATAATGGAAAGAGGAAGTTTTCTTCCTCCACACTGCTCAATTTTAAGTGCCTATATCACAGCCTCTGCTAGTTTATTTCCTAAACAAAAAGCCTTTACTCTTAGAGATTCTCCAAGCCTTTGAGCACATTGGTTGCTCTTTTCTGCTCTAATACACACATGGACAAATTTGTTGGTACCCTTACAGCTCATTGAAAGTGTGTTATGCCTCCTGAAAAGCGATTAAATGAAAAGCAGTTGTCCCATGTATACCTGCATGCCTTTGATTTATCATCGAGTAAAGCAAATCAAGTGTGAAAAGAGATAAAGTATTGCTTATTCTACAGAGATATTCTAAAGTGGCCTGGACACATTTGTTGGTACCCCCTAGAAAAGATCATAAATAGTTGGATTAGAGTGATTTTTTCAAATTAGCCGTTTTCTTGAATTAGTATCACACGTCTCCAATTGTGCAATCAGTCATTCAGCCTATTGAAATGGAGAAAAGAAAAGTAGTCACTCTGCTGTTTGGTATCATCGCATGTCCCACAGTGAACATGGACCAGAGAAAGCAAAGGAAAGAGTTGTCTGAGGAGATCAGAAAGAACATTATAGACAAGCATGTTAAAGGCAAAGGCTATAAGACCATCTCCAAGCAGTTTGATGTTCCTGTGAGTTGCAAATATGATTAAGAAGTTCAAGGTCCATGGGACTGTAGCCAACCTCCCTGGATACGGCCGCAAGAGGAAAATCGATCCCAGAATGGGCAGAAGGATAGTGAGAATGGCAGACAAAAAGGCAAGGACAACTTCCAAAGAGATACAAGCTGAACTCCAAGGTCAAAGTCCATCAGTGTCTGATAGCACCGTCCGTTGCTTTTTGAGTGACAGTGGGCTCAATGGAAGACTACCCAGGAGGACTCCACTGTTGAAAGAAAAACATCAAAAGCCAGACTGGGATTTGCTAAAATGCATATTGACAAGCCACAATGCTTCTGGGAGCATGTCCTTTGGACAGATGAGACAAAACTGGAGTTTTTTGACAAGTCACATCAGCTCTATGTCCACAGACGAAAAAATGAAGCTTTCAAAGAAAATAACACCATACCTACTGTGAAACATGGAGGAGGCTCGGTTATGTTTTGGGGCTGCTTTGCTGCATCTGGCATGGGGTGCCTTGAGTCTGTGCAGGGAACAATGAAATCTCAAGACTATCAAGACATTCTGGAGCGAAACGTACAGCGTCAGAAAGCTCTGTCTCAGTGGTAGGTCATGGATCCTCCAACAGGATAATGACCCAAAACACACAGCTAAAAGCACTCAAAAATGGCTAAGGACAAAACATTGGACTATTCTGAAGTGGCCTTCTGAGCCTTGGTTTGAATCCTATCGAATATCTATGGAAAGAACTGAAACATGCAGTCTGGAGAAGGCACCCTTCAAACCTGACACAGCTGGAGCAGTTTGCTCAAGAAGACAGGGCCAAACTACCTGTTGACAGGTGCAGAAGTCTCATTGAGAGCTACAGAAATCGCTTGTTTGCAGTGATTGCCTCTAAAGGTTGTGCAACAAAATATTAGGTTAAGGGTCCCATCATTTTTGTCCATGCCATTTTCATTTGTGTTATTTGAAATATGCTGTTGCATCAAAACTCTGGCTTACACAGCAAACTGTTTTGCTAGGACACAAGACAAACAGGAAGCAGGTCTCATTCAAGCAAGTAGTCTTAGCAAGAGTGGCATCTTATGTGGACAACGCATTTATATAGACACACTTGAGGCATCTTCAAGGAATATATCCTATCTAGCTGGTTTCACAGGGCAGCATCCAATTTCACAAAATCTATGCCTCGTTAGGAAATTTGCAGCAGTACAGCAATTGCTACTGTCTGTTTTTTGTGCTTGGCTCAAACCCAGCTGCACACCGATGACACCATCAGCTTCCCCCACACACACACACACTCCGCTGGCATTTTGCCCCAATAATTGCAACAGCTTTTGCTTTGTCATGGTAGACATATATCTATGACCTATAATCCTGCCAAGTATTACCAGAAACATGAGCTGGATGAGAACTGGCTGTGGCAGTGGTCCTCACTTCCCTTATCGCAAACAGAGGGTTGAGTTCACACTCTCTCCCACAGAAACTCTCTCCATTTGAGACACAATGGAGGCATAAACTAAACTTCCGAGTCTAAAATGCAAGGGCAGGAGGCTGTAGCTGTTATAGACTTTGGGCTCCCTCCATTTTGCAGAACTCCCATAGCTACAACCCAAGTGGAACAAGGGCCACAGCAGCAAACCCAGGTTTGGTACCAGCACACAACAATGAGGGAACTGCAGTCAATTCTCCCTCTTTATTATGTGTACCTAAACAGAGTTCAGACATCTGCATCTGCTTGTCCCACTTCACTTCATGGTCTTATGAGATAAGGCCCCCAAGCTGATGGGAGCTGTATTGTTTACCATTTTTGCCAGAAGGGGGCATCAGCTCTCTACAGAGTAGACCTATTAACATAGCTCCCTCTAGCAAGTATTTAGGCCAATGCATTTTTCTCTTTTTTAAACACACAAGAGGCCTAAACATCCTCTCTTCCCTCCCCCCTTCCCCCCCCACCCAGTGCCAGGCACCATCCACTTGAAGCACAGAAGGTGCTTTCAGAGAGCCTTGCAACCAAGCCAGACCAACTCCTGGCTTTGGCAAGGACACAGATCAACATCTTTTCCTAGCATAATCTAAACTATCCAGAAGCTAGAAATCCACCCATACAAACTAACTTGAAAAGCTGGATAAGCAGCCGTACTGTTCAAGTGTCTAGATAGATACATAGACAGACAGAGATAGATAGGTAGATACATATATACATAGACAGAGATACATACATAGAGATACATAGATACATACACAGATAGATGTATACATACATAGATATAGATCTATATAGATATAGATATATCTCCCCATTTGTGGTGAAGCTACAAGTAGCAAAATACTGGTTGAAGATTATGTAAGAATATACAGTCCCAATAAATTTAGCAATTTGTTATCAGGAATAGAGAGGCATATACCGCATGATCATAAGTAGAATGCTTATCGGTTAACAGAATATTTCAAAGAATGGTTAGGTATGCTATGAGAATATGCAGTTATGTCATTACTATACTGTATAAAGATTTCAGATGACCTTTTTGCAAGTGGAGAGTAAACAAACAATTCTCGCTACCGAAAGGAAAATTAAGGTGACAACAGGAAGACTTCATTGGGTTTTCATTACATTTTAATGTTAATCTTGTGAGAATTACATTTTATGCTGTGGATTTCAATTAAAGAAAACTCGAGTTCCAGGAAACCAATTATTTGAGGCATATAGCTGGGATTACCTAGTCCCAGACTACGTAACATTTCTTTTTTACTGTTACACCACTGGGAATGGGAAGGATGGAGATGAGACATTGCTGTATCCACCCCAAACCCATTTCTGCCAGTATCTGCATGGACCTGGTATTCCATTAGCCTGTGCAGTGAGCAGTTATTCACCTATGTGCAAAATACCACAGGCCAGGAGAGTGTATATAGGAAGGAGACAGAAATGAGATACAGGCCCAGTAACTGCAGAAGGATGAGAAGGTAGTAGTGGAGGGACAGACCTCCCTCCCTAAAGCCAATTCTGGTCATTAAGGCCAACACTGTCACTTTGACATTAGAGCCAACAAAAAGGCACATTGTTAGAGGCATTTAGGAAAAGAGCACCAGAGGCATGTCCAGAGAGGCAGTGTATCTTCAAGTAGTCTTCAAAGGCACAGAGGGGCAGGAAGTAAGCTTTGGCTGGAGACTTCCTTGACTGGCTGCAGCTTAGAAATGCCAAGTCTTTCCTATCATAGGAAAACAAGGACTGGAGTTCTGTGACTGTAACGGAGGATCCAACTGCTAAAAGGTTGTCTAGAAATCCTGCACTGGATACCGTCTGCCTCATCTCTGGAAGGAGAAGGTCGGGGGAGAGGTATTAGAAGAGATGTGAAGTACCACAATTTCTCTACAGCTCTTGTGCTGAGCAGAATGGGCTTACCATGCTGCTAAGCATTCTATATAGCACATAGCATTCTACATACACTCAGTAATCCTTGCAATAGTCATAGGTCAGTTTGGTCAATACTTCAGCTGCTGGCCTGACCACATGCAATAAGGATGTGTGTGCACCCATCCTTCCCACTACCCTAATCTGGGGTATTATTCATTAATGATATGGGGTGGTCTGTGTTCGCCACCCACCGCCGCAATTTTAACAGTTTAAACTAGAATGTGTAGTCTACAAATGTGATTGGGCTGGCGGACAAAGTATCATGCAAAATGACCCCATGTGAAGCAAGCCAGTGTAATTCCCAGATTGTCAGGAGGGGGCCAAGATTGCTTAATGCCTTCTAGCAAGTTCACAGCAAAGGTGTGCTGTCCACTGGGGGCTTCCTGGTTCACTGCTCCATCTTGGCTACATTCGCTCTCAGTTATGTCATTGTATGGAAGACTGCAATTGGCACAAAGCAAGACCATGTCTAGCCTGTATAATTGTCTGAGCCCCCTGCAAGAGCAATAGGAACCTGGCTCCTACATGGGCAGTCATAGCTTCTAACTCCCATAACTGTCTGCAAAGACAGACTTTCCTGAACCATCTGTGGTCACAGGTGGGCATTCAAGACTGATGACCTTATCAGGGAATATTCCCTGCAGAGCTTTATGCACAAGGCCATTATTAGCCTGCCAGAATTCCATGTGAGGTCTAGATTAGGTACACCACCTTCATGTTTAGGAGGCACAGAATACAGGCCCCAGACCCAGAGCTGTCACATCCCACCTGCCCTCAAGCTCCGAATGCTGCAAATCTGCTTCCAGTAGCAGACAAGCCTGTATCTCAGCTTCCCACTCTGCACTTCATACAACAGCATCATTTTTGCTTCTTTAGCAGTCTGCCTGTTCTGTTGCAAATTTAATTTCTTTAGACTGATTGGCGAGCAACTGAAGGTAGTGTTAACATTGGTGCAGATATAATCACTAACTAGAGTTTTATTCCAAATGTGGAAGGGGATAAATCACACACACAAAAGGGAGAAAAATCGGGTCTGTGGGGCATTTCCAGCTACAAAAGCCATAGAGAGATAACTAGCTAGAGTCACAGTTGCACCAGGCCTAGCCTATTACTTCAGTGGCTCCTTTGTTTCCTTCCCACAACCGATGTCAGTCCCCCCTCTCCTTACCGCACTGCCCTTGGCTGGCCGGAGTGCTCTCCTGCTGCCCCGCAACACCTCAACTGGGCTCTCGAGGGACTCCAGCCGCTGAGTGAGAGCCAACTTCTGCTGGATGGCCATGCGCAACAGGGAGCTCAGAGTCTTCTTCTCATCTTCAGCAGCTGCCAACTGCCGCTGCATCTCATCTAGCTGGCTGACATATTGGTCACACCTAGGTACAGGGGTGAAGGGGGTGGGTTCAAAGCTAAACCAGGCCAAGTGTCACCCCCACCCCAAAGATTAAAAAAGATATACAAAAAGACCAAGGCGCCCACCCACAGAACTCTTGGCAGATTTCAGTGCTGTATGTATGCTGCAGTTCCTGACAAGTGCCAAAGTGCACACAGAAGTGTCTGCTGAAGTCTCAATTTCACTTAAAATAGAAGGGGAAGGTTTCTAGCCCTTATGATTGCAAAAGGCTAATCAAAAATGCATGGGCAATGCCTGGGAGAAGCCTCTGAAGTCAGAGAGAGGTGACTAATTAAGATCTCTAGGCAGGCACATAGGGAGCTTGCCGGCATCTGTGGGTCAAGGTCCCGCCAGTGGACCTTGGTGGAGACATGTTAACGTCGTCCTGCCCCCAAGCACAGTACTCCCTTCGTTGCTACTCAACTCTCCCAATCTATGCTGCAAATTCCTTACGTGAGCACTTTTGTGATGCTGCTGGCACTAGGCAAGCATCGCACAGGAGCAACAGTAGTCCTGGCTCAAGGATGACCCGCCACCATTTCATTCCCTGTCCCTAGAGCAGGCTTGCTTCTTGCCTCCACCCACAGCTCTCTGCGAGGCAAGCAGGCTCCGTTTCTAACCTGCTGGCAAACATGGCACGCAAGGAGCAGAAGGTAGCAGCATCCTCCTTCAAGGCTTTGAGCTCGTGGCGGAGTTTGGCCATGGTCTCCGACACCAGCACCTTCTCACTGTCGTACTGGCCTTTGAGGTTTGAGAGCGCCGCCTCTGCCGTCTATAGGGGAAGATTGCCAAGGCTAAGGTAGTGCACAGATATCCCCTTTACACTCTCCATTTCAGCCATATGCAGAAGAGAGTGTACAAAAGCACCGACACACACAGCTCTCTTCTTCCCTCATACAATCCAGGAGACACTGCACATGGAAACACATCCTACAAAGACCCTAGGACAAATTCAAAGTGGTCTGGCAGATAAGTTACCAGTCTAACAGGACACACCCAGAAGCCATTTTGTTTTCAGGTCAGCAACTGGGGCTGCATCAGTACGGGGCCTTTTTTCAGAGTTCCAATAAGTTTGTGCACCTCTAGGTGCTTCCCCAGGAACCACTCTTCTCTCTTTAGCTATCGGCTTTCAGAGGTGGGAGAAGAGGCCCATGGGGCAAGCTCCAGAATGAAGCCTACTAACTTTAAGCTGGACTGCAATTTAAAATCTTCATGGGGCATCCTGGTTTCCAACCTTCTATATAAGCAACAAGGCTAGGAAGAAACTCAGAACACTGCTCTTTTGGGATCAACAGGGCCTGTGCTATGGAAGCTGCACAGGAGGTACATAACCATACTATTAAAAAGACTATGGAAGAAATTAGGTAAGAGGTGTACTCCCAAGCAATGGGGTAGGGAGAGGAAACCTAATGCCACTGTATTGCAGTTGACGGGGGAGGCAGGCAAGGAGCTCAGTATATGGGCACAATTACTTCCGATCTCATTAGCAAATCTGCTAAAGCCACCCGGTGCATTTCCTCAATCTGCATCAGTCCCTCTACATAGCTGGAGAGAGGTATCAGGGTCTGAAGGGCAGGGGCTGCTGTCGGTGTACCTAGATGAAATACTAGGACCCAAGTTCTCCCCATGCCACGTTATGCCCAGGGCTGCCTGCCATAGTTTTGTGGATGCAGAGAACAGGGCATTGGGGCAGCTTTCAGAGCAGCTCAGCTTGATGTTTTAGCCCTTATGATTAGACAAATGCATTTGCAAGTGCCAAGGAGTGAGGGAAGAGGAGAAGAGAGCAGGGGATGCATAGGATTCCCAGGGCTCAGAGAGCAGGGCTTCAGAGCCCTGCATAACTTACTAGCAAAATCGGAATATACAAATATTATAAAGTTGCACTTTTTTTTACAATATGCAAATATTTCTTGGTGCAGAATTGGTACTACCAGGCACAGAGTTTAAGGTGGTTGTTTTTAGAACAACAAGTGCACATACATCTCTGCTCATACCCACTTTAGTGACTTGTCCCTACACTTTCAGTTTAACTTTAGGTTGGAGTTAAAGCCACAATAAATTTTCATAATGAGAATTTTAAAAAAATTTGAGGAACTAGGTCTTTAGTGCATCCTCATTCTACCTCCAATTGCATTTGGTGGGGTGAGGGGAAGAGAAGAGGAGGCAAGCTTCCACAGATGTTCAGTACAACAGAAGGTACCTCCCAACCCAGGCTGCAGGCGTGCACCTTTTCTACCTGAAGGAAGTTCAGTGCACACCTGCCCATCCCACTAGTCAAGTGTACATGTATACGGCAACCAGGCTTTCCTGTACCCACCTGCTTGTTGGCTTTGAGCACCGTACGCAAGGTGGCAATCTGCTCACGCTTGGTGCTCAGCAGAGACTTCAGCTTCAGCACTTCCTCCACCAGTGCCTCCTTGTCGCGCTCCAGTTCAGCACCATGCCCCATGAGGCTCTGCTGATGTGCCAGAGACAGCGCCACCTGCAGATGCCCCAGCTGCTCTCGCAGGACAGCCGTCAGGTTGGCCACATTGAGGGGCTCCAAGCCACAAGGAGAGCCAGGGCTGCTGACTGGGGATTGGTCCCCACTGCTGCTCGTCTCCATCTCTGTGACCAGCAGCTTTCTCGAGGACCGTCTCCTGCACATACTCCGGGCTCCACGGCCTTCTCGATAATAGTCCAACACCACACGTTGAGGTGTTATACTGTGGCAGGCACAGACGTGATGGTAAAGAGCTGCCATCTCTTCAGAAAAACCTAGAAGCTCCTCTTGGGCTTGGGCCAGTCGCACCTGACATTCTCGGGCCATCCTTCTGGCAACGCGCAGCTCTGTTTCTAGCTGGGCAGCCGCCTCCTTCTCCCGTTGGACTGCTAGCTGGGTCTTCTCTAGCTCCTCACGGCAGCGCTCCCGCTCACTGAGCAATGGGCTCGCCCTGTCACCCCTAATGCCAGCATCCAGGACGCGAAGTTGCTCTGTCTCGCGGTTGCTGCGCGACTGCTGTTGGGCCAGAGCCTCCTTGGTACTGGTCAGCTGCTTCTTGAGATCCTTCAGGTCTGAAGCCAGTGAGGCCTTCTCATTTTCTGCCTGATGGACAAAGTTGCAAGTGAGAAGGACACCTGTGCTTGCTTTCCTAAAGCAAGACAGGCTGTGGGGCAAGGGAGAGAAGAGAACGTCCAATCTAGCTAGCCTCCAAATCCTAGACTTGAGGAAACTGACAGGAGACACTCAAAAAAGTTAATCGTATTCAAAGGGCAGAGTTGCTGCTATGCATGTTTCAGGGCTAAGCAGTGAGTGACTTGCAAGGGCCCTCTATAGAGGAAAGCTCCAAGTCGGCAGCTTGGAGGTCCACCATAGCAATCAAGATCAGTTCTATTCCTAGTTCTGTCCCCAAGAAGCCCTCTCCAAAAAGGGACAGGCTCTCCCTAAATAGTACCTGCCACTGACAGGCCCCAAGCTCCTATCTGAAGTTTAGAGAGCCAGCTGTTAACACATACAGAAATGAGCAGAGCTCTGATGTGCAGCCAAGGATTTGCTTTTGCTATTAGACAAGGGCAGTCAGGCAGTGGCTAGCTGGAGGTGACCCAAAAGCAGCCCTTCGAGCTGGCACTTTGGCAATGGCATAGCAAGCTCCCCAAGATGGAAGGCTCTCTAGGAAAGTGGACATGCAGTTAAAACCAGAAAAGGCCCTTGGTGGGGTGGAATGGGGAGAATGCATTCTATGCAAATGAGGTGGATACGTTTTTCCCAGTGGCTTGCAAGGAAAGCACAGCCCCCAAACCCGCTTCCCCAAGGAAACTGGCTCAACAGGAGGCAGAGCTAATCTGCTCTGCAGACAACCAGACGGGTGGGGGTGGGGAAAGAAGAGCAGGGTCAGAGCATGACACCATCGGCTGAGCAGGATGTGTGGCTGCTCAGAATAACTTTAGTGGCTTCCTGCCGCTAGCTCTGCAGGCGAAGACGACACTCCCAGCTCGACATAAGCGCCAGCACACATCCCAGACAAGGCTGCTGCCAGGACAGACATCCGAGAGCAACATCTCTGGCATCCCAGCAACTCTCATCCAAAATAGCTTCCTCTTTGGATTCAGCATGGACCACCACCACCACGCCATACTTCTAATCTTTAAATTCCTGTATAGAAGATTGCTTATAATCTAGCAACTCCACACACACACAAACACCCCTCCCTCAAGGAGTCCTGCACAACTATGAAAGACTAACTTTGTTGTGGTATAAGCTTGGGTGCACAATTGCCTATTTCTGGATGTTGCAGGACTGGTCTCTCTACTCTCATTTCAACTGTGAGTGTTATCTGCACTTTAACGTTTGTGTTCTCCATCTTAGAGGCAAAACCTATGGTCAGCTTTGAAGGGCTCTAGTCCAGCAGCTGACTAAAAGGGGGACCAGTGGTCCTCAAATCTGGTTGCCAGTTGTGACTGCCCTGCCCCAGGACAGCCAGCATGAAGATTTCAGTCCCCCCTGCTCCTCTCAAAACTCTGCATGTATCGCAAAAAACTGGAGAAGAAGGATGCTTCTGATGGGCAGAAGAAATCCGCCCATCCTCTTCAAGCCCTCTGGCAGAGAACCAGGGAGGAAAAGAAAGCCTGTTTAGCCTCTTTCTTTGCAGGTGTTGGAGAAGGTAAGCAGCTGCGAGAGAATCTTGCACAGCCCTTTCATTCTCCAAAGCTAGTGATTAAATGAAGGAATGTTACCTCACCCCCCAAGTTTTTTGCATGTAATAATATACTGCAATTTGGGCAGGGGGAGGGAAGCAAGCAGCAGTTTTCTCCCACCACTCTGGGCTTTGCAGAAACAGCACAGAGCATTCTTTATTGCTTCCACTTCTCAAGCTCAGCACAGAGCTAGAGCGACTGATCCTTCTCCCATGTTTCCTGTATGAGGACTTGAAGAGTCAAAGGCAGTCAGGTATAAGTCTGGCTCGGAGAAGGCCAACACAATACTCTGCTTCATATTCCCAAAGGCAGGGAGAAGCTGAGGTTTGCGTTTCTCCTTGGGCAAGACAAAAGTCTCTGCCTATTCAGAGCTAGCATGAGACAGATATCCAAGCCAGAACATTTTTCAAGTTGCTGGCTTTGAATATGTGGTTTTGTTTTTAAACAAAAGAACATTCAAACATTGATTCCCTCCCTAGAGACAGTACAGTCAAGCAACAAGATAGATCATGCAGGGCTGCTGGCCTTAAAATAGATCGGCCCTTTTCCAGAAGGTATGTGCAGTACCTGGCGTAGTACTAACCCTGCCACAGCCAGCTGCAAACCCTGGCCTAGCCAAGGAAAGGAAGCTTTGCTGTTGCATTGCGACACCTGGTCACGCACAGCCTGCTCCTCCATTCAACAGGAATACAATCCCACCTTGCAGCCCAGGGCACCCCACCCTTCCCCAGCCCTCTCACCTGCTGCAGTTGCTGCTGCAGTTTATGGAGCTCTGCCAAGCTGAGCTCACTGAAAAGGTCAGCGACGAGACCAGGTGCAGGCTGGACACCATGAGGGGTGGAAGCCAGGCCCCCAACACTACTGCCGTTGGCAAAGCCGCTGTCTTGCTCCTCGTACTCTGCACGGCTGTGGCTGAGCTCCTCCAGGTTGGCCTGCAAGCTGCTGAGTGAGGCATGGCGTCCTCCCGCATAGATGGCCAGCTCCCGCCGAAGTTCCTGCTTTTGCTCACGCTCCGCCTGCAGAGCCTCGAGCGCCTCCTGAAGCTGGTGCTCTGCCAGGTCTCGGAGACGGCCTAGTTCCAGCAGTTGGGTCCCAGCCAGGACCAGCTCTTCCTCACGGCAGCTCAGTGCACGCTTGACACTCTCAAACTCCACCTTAGGACAAAACAGGGGCTCAGTGCTGGTAGGCTGGCTTCTCCTCACAGGCCCTGCCTCACCAGATTTCATCTGAAGCCTTGCGCCAACACCTATTTCAATATTGCCACCACTTGGAATTCACCCCCCTTCACCATGCTTGAACTCGGCACCAGACCTCACTTATGCACAGAAGGCAAGCTAGTAACTGACAACAGTCCCTGCCATTCTTTAAGGCGAGGCCTTGAACTATGCCCCCTGGTTTAAAAGGGGTCAAGGCTGAAGAAAGCCCTGTCTGCAGTGGCATCAAGAACTGGCTCCCTAGGGAGATTTGTCAGGCTCACACTAAGCACCAGAAATACATGTTTATTTCAGTAAGCTTCTAATAACCAACACACTATGTGGGTGGCTCAACCATGCAGCTACTTTAAGGCTGATATTTTGTTCAGAGTATCAGTTAACAAATCCAAGCAAACATACACACAAAATAGAAGTATACATTGCAAATAGGAAACTTGGGGGTCCTGCATTTCAGTAGGAGTGTGAAACCAGGTATCCAGAGACATATTGGTCACGTTACACACAGCCTGACAAAGACCAAAGATGTT
Source organism: Hemicordylus capensis (assembly GCF_027244095.1). Lineage (NCBI taxonomy): Eukaryota > Metazoa > Chordata > Lepidosauria > Squamata > Cordylidae > Hemicordylus > Hemicordylus capensis. The sequence continues at coordinate 183,413,909 of NC_069658.1, forward strand.
TATTTCCCTCTAGGAGCCACAGAATGTAAAAGGCAGTTGGAAGGGAGTAGGGGGTATGTGGCCTGCTCGAGCCCTTAACTGCTTGTCATATCCTGAGGATATTAAGGCTGGAGGATGTACACAGAGGCCTCCAGTTTGACACACACCCAGCCCAGGATGCTATATGCTTAAGGGCTCTGAAGCTTAGAAAACAGAGTCCTAGAGGGGACTTATTAGTATCTGAGGAAAAGCACTTCCTCCTATCCTTGTTGGACACACACTCTCATCCCAGACTCTCTAAGCTGAAAAGGAGATAGAATGGAGGGTGAAAGTAGCATTGGGGTGTGCATTGCGAGGCAAGCACCTGGTGACAGCAGGGCAGGGGGGAAGAGATAAAAATACCTACTTCTCATATGCTGTACTGTTCAGGTGTGGGGCTAGATAAAACAGTTTCGTGCTCACCTAGCTCCATATCTCAGCAGTCAGCACTAAGGGAAATTGTGCCATAGTGCTGGACAGTCTATGACGCAGGCCCACAAATTTTGGGCATTGGTATCATTTCAGGGGTTAAATTCTCATCGTGATTTTTAGCAGCATCCTCTACCGATAAACATCTGCAACAGCACTGGTGCATTTGCAGGTTTCTGTGTTTTACCACCCCTTCCTTGCTCTAGAGGAAAGGGTTAGAGTAACAGTGAACAAATTGTTGTACTCTCTCCATGGAGTAGTCTTTGGAGGACTTTCCTGCCAATTTTCACTTCCATTCCTCTGAAAGAGAAATTTTATCCTAGTTTGTGTTTGACACACCACTGCAAATTTGGCCACTGGTAAGGACAATAAAAGCATCACACACTGAAAGCACTGCAGTGCTATCACCTAGTTTTCCATCTTTAGGGTAGAAATCTTGCCAGAATGTCACAATGAACATTTGTTTGACCAGATGGCACCAACCACCTCAGCAGACTCATGTACGAGGACTACAGAGGTTCCAGGCCCAGAGCTCAATGGACTTCTGCTACTGCAAATGGGTCAGCAATTCCCCAGCTGCTCCTCCTATTTCTTGTGGGACCCCAACATTTGTATCTATCTATCACATATCTATTGTCCTGGCAAGGCAATTCTTGTACCAACATTTCAGCTTTCGCATACCTCCTCAAACCACTGTCCCTTCTCCCAACCACAGGTCAGCCAAGTGTCACAGGGATGAGTGCACAGATTACTTATACCCATTTAGCTTGATACATTTTGCAGAACCCAGTAAATAGGGAGATAGACAAATGAAATAGCACCCCTATAATGCAAGGCTCATACAATGACATGTACTGCACCAAGACCAGCATGACAACAGTGTTTGGGTTCATTCAGACAAGTCCACAATGGCAGGTAGGGTTTGCTAGTACCTGACTGCCCCTGAGCACGGAGACCTGCTTCTGCAGGGAGATGTTCTCCTCCTCAAGCTCTGCACAGTCCTGCAACTGGCGCAGCTCTCGTGTCTTGGCCTGTTTCATTTCCTCCCGCAGCCTGGTCTTCTCAGATTCCAGGGTCTGGCACTCCTGACAAGAAGGGGGAAATGGAAGCCGAATGAGACATCCCACAAGCCTCCAATCCCAATATGAACGTGTTTGAAAGAAGGTGGCTGACATACTATGCAGTGTCCTGTAGGCATTTCCAGCACTGCGGGAGCTGCTATGCGTTTGTAACACTTGCTCAATCGCCAGAACTTGCATGAACGCAGTATTTCCAATGGCCAGACCATTGCACAATTTATGGCAATTTCACAAGCATCATGAATAAGAAGCAGCTCTTACGGTGCCAGAAATGCCCATGGGATGCTGTGCAGTATCTCAGCCACTATCCTAGAAGAGGGGCTGCCAGTTAGTCGCCCATGGACCTAATTGATCCTACAAAACAATTTCAACTGGCCACAATATTCTACTAAGTAGTACAATATTTGCCTGCAGTTTCACACTTGAAAACATATCTGTACTATGCAAATATTTATTTATTCATTCATTTATTTCTGCATCTGAGATCTGCCTTATAGTGTTTCAAGCTGTATCCTACCACATATGCCTGCTCCAGTTCCAGCTTTATTATGAAATCCAATTACTTTTGAGGGGTTAATCTGTGCAACACCCTGCTTAAACCCTAAGCTGTTGTTGGGGGAACAGAGTGGTCTCCAGACAGACACAAGGTAGCTATCCCCATTCTAGAAAGAGGCAGTTGGTGAGCAAATGAAGCACCAAATAGCTAAATGCAGGAAACCTATCCTAAAGATACTGGAACCTAAAATCCTCACTTGTGTTTTATCACTGTAATGCTTTTAATAGAAAAGCTGAATATAAATCCCTTTAATAAGAGATACCACCAAATGCTCTAAGGAACTGATCTCCCAGATTTCCCTTAGCACAGAGCTAAAAGCTAGTCTACTCCTTAGGCTTTAATGGTTTGGGCAGGTTCCTCTTGTTTTCTGCTCTGTTTGCACTTTAGAATTATATCCTGCAACAGGGGTCCACAAGCATTATCTAGCCGTGGTGGTAGCCAAGTTTTATGGTTGCCGGGACTTGCCAAGTCTTCCTAGCAATCCATATCACGTTATGCTTTCAAGGTGTCTCGAGTACCTAAGAGGCACAGTGCAATGACTCTGCTATCCTCCCCAGCTCTAGATTCAGGGCTGGAACTGTTCTGTTGCACTGCACTTCCAAGACAATCGGAGAGCGATCCGGTCACTTCCCAGGCCTAGAACTGGGAATCATCCCTGCAGTTGCACAACACTTCTGAAGCGCTCCAGGGACCTTGGAAGCACAACACAGTCAAGTTCCAAGCTCATTCCGAAGCATGAAGTTGAATGAGCCCCAGCCCTTCTCTCAAGCTTGGAGTTGAAGAGGACCATCCCCACAGTCAGGCTTCAAGGGCTTTTAAAGCACAGCACCATAGTGGGAACAATCCTGCACTCTTCTCCCAAGCTTGGGAGAAGAGCTGGGGTTTGACACTTGTCAATACTAGCCACTTGTAAACCTCAATCACAACGATGGAGGTGACCATTCTGCATTTGTCAGAGGCAATTTTAAAATACAGGATCATCTGCTGGACAGCTGCAGAAATAAGCATGAATATACAGAGTTATGCATACTAATCAGGCTACCCTGTGAAGCCAGTGGATAAGGTGGAACAGATGGTATACAAACATGTGTCAGATTATTTGCCCAAACCAGCCAAAAAGTACTAACTTTTTAGTACGAGTTGGTGCCACCAACTCGTTTGGTGGCTACACAGAGACGGGCCTTCTCGGCTGCTGCCCGGAGATTGTGGAAGGTTGCTGAGATACGATCCTCCGCATCTCTGGCAATTTTCAAAACACACCTGAAAACACATCTCTTCAACCAGGCTTTCTCAGCTTTTAAAAACTTGTTTTTAAATTGTTCTGATTATTTAATTGTTGTTTTATGATGTTTTAAATTGTTAATCATTGTTTTTATGCTTTATAATTTTTGTTTTAATTATTAACTGATTTTAATGGTGTTTTAATGTAAACCGCCCTGAGCCTTTTGGAAGGGCGGTATAAAAGTTTTAATAATAAATAAAATAAATAAACTTGAATGAATTCTTATTATGCAGCTGTATGTATTTTGCATGGCTTTGATTCTGCTAACTGGGAGGAGCTCTGACAGGTGTAGAGTGAGGAAGTCCCACTCCCTGGCTCTGTATGCCCTGCTTAGTCTCCTCCGAGCCTCTAATGTCACCACTCACTTTTATTTTAGGAATCTATCAATCAATCAATCTATTGCGGCTGTAGACCATACAGAAAACATACAAGAATTAAAAGAAAATTAAAAACAGAATATACCAGCAGTAGTATGGTACATAATAATGAACAGTAGCTCCTAAAATTTAGATCTTAAACAGGATCTTAGTCTAATAGCAACATAAAAGAATTTTGCCACCACCTTGGTAATTTCATTGTCTAGATCCTCAAGACAAAAATTCAAATAAAAGGGGTCAGCTCTTCCTGGAAAATCTCCAATAGAGGGAATATGAGTTCTTTTCTGGTATCAGAATACAGGGAGCAATAGAGCAGCACATGCGAAACAGTTTCAGGAAGGCCTGCACCACAGGGGCATAGGCCATAAGCTGAAGATCCCTTGCAAAATCTTTTTTCCAGAAGGGCTGAAGGCAACACGTTCATGCGGGCCCTAGTAAAAGCTATCCTAAACTTAGGAAAGTGTAGGGAAGCTAAATACTTAGCACCTTTATTCCCCAAAGGGGGCATGATGCCAAAAAATAGGGGAGAACAGGTCCTGTTTCCCCTAGAAACAAGATTTTGGTGCTCAATATCATGAAGGCATTGTATAAGTGTAACCTTCGCCTTCTCAATTCCCATGAGTAGAATTTCAGAGGGAGATAGGCCTATTTGCATTATTTTGTTGTTAACATATGACAACCAAGGATTAGGAAAGGAGTCTCTCCATAGGAACAAAAAATAGGAGCGCTCCTGGGTATCCAAGCAGAGTTTGATCCATCTGGTAAAAGTAAGTTCCCATGCTTTAGAGAGAACAGTAAAAAGTCCAGATTCCAAACACAATGCAGAGTAAGGTACACACCTGGGAACCCCAAAGATAGCCCTAAGAAATAATGACTGAACCGTTTCCATCTCTGATGTTACTCCCTGAATCCAAAGTGGGACGCCATAAAGTAATTGGGCTACAATCTTTGCTCGAAAAACTTGGAGGGCCATAGGCATATACTGGCCTCCTAATCTCTATTCTAGACAGTCCTGACCAGGCAGCTCTGACTAGGCCAAGCCTCCAGTTTTGTATCTGGGCCAAGTTACCTTCCTGAGTTCCTGTAGAGCTGCACCAAGGCGCTCATTTTCCACCATCGTGTTGTCAAGCTGGGATCTCAGGTGCTTCACATCACCTTGGAGCTCCTCAATGGTTTGGTTTAGACAGGCCTCTTTGGAAGCAGTTTCACTGAGTAGATACTCTTCTCTGCTCTCCCCATCAGCTGCTGCCCGTTTATGACTGCTGTGGGACTCTGCCAAAGCCTGAGCAAGATAGAAGATAGAGAACAGTGCATTACTCAAGTTGGTAAGGAAATCCTTCTCCAAGACAGAGCAAGGAAATCCTTCACTCACCTCCTTCATATGGACCAGTTCCAAGCGCATCACTTCTGCCTGGCCTTCCAGCTCACCACAGCGCTGCTTGAGCTCACCATTCTCCTCCAGTACAGCCAGTCCATATTGCGCTGCCTGTACCTTCTCTCGTGTTGCCTCTCGCAGCTCAGCCACCAGCCGCTCCACCTCTGCTTGCAGCTTCACAGGATCCTCAGCCATGGAGGCTGCTGGCATACTGCCTCTGGTCAAAGACAAACAAGGAACTGCTAGGAGTCAAGGTTGAACTAGGAAAAAAGGGTGGAAGTAAAAAAGCTACCAACACAAACACAGCTCTACTCAATGATCAGAGCCACCAGTCAATCCCCATGGGGGGAGGAAACCCATTAAAACAGGTTCTGTCCAACTCCCACACTCTCCAAACTCAAATATTCAACTGGTGTTTAGTCCCAGTGAAATCTTACTCAACTAAGATGAACTACAGTCATTTCCAAGCAAGTTTGATCTATCAGTCAACTACTCTGCAGATAGACATGTGAACAAAGATTTGCGTGGGCTTGCACAAGAAGTGTAAAAGGCTTTTTGGGGTGAATCCCTGATGGCACAGTACATCAGACCAGAGTGACAGGATTCAGCTGTGTCAGAGCAATAGAAGATAAAGTGTGTACACACTCTCACACTTTTTAAACAACATGACAGATCCCTTGTCCATTCCAGACATCTCAAGCCTTTCTGAAGCTCATGATTCAGAGCTGGGCAAAGAGTTAATTGTTCTGGGAGGCATCCAGGAAAGAGTAGTCAAGATACTGGGCCCAGAGAGCAAGGCATGAAATATTTACCAAGAATTTAAATCTACGACTACTATTTCAGAATGCAGGCACCACCACTTCAAGCACATTAATTATATATACTATATACAGTTTACATAGATTGTGTGGTGCAGTAGCAGCAGCTAGGCCACACTGACAGGCATCATAGCCCTTGTTTGTCTAGCACATCTGTATTCCACCCTCTATGCCAGAACCTCAGTAAGGCAGAAGGCTTGAGAGCTAAGCCATCAAATGAAAAGTCAGTAATGCCACTGAAAGAGGTGAATCCAGCTTGCCCCTAAGTTTAATGTAATTTTGTGCAGGCCACAAAATGTGTGGCTGAATACAGATGCTCTGTATTACTTCTGGATTACACAGGCCTCTTGCAGCTCTCAAAAGCTATGAAGAAGCCTTGAGAACACCTTGTCACACACCCATGACTTTCAAAGATGCTACATGCAGTGTGCCAAGAAGCTGCTACTGATGGACTGCTCAACTGTAACAGGACACAGAAAAGTCGGTGGTATTTGAGGGATGGAAGGAATCAGATCATTGAAGGGCTTTTTAGGACAGCTAACAAGCTAGTAGTATTGTTGTACTATTGGACCAATAAGCTGTTTCTATAAGAACTGCCTTGCAGGAACAGACCAAAATTCATCTAGCATAACCTATTTCCATTAACCGTCAAGGAGATGCTTGGAAGCTGCACAAAGATCCTGGTTATTGCCTGCATGGCTCCAACATCTGGTATTCAGAGGTATACTGCCTCTGTACATAAAGGATTCATTTAGGGTTGTACAAATCACACCTTCCCTTTAATCAGGGTGTGTTGGACACCCTTGGCAAGCCATCAGATACAAGATATTTGGCACTTTGAGAGAAGCATGTGTTCCTACGTGACTAGCTGTTGACATCTAAAAATGAAGTTATGTCAGAATCTAAATGTTCCAGAGAGGAAGCCTGAACATTGTTTTGATGTTATTGTTAGACACTTTGGTTATTGTGTACTGGGATGAAGCAGCAAGAGACACAATCTTTAAATGTTAGTCTTAGACTGTTGCAGCAGAGAGTTATGACATCTTAAAGGCCAATAAAGTTCCCTTTCAGTGATTCCAAATGAGGAAGACTACTGCTCCCTTCAGAAAGATCAGAAGACAACTTCTTTAATTCAGAGAGTTTACACAAAGTCACTACCACTGATCTTCCCTCTATTTTACTGGAGGAAAAGAAAACAGGAAGCTGCCCAACCTCTATGGGGTGGTCAAGGACCGAGTGCAGGACAATACTGAAGAAGAGAAGCTTTTCCATGTTCTCACTAAGGTGGTAAACCTGTGTCTTGGCAGTATCTACATATGTGTAAATAGATCCTCATATGATTGACTGCTCCTCCATACAAGAAACAATTCCTTGTGCACAGAAAGCTATCAAGCCCAGAAAAAGGGTTCTAGCTTAGTCTCTTCCCCGACTTGCTAGCTTTCTAGCTTTTTACAAAAAAGATGGTGGAACATTCAGTTATACAAGATCCCTTACACTCTGAAGCGGGACACAAGTTTGGCGAGAACTAGATCAGAACTGAGCATGACATGGGCGGGAAGGGGGCTGAAAGACTAGTATGAAGTGGAACAGCAGCTGCATCTCAAAAGATAATGATGAAGAGGCTACAAGAGTCAAGATCATAGAACTCATTTAGCTCCCATAAATAGTACTGATAGGGCAAATGTTTCCTTTCTTAGGAGACATTCGATGTTTGCCCCTTAGCACTCCAAAAGAACATCCAGCTCCTACTTCTGTATTCCAGTCACTAATCCTCCATTTCACCCAAAAAAACAGCAGTTGGCACACTGGTTAACGTGCCTAATCCAAATTAAGCAATTCACTCTCCGTGTTAAATTAAGACAGCGTGGTGTAGTGGCTAGAGTGCTGGACTAGGACCAGGGAGACCCGAGTTCAAATCCCCATTCAGCCATGATACTAGCTGGGTGACTCTGGGCCAGTCACTTCTCTCTCAGCCTAACCTACTTCACAGGGTTGTTGTGAGGAGAAACTTAACATAAGAACATAAGAACAGCCCTGCTGGATCAGGCCCAAGACCCATCTAGTCCAGCATCCTGTTTCGCACAGTGGCGCACCAGATGCCGCTGGAAGCCACAGACAGGAGTTGAGGGCGTGCCCTCTCACCTGCATTTCTCCCCTGCCTCAGAGGCATCCTGGCTTTGAGGCTGGAGGTGGCCCACAGCCCTCCGACTAGTAGCCATTGATAGACCTCTCCTCCATGAAGTCATCCAAACCCCTCTTAAAGCCATCCAAGTTGTTGGCTGTCACCACATCCTGTAGCAGAGAGTTCCACAAGTAGATCACGCGTTGTGTGAAAAAGTACTTCCATTTGTTGGTCCTAGACCTCCTGGCAATCAATTTCATGGAGTGATCTCTCCACTTTCTCCACACCATGCATGATTTTATAGACCTCTATCATGTCTCCCCGCAGTCATCTTTTTTCTAAACTAAAAAGCCCCAGGTGTTGTAGTACGCTGCTCTGGGCTCCTTGGAGGAAGAGCGAGATATAAAATGTAAAATAAATAAATAAATAAATAATAAGTAAGAGAGTAATTTTCATAAGAACAAGTCACCTGTCTGCAAGACAGTTTAAAAATTACAGTCCATATTTCAGGCAATAAACATGGAATTTAAGAACCTGAAATCACTACCACCCTTTTACGAACCTCCAGCCATATGGACTGTGAGTCAGACAAAAGGTGGCTAAAAAGAGTTTAGAGTAACAAGACCTGGTTAAAAGTTGCAGACACCTGTGTTGGTCCATTAAGGGGGGGAAACTAGGACAGTAGCATAGTACTCTTATGGCAGCTTGCGTTACATTTTAGGATTTAATCCAAGCTAATCTGGGAGCCCTCTGACGAGGCGAGTGTAATGTGCCCAACTCATGAGCAGCCTTAATGTAACTGCCGCCCCCCCCCCACTCCAGCTCCACATCCGCCTGCAAGAAATTTCACCCTCCTCACCTCGTTTTTCAGAAGAGGGGCGTGGTCAGCCTGCTCCAATCGTGGCAGCCCATTGAACGGGGAAAGAACTTCGCAGAAACTTAGTTGGGGTCAGTTTCGCCGTTTCCCATGGCAGTCGAAACGCTTTCCGCTCGGGCGGGGTCTAAATCTCAATTCTCCCCCCATAAAGTTCACAAGGCCATTCCCTGTTCCGCGCAGCCGGTGTCAGCCGCAAAGCTTCAGCCACCAGACGCGCCAGGCACCGCCGTCAACGTCTGATTCATCCGCCTCATCTTCCCCCCCTCCCCCTTTATAAGCCCCGCTCCTTCCCCTTTCCCCTCCCCGGACGTTTGAAATTCCTCGCGCGCCTAAACGAGTTGCCGTTCTGTCTATTATGGCTGATTGATCGAGGAGCGAAAATTTGATTGGTCCCTTAACCTACGAGAATTCGCGTATTGGCCAGATCGCCCAAAGAAACATAGTGCTCTTACTTGATAGGTTGAGTTACTTTGGGTTCTCAAGCCACGCCCTTTGGCTGGATCATCTGTAAGCCACGCCCAAGGCGCTATTACTGAAACTCGCCTCCAACTAACGGAAGGCCATGGTTCCGCCCCTTCCCTTGAGGCCCCGCCTCCTGACTGTCTTCCTCGTACCTCCCCTTTCTAACGGTCAACGGCAGAGGACTGGGATATAAATTGACTGACATGTGTACAATCCAATGAGAACCCAGCCTCCACAGATACACATTTGCGACTGGGTTGGAAAACACCCTGATGCTCCCGCCCTACAAAATCTGTGCGAGGTGAGGGGCGGCTTGGAATCCGAGAAAATATTATAATATTATGTTTATGGTCCCTGCAGAGAAAAAGACAGTCGCATTAAAGTGAATAGGTCTAGTATCTTCAAAAGTGGAAGTCCTTATGACTTTCTCCAAGGTGGCTGGTGAAATGACAAAAGAGCCACGCAGCGCCTGTCACTCGACATGAATCAGGCACTCTCACTCGGAGGACTCTCTCCCCACCCAGTGCCTGACAGGGTGGGTGGAGGTATTCTCTCCAACGCACACCAAAATGGTCATTTATGGTGACTTCTTATTAGCACTGCTAATTTATACAGTGCTATTAATCGTACATTTTCCAGAAGGGTAGCCATTTCATTTATTGTTAAATTTATATACCGCCTTTCATTAAAACAATTCCAAGGTGGTTTACAGCCAAAACGAAGAACCTTAAATGCACTAACATATTTATTGAAGCATAAACTATTAATCAGAGCTAGCCCAAGACCTTAAAGCCAAGTTGAAGACAGATCATCCTGGAGAGAATCTATCTATGTGGTCGCTAAGAGTCAACACTGAATCAATCAGTGTCTGCAGAAAAGGACCAAATGACACCCCTCCCTCCTTCCTTTTTTCCTCTACTAGCATCACACACCTACTCATAATCCCATTTCAGATCTCTTCCTTTGCTTTCCATTTAAATTGGCCCCTGCTTCCTTTATATCCGTTTGAGGAGAGCAAGTGTAAGGATTGCCAATTAGTACTCAATCTATATACGGGTAAGGATATTAAGCAAGTTTGTTTACAAGTGACTAAGCAAGTGTGACAAATGCCCCAAGATCCACTGCATGAAGTGGTCCACTTTAACTGTAATGCATTGCAGAGCTGGTCCTACATTAAGTGGTTAGTAACCACTTAATGTAACCAGTAACCACTGGTTACCCAAAGAGTGGTTACTCTTTGTCAGCAATATGCATTGCCCTTTACAGACAAAATATGGGCCCCCTACCTTTAGGAGCCTACACTGGGAAATGCAGGAAGTAAAGAAAATGGAGTCAAGGGTACACATGAAGAATATATGTTTGTTTCAGTTACATATGTGCAAGACAGTTCATTTTCAATAAGGATTGAGGACTAAGGATATACATCGAAGGCTGGTTGTTTTATGGAAACACTGACAGTATGAGCATTTGAAACACAAGCTTGCTAGTCTTATAACTACGGCAGTCTTGCAGATGTTTACACATTTAATTATTGTTAGATTTATATGCTGGCATTCAGTATTACTCCCAGGGCAGCTAACAGATTAAAACAATAAATCATTGAAATACACTATTAAAACAGACATGTAAAAAGCAGCAGGGCAGAGCAAAAGCATAAAACCACAGCAGCAGAATGAAATCTAGATCAACAAGGAGAGGAGAGCTGGTCTTGTGGTAACAAGCACAACTTGTCCCCTTAGCTAAGCAGGGTCTTCTGGGAAGAGCAGAAGGTTTCAAGTTCCCACCCTGGCATCTCCATGACAGGGCTGAGAGAAATTCCTGCCTGCAGCCTTGGAGAAGCCGCTGCCAGTCTGTAAAGACAATACTGAGCTTCATGGACCTATGGTCTGACTCAGTATATGGCAGCTTCCTATGTTCCATCATTTTTAAAAGTCTGGAAAGGCAAACCTTCCTGGGAAGAGCATTCCTAAGGTGGGGCACCATAACCAAGAACAACCTCTTTCCAATTGGCACTTAGCTTCTGATGGTGGGGACACCTAAAGATGTACCTCCAAAGATCATCTTAGTTTGTTGGCAGGTTTCAGAAAAAGTGCTTCTTCAGATATCTGGATTCGGTTTGAAATTGACCATTAAAAAAAACTCTGTTAGCTTGTCCACTTCTATCTGTCAGCTTGTTCTTGAACACACTTACTTAAATTCCAAAGTACACAGACATAAGTATGCAGCCTGATGGATGGCTAGAGTAATAGGCTGGCTGCTTACCTCAAAGGTGGTGGTGTTATTCTAGCTGAGAGAATAGAAATGAGGTTTTTTTTCTGTAGGGAGTGGACTACCATTTTCTTTTTTTACCATTTTAAAGAACGATTTCTACCACCTTCTGGTTTGTTTTTGCGTAAATAAATTTTCCTTAATTTGTTCCAAGAAATATTACTGGCAATTAAGGAGTCATCTGCTGCAAAGCAGTGCTTCTTAACAAAACTCACTTCCTCTAGACTCTTAACAGGAGAAAAATATGTTTGTGGCACTACAAATAAAACTTAGATCCCAATGTTGAGAAAGCTATTCCTGCTGCAGTCCCACATCAGTGTGCTAAAATAATGAGGCTATTCACACAATGGGAGAAAAGATTTTCTCCCATCGTGTGAACCACCAGGCTTGGCTGCGAGCCCGGTGGTTCGCAAGCGGGTCACCTACTTCTATAGCTCGGTGCTTAAACTGGGTTTGCGGAGCGGAGTGCTCAGCAAACCCGGTTTAAGCAATCGTGACTAGCTGTGGCGCGGCTCCATGCCGCAGCTACTCATGAGTAGACCCCTGGCAAGAGGCTGAAAAGCAGCCTCCCGGCTTGGGGGTCTCTCCAGTATGCCCTGCGCGCTTGTGCAGGGCATACTGGAACTTCCGGGGGCCATGAGGCCCCCAATCCTCCCAGCCCTCGCCATCTCCGTCACGGAGCTGGCAGTCATGTGGGCAACCGACCCGGCCGCCCAGGGCTCCCACCCTGCTCATCTGTGGGGAGTGCAGGCTTAGCCCGCTCGCCCCGCTTACCTTCACAAAGTGGGTCTCACTGATCGTGAGACCTGGCTCAATGTCTAACTCAAATCACACTGATTTCAGTAGGACCTTTTGATTAACTTTCTCTGGAATAGGGTTTAAGGCTGCAATACTATGCAAACGTGCCTGGGAGTAAGGCCCAGTGAGTTCAATAGGCCTTACTTTTGAGTAACTATGTAGAGCCAGTGTGGTGTAGTGGTTAGAGTGTTGGAATAGGACCTGGTAGACCGATGTTCAAATTCCCATTCAGCCATGAAACTCACTGGGTGACTCTGGGCCAGTCACATCTCTCTCAGCCTAACCTACCTCACAGGGTTGTTGTGAGGATAAACATAACATGTATACTACTCTGGGCTCCTTAGAGGAAGAGTGGGATATAAATGTAAAATAAAGAAATGAAAGAGACCAATTTAATGTTAAGGTATGGCAAGGCTTCTTCGATGCTTAAAACACAAAATCTTTAAACCTGTTAAATTTTATATTGTGCAGGGGACAGTTTTTGGGGAGGAGAAAAACCTTACTCTTTCTTTCAGCTTTTCAGATGTGGACAGGTTCAAATTCTTCAGGTTCTACATTGTTGTACTGAGCTTCAAGAGGATCTGCAACCACAACAAGATCGGGAGCTTACATGTTAGTTGCCACTAGTCAAACAAGAGATTAATCAGAGGGTCTGCATCTTGTAAAAATGTCCAAGCAAAATGAAAAAGAATAAGCTTTCTCACATAGATCATAGAGCAGGCACAAAGCCTCTCGGCTGTGATACATGAGATCTATGATTGGATCTCATGTTGTCTTTACTTTAAGGCAGTCACAGGAAGTTCCAATTTTGACTGGACCAATGGTGTTAATCCATTTCCTCCTGGAAAATGGCAGAGATCTAAATTACCATTACCTGCACACACCAAAACGTGTTCTTTTTAACTCAGAACACACACACGTGCTGCGATCTATTTTCCCCCAGTGAGACTAATAGCACTCAGAGGGGCAGTGTTCCCTCTAACAGGGATTTCCAGATGTTATTGACTACAACTCCCATACTCCCCAAGCAAAAGCCACTGCAGCTAGGGATTCTGGGAGTTGTAGTCAACAGCATCTGGGAATCCCTGTTAGAGGGAACACTGGTGGGGGGAGCAGGGAGAAGGAACACCTGCCCTTCATAGGAACACCTTAAACACCTGCCCTTCATAGGAACATAGAAAAGGGCCTTGTTCCAAGTCATACCATTGGTCCAATCAGCTCTGTACTGTCTACCCAGACTGGCAGCCAAGGTTGCAGGCAGGAGTCTCTCTCAGCCCTTTCTTGGAGATGCCAGGGAGGGAATCTGAGACCTTCTGCATGGAAGCATGCATGTACACTTCCCAAAGCAGCCCAATCCCCTAAAGGGAATATCTTAAACAGTGGTCACACATGCCTCCCATTCAAATGCAAACCCAGGTGAACCTGACTTAGCAAAGGGGACAATTAATTCATGCTTGCCATCACAAGACCAGCTCTCCTCCCATTCCATTCCATTGCCATTATTCTAAACTGAAGCCCCTAGGCAAAAACAACAACAAAAGGACTGGGAAAGCAGATTATAAATCTCCCCAAATAACTTGTTTTTCCCAAATTCCCAGGGAACTCTGTGGTATTTACTTTTAAGTAAACATCCATAGGATTAGGCTGTAAATTCTGTTTCAATTAGGTTGCAGTTTAAGCCTGTGATCTTGTGCTGCTTTCCATTGTATAACTAGCCAGTGTTCTTTTTAATGGGGGGAAAACCTACAGTTAAGTAGAGTACTCAGGATACCAATCTCATCCACTTCTAACCCATACAGGATCAAAAGAACTACTGCAGCCCCCAAGTTTATTTATTTGTAAACCATCATGAGACGTTTGCATGATTATATACAATTTTTTATTTGTATGTATGTAATAAATAAAATAAATAGATAAGTTTGCACAGGTTAAAGGCCAAGAGAATACTACCAAAGATAGATCCCCATATGTTTGTTGGATTTTCTGCATCTGAGCCCTTTTTCACAATCAGAAGAAAGGGCTCAAAGGGGCAAGGGGAGGAAGCCTTGAAATGCTTACCTCTCCCACAGATGATCTTTTTTGTTGCGGGGCGGTGGATTACACAGACAGACAACTGCCAGCTACTGCTAGCCACATGATGGGTCAGGGGCTGGGATGTGTCTTCCCAGCCCCCAGAATTGCAAGAGTACAGTGCATTATAAGGATCCTCCCAGGATCCTACACTTGCTACGCGCATGTAGGTGCCACGTGCACTCGCATGGCCCCAACACATGATCAATTAGCCCTGTTTCTGGGCACCCTCACACCCCAAAACCCAGCTAAGCAGCAGGCTCCCTAAGTGGGTTTGCTGCCGCACCACCAGTGGGAACCAAGCGGCTCACGGCAGTTCATATGCACCAGCAAAACCAGGCCTCCTGAGCCCGGTTTTGCCTGCGCCTGTGAATATCCCCACAGTATGCTAGTGTTCCTGTGCATGCATGTCTGCCATGCACTGACTTCTACAGTCCTGCATTTTCCAACAAAGACCACAAGAGCGGTAACTGAACCAGGTCCAAGAGATCATCCCCTTTGCTATTTATATACAAAAATAAACAATCTGCCAGTGTTAATTTTGGCTAGGATTAATACTGGTACATATTAAATTGGTTTACAATTTACTCCCCCCTCCCCAACAACAACAAAAAAAAGAAAAACCAGAGGGTGAGAGAAGCAAATAGCTTTTTAAACTAGCAAATTGTTTAGGTAGGGTTGAGTGTTTGCTTAGGCAGCTAGCAAGCTTAGTGTTTCGTTCTCTCCTCTGCCCCAATGCTATTTTAAATAATTTTGTGTTAAGAAGCAATTTGTAGGGCCCTGACTATGCTTTACTTATAAATCCAGGACATTCTCTTTGAATGCTGATATGTCTGAGGCAGATGGCTAAAGCCAATTACCTAGCTTTCTATACAGCTGAGAATACAGGCAAAAGTAGGTACTACAAAAAACACGGCAGCCCCATGTAGGAGTTCATCCCTATGCCTTCTGTACTATGTAGAAAACCACACACACTCATCTACCACCATTTTAGCTGTGTCCTGACATCATCATGCTTGCATTTCCCTTTCAGCAGTGGCCAATAATGGGAAGAAGAAGAGGCACGGAAACACATAGCATGACGATGTCAAGGAACAGCCGAGTTTCACCACACATTATTGAGAGTGGGGACAAACAGGACAAGGCTGAAGTATTCTGCACAACATTTAGTTCTACTTCAAACCAGATTAAAATATGTATAAATATTGCACACAACCTAACGAGACCAGCTACAACATAGTAAAAGGTCTGCTTGCAAGTTTCAGACTAAAGTTCTATCCTTCCTTCCTTCCAAGGGAGATGAGGGCTGATCATCAAGAGTGTTTTAGTAGTGTATCCTGGGGAGCAAGGTAGTTGCCCCTATTCCCACTTCACCAACTTTAAAAAGAGAGTTATGAATCATAAACAATGCAAAATGAGGGTTTGTTGTTTTTATTGATTTGCTAGAAGGAACACTGTGAACAGCCTATAAACAGTACACATTACCTTGGTCACGTTCAAATTTTGACTAAGACAACAGAATTAATATCACAACAGAAATTTTAGGCAACAGCATTAGTGAGACTAACCATTGTCAATATCTCCGGGTAGGAAACAGCCCAAGGAAAGTCTACCCAAGATGGCCCTGGAATGTCAGGCTGGAGAGAGGAAAACCAAGTAGGCTGGGAGCCAGGCACAGCAATAGTTACTGACAGATTGAGGTAAGACAAGCATCATTTGGTCCACCCACAAATATCAGGAGGCTTTAGTCCCAATTAATATGAGTGTAATATAAGTAAAATGGCTTAATTATGGAGGGAAGGTTGGCGGGGGAGGGGGGAGACTTGTATGGTACTTTAATGTTCACTCTCATTCAAAAATAAGGTCAAAGCTCATGGAAGGAATGTTAGCAGCATTTCTGTCAAAACTGAAACAGGAAGTCAAATATTGTGTGTTTGGGAGTTATAAGGGGAAACGTGTGGATTTTGTACACAGAAAACCCAGCAGCTGCCATTTCTGCTCTTCAAAAACTCTTACTTCACAGCTGTGTAATCCCTCCCACCAACTCCAAACCAGACTACACTGTCAATTGGCAAAGGTACTCTTCACAGCTGCTATGATGCTCTTTGCGCTGATCCCAAACAGATCTAGAAGCTCCGCTGGTTTTCCACTCCGAGGCACACGTGACACAGCCAGGCTCTGGACTAAGATGCCAGGTTCTCCCGAGACAGCCGCTGCCACTGCTTCACCAATGCCCCCTAGAGAGAGGCAGAGTAGATGGGATTCTTATTGAAACTCTTGGGTCATTCTGGTTAACTTACAATAAGTCTTGAAATGTAAATGCAACATACACCATCATGAACTTCCCTCCTTTCAAGCATTATGTGGCTCTTGCTCTACTTCCAGTCTCCCTTCCTGTGCAAGTCATCTGAAAGTAGGCTTGTCTCTTGCCAAGATCCCAAAAGGAAGAGCTCATGAGGAGCCAAGAAAGCCAGTTATTTACTCTGATTGTAAAATGAAAGCTCTTTGGTCACACTGCCTCACAGTGCATCTATGCCTGTAATCAAAAACTAGTTTTTCCAGTAGTCAAGTCTCAAGGCAGATCACTACCATCTTTTCTAGAAGAGTGAGGCTGCAAACATGCAAACTATGCTACCTATGGCTATCCAGTTCTTAACCTCCTACTCCATTTCCCCTACTTGGCTTCGGAAAGGAGTAGATTTGAGTGACAAGCCAACAAGCAGGCAACTATGAGCCCGATTTGGCTTGCAGGACAACAGTTGCATGTTCCTGATCTATACTTCCCCTCACCCCCTTCTACAGAGGACACTGCATTTCTTTTACATCTTGCATTTTATACAAATTGCTGGGCATGTGAAGTGTCTGACCATGTCACACACTTCACATGTGGCTATGTCAATGATGACATAGCCACACTTGCACAACTGACAGCTGATGAATCAAAAAACATTTCTTATTTTAAAAAAGCAAGATAGGCCAGAATACACTGAGATGGGTTATCTTAATGAGCATTCAGTACCATGGTCATCTAGCCATAGTCTGTTTCATCCAATAATGTCCAATGAACTATATCTTCGGACGGTTACCTTCTCTGTAGTGATCCTCAACAGTGATGATACGGCCCCCAGTGGCCCTGGCACTGGAGATTATGGTGTCAGCATCCAAGGGCTTGATTGTAAAAGGGTCAATTACTCGAATATGAATGCCTACAAGAAAGCAAAAGACTCGTGAGAAGATGGAGCAAAGAACAACATAAAAGAGAAGAATCCTATCAATATCCTGACTTCCAGCCAAGTGGTGGCCTGCAAGATCCCAGCATTCCATTACCTTGTTTGGCCAGCTCATCAGCAGCTGCTAGGGCCTCATGGAGTGTGACACCTGCTCCAATAACTGTAACCTTGTCAGCATCACTTTTACGTACAACCTAGAGAGAGAGGCAAGAGGCACTCCGTAAGAAGATGGCTAGGAGACAGAAAATATTCAGGCTAAAGCCATTCACTTAGAAAGCAAAGCAAAGCCACACACACACCCTAGCAGAGCCCAGAGTGAAGACACCTGCTCAAGATCAAACTCTGCCTACAGCCCCATCAGGACTTCCTTCTTATATGGCAGTTCCTACTCAATTCATGTTCAGCTACAGGCCTGTGCACAGTTCACAAGCAAAACACACCAACACATTTACAACCACAGCACCAAGTCATAGATTCTTCCCAATTTTACTTGCTGCATTTAGGAATGTGCACTGCAGGCTAAGCCAGCATTTAAGAAAGCAGAATGTTTACTTAAATATAATCTTGCTTGCATCTATTAAATCTGCTTTCTTCCAAGCCACTTAACCAATAGCTCTCTTCAGACTGCATCCACTTCAGCATCTGCCTGAACATAAACTCTCATTTTTCTGTGGAGCTAGGCACAGAAAATCCTATGTTTTATATCTACCAATGAAAGACCTTATTAGGGAAGGTCCTATGGTTGTACCATCACCTCTGCTCTACCTAGAAAGAACAGAAAAGGAGTTGGAGGGAGCCTTGTAGGCCATCTAATCCAATCCCCTGCTCAAAGCATGAAATCCAGAGCTAGAGCATCCCTAACATGGCTATCAAGTGAAAGAGAGTCCACCCATCCCAGGATATTACTCTCTTACCATTAAGAAGTTTCTCCTAATGTTCAGCTGAAATCTACTCCCCTGTAATTTAAGCTTGCAGATTTAGTCCTGCCTTCTGGGACAGCAGAGGGCAAGTCTTTTGCCCTCTTCTATGAAACAGCCCTTCAGGTATTTGAAGAGTGTTACTGGGTTTTCCTTTTCTTCAGGCTAAACATGCCCAGTTCGTTCATCCTTTTCTTATAGAGCTTTATTTTCCAGATGCTTAACCATCTTAGTTGCTCTCCTCTGAACTAATTCCTATAAGCCTAGATCTATCTTAAACTGGACAGCACTACAGATGAGGTCTGACTAGTAATGATTCCGCTTTTATTCTGCTCTTTATTGTGACCTGGAAACTATAGTTCTATTAATACAGCCTGAAAATCATATTAGCTGTTGGTGGGGCAGTGGTAGAAAGCTGCATCACACTGCTGATTCTTGCTCAATTTGTGAAAAAGACTGCAGTCCCAGGATCCATCACATGTACCTGCCCCCCAATCCTACACCTGTGTACTTGTTTTGTTTTGGGGGGTTTGCTATATTCAGAACTTTGCATTTAACTCTGTTCAATTCTATTTTGTTAGGTTCAGCCAAGTTTTCTATTCTATCAAGATTTTTTTGAATTTTATTCCAGTCTTCCAAGGTGTTAGCTATCCTTCCCAGTTTTGTATCATCTGCAAATCTGATGAGGATTCCCTCCACCCCTTCATTTAAGACATTGACAAAAATACTGAAGAGTACCAAGCTTAGGGCAGAGGCCTGCAACACCCTACTTGAAACCTCACTCTTGATTGAGAAGAACTCAGGGTATGGTTCTCCAATAAGCTCAACTCCACCTGACAGTATCATCATATAGGCCACACTGGACCGAGTTTCCTAACCAACTATCATGGGGAACCTTGTCAAGTGCTTTGCTGAAATCAATATGTCCACAACATTCCCACAAGCCACTAAGCTAGTAACCCAACCAAAAGCAGAGATAGGCCTAGTGGGGTAGGATTTATTCTTGACAAATCCATGCTGTTTCATAGCTATATAGTCAAGTCATGTCAATCTCTGCCACCTAGCGGTAGTCACATGTATTACTCAATGCTTCAAATACTGTGCTTCAAATGCAGCCACACCTGGAGTACTGTATACAATTCTGGTCACCACATCTAAAAAAGGACATTGTGGAACTGGAAAAGGTGCAGAAGAGGGCAACCAAGATTATCAGGGGCCTAGAGTACCTTTCTTATGAGGCAAGACTACAAACACCTGGGACTTTCTAGTTTAAGGGGGGGGGGGAAGACGACTGCGGGGAGACATGACAGAGGTCTATAAATTCAAGCATGGTGTGAAGAAAGTGGAGAGAGAGAGATTCTTTTCCCTCTCACACAACTCTAGAACCAGGGGTCACCCCATGAAATTGATTGCCAGGAACTCTAGGACCAGCAAACGGAAGTACTTTTTCACACAACGCATCATCAACTTGTGGAATTCTCTGCCACAAGATGTGGTGACAGCCAACAAGAAGTCTGAGTTTTTGAGCTTCAGCCAACAAGACAGATTTGTGTTATGTCTTGGTTCTAGAATGCAAGATTACTACTACCTATGAAGGCCTTTAAGTCTGGCCCAGCAAATCCCAAAATGCCTTCCACTACACGGTGAGGCTGTT
The DNA here is from genome assembly GCF_027244095.1 of Hemicordylus capensis. Taxonomy (NCBI): domain Eukaryota; kingdom Metazoa; phylum Chordata; class Lepidosauria; order Squamata; family Cordylidae; genus Hemicordylus; species Hemicordylus capensis. The sequence continues at coordinate 183,434,241 of NC_069658.1, forward strand.
CACACAAGCAGCCCTACCCAGGCTTGGGCAACCCTATCTGGCCCTACCCATCCCCAGCACAGCATCCCTCCACGTTGCTGGTGTCTTTCTTAGGTTTCTTAAATCTATTTAATCCGCTTTCGGAACTTTTTTTGAAAAGCGGTATATAAATTTTCGTTGTATTTGTACATAATTTTAACTTGTGAATCCACTGTGGAAGTATACTTCCATGTTTAAGTTAGTTGTTTAATCTTCTGCCACAGACAGAATTCAGAAGAAATCTGTCCCTTTTACTTGCAGCAGAAGCTGCTGTGCATGGTGCCAACTAGCGGAAAACCAATGAGATCACTAGGACACTTCCTCATCATCCCCTAAGCAATTGCTCCTTCTCCTAAAAGGGAGATCATGTACATTAACTGGACTAAGGTGGTGCTTAAGGGGAAAGAATAGCACATGACTATTGAGAATGGGCCAAAGCAAACCAACCAACCAAAAAAAGCACCAACCAACGGCAACCAAATCAGCATTCAATCAGTTTGCTAGCCAGTCAAATAGGTTGTGAAGCGGGGGAGGGAAAGAGATCCTGCAGCTCCCAGTGGATGCATCTTAAGTGACATAAATCCAACCCAAGCTACTTGCTAATTTTAAGGTTTAAGTTATTAATTCATTCTAAAGAACTTGCTTAGAGGAAAGTACACTTCCTTTTAGGTTGTGAATTGTAGTTCAACAGCAAATACAGCCTCTTCATTCTGGTTCAGAACAACTGACATTAAGGTTTTGTTCCTGGCATTAAGGTTTTGTCTCTTGCATGTAAAATAATGGTACTTATGACACTGAGGACAGAGCAGAGCCAGAAAACATATTAAGAATATTTATATATCACTTTTCAAGACAAGTTCTCAACGTGGTTTACATAGCAAAAAAAAGGAATGAGAAGGTGGTGAAGCTATTCCCACGATCAGTAGAAAGTGGGCTAAGGGAGCCTAGCCCACTTTCTACTGATCATGGGAACCACCAGGCTCACAGGTGAGCCCGGTGGTTCCAAGGCAGCAGCCCGCCTAATTCCCTCTCCCCTTAAATGAAGTTAACCGATTGACCTCATTTTTTTGTTCGTGTGCTGCCGCAGCGCACAGCAACACATGAGTAGACCCTCACGGCCTTGGGGGTCTCTCCAGAATGCCCCGCATGCTCACGAGGAGCATCCTGGAACTTCCGGGGGCCACATGGCCCCCAATCCCTGCAGCCCCCACTGGCTCCCTGACGGAGCCGGTAGTCGTGTGGGCGACCAATCTGGCTGCCCAGGGTTGCAGGCAAGAATGTCTGAGGGGAGAGCGGGATAAGCCCACTCTCTCTACAAACCCGCCAGAAGTTCTTCTCACTGATCGTGAGAAGAGCTTCGGTGTGTTTCTCAAAACAAAAAAGACAGGCAACACTACTAGGTTGAATAGGAACAGTTACTTTCCCCCTTGCAAAGTATAATATATTCTTTAAAGGTGCCTCTATGCCCAGTTAGCAGGAATCATATCCTTCTAGTTCCAGAGGGCTCAACTTCTTCTTCTTCTTCTGTGATATTTTACCTCTCATTCTCCTAATGTCATTTACCTTGGCATGGCCAATCTTGAATTTTTCTTCCTGGGAATACAAGATAGGAGTTTCTGGGCGGCTGGTTCGAATGAAGCAAATCCCCTGAAGAGCAAAGATCACCACATTTCAGAGGATGACAGACACCAAAATCTCCCAACAAACATTCTAGGGCACAAAAGGTCATACATTAGGGTCCATAGCAGACAATAATGCAAAGCAAAGTCTTCCAAGCAGCAACACGTTGGAGGCATGCATGTAGATCAGACTCCTCTGTCCTCCTAGCAGCTGATGAATCCTTTGTCAGCTTTATACAATGTGCCTTCATGAGCCTTACAGAGCACCCATGCAACTACTTGCAAGAGGATGCTAGCAGCAAGAATTGTCCCAGGATTGTGGTTCTTAGCTCCAACGTGCCCTCTTGAGTATATACTTTACTAGGTAGGGATGCAATCAAGGCCCAGAAAACAGAAGTTGCTCATTGTCCACATACCTTGGTGTTTGCAGCTAAAAAGACGGCATGTTCAGTGGAGACTGCATCACTTGGGTAGAACACTGTGCAGCCTGGAACAGCTCTGAACATGGCTAGGTCTTCCAAGGCCATCTGAGAGGGCCCATCCTCACCTGGGGAGGAAGCACAAGACAGAAGATCAAACTGTATAACTCATCTACCATACGAGAGAAACCCAGGCATTCTGTATTTATGGCATGGATTCATAAGTAGAACTATTGATCTCAGTATTCTGAAGGCAATATACCATGTAAATTGTGCAACAGAGTGGAATGCCTACACAAGGTTTGTCTCACAAGGTTTGTCTCACACTGTCAAATTCAAGCCTCTAGCTTGGTGCCACACTCCACCCAGGTTTAGCATGTGGGTGTTCAAGTTGGTACTTTAGAAATCCCAGAAAAATAATCAGGTCATCTGCATCAACATCCTTCTTTCAAGAGCACCTTTGACAATAGGTCTCAGTGACAGGACTGGCTACTTTAGTACCCCCAGGAGTCATCTGGTGGCCTGAACAGATGACCAAAAATGAGAAAGGGATACAAGGCACAACACACACATGGATCAGTGCCAGGATTTCTAGATTCATCATATTCTTGCTTCTCCAAAGCTGAACAGAAGATACCAACATCTAGCGCAGGGTTCTTCACAGTAAGGCCTGGGGGTCAGTGGAGGCTCCATCTTAAGTACAGCTCCCTGACTAAGTGTTTATTGGGCCTGGATGAAGCTTTGTCTGAAGCTAAATATTCTGCAGTCCCCTGGCACCATGCAGAGATGACCACTCTCACCATGCAATGAAGCACTTTGCCTAGTGCTAAGGGATTCCTTTAAGGGAAATGGACCGCTCTTGAGCTCCTGCACCATCTTGGAAGGTGGGCATGGAGTGCTGGGAAGTGTAGCCCTTCCCACCCAGAGTACTTGAGAGGGCTCCGTCTCTCTTAAAGAGTCCTCCCAATGCTGAAAAAAGTACATTACTGTGCTGAGGTCAGCACAGTGAGAAGTGGCTCTCACACTGAAGATCTTTTGCCAAAGTGGTCCCCACTTGAGTTATTTTTTACCTAGCTCATGTATTGCACATCCTTAGCTATGCTGCTCTGGCTAATGTATGGCTCTCTTAAGCATCATCCATAACTGTAAGCTATGTAACCAAATGGAAAATGTCTCACACATTAGACTGTACATACCAATAGAAACCCCACTGTGGGAACCACAAAGGTTAATGTTTGTCTGCGAGATGGCACCCATCCGGATGTGGTCAAATGCCCGGGTGAAGAAGGCAGCAAAAGTGCTGGCAAATGCAACAGTGCGATTCCTAGCAGCACAGCCCAGAGCCACACTGACCTGCAGCAAAAGAGAAGGTGTCATCACAAGTCTTATTTCACTAGAGACCCACTCCTCCATTTCCCAGTTTGAGACTCACCATGTTCTGTTCAGCAATGTAACACTCAATATAGCGTTCAGGATGGGCTTGCTTGAAGAGCTCAGCAAAAGTGGAGTTCTTGGTGTCACCATCCAAAGCCACGACATGACTGTTGGCATTTCCCAACTTTACCAGGGCTAAACCATAGGCTTTGCGGGTAGCCAGCTGAAAAGAAGAAAGTCACTATACAGTCCACTGCAAGGCATTTGTAATGTGCCACCAAGGCAATGGGATACATCTATTCCAACAGGTACAAATCACACTTCGTTGGAGGTTTGCTGGGGTTTGTTAGTTTTTTTAGATCTCCCATGCTTCCATATACACTCACTCTGCTGGAGATTCTCAAATTTTCTTTGTTATTTTCAATTATTGCGGTGAAAAGGCACAAGTAGCAGTTCAGGATACATGCCAGAAGCAAGTCCCAGCTTTTACCTAAATTGTTATACTTAAGGGAGTGAGGATAGAGAAAAAGTGGTGTGTGTGTTTTTTTAAATCATCAAATTGGGATTATGGCATGAAGAAAGGGATGGCCTATGAACATGAAGGCAGACACAGAATGATAGATTAGGGAGACATATGTAACTTTTAAAATCCCACAAACTTTCAATAGCAAATGCTTCTTCATACTATGGAAACAAACTGAAAGCTTTAAACCTTTTATTAAAAGTAAACAGATATGAAACCTGGGATGTTCAAGTATCTGCACAAGCAGTCACAAAGATTATCTGACCAGTGCTGCAATCCTGTCCAGGCTTATCTGAGAGTAGGCCCTATTGAACACAATGGTACTCACTTCTGCATAAACATGTATGAAGTTGTGCTGAACATCACAAACAAGATGCCTCTATATATTTAGGGCAGAAGCAGATAATGTGAACCAATTGCCAGTTCTGAAAGAATCAAGACAGGGTGTCCTATACATGCAGTAGTACCTTTTCCCCAATTTTATAGGCAGGTGGGGAAGGCATCTTGATATCCGTTATGTTGATCTGTGGCACATCCTCAGCTGGTGATTGCACAGATAATACTTTATTAGTCTGAATCTGGCTCTGAATTGTGTTGATGACAGACTCCACTTTGTCTTTAGGGATGGGCTTTCCATGCCAATTGTCAGCATTCTCCACATCTGTGACAGAAAACAACTTACTAGGTACTATCCCAGTGACCAGAAGGAAGGTTGTAAATAGTTTCCTTTATCATCCCCCAACACCAATACTCCCCAAGCCAAAGACGCTGTGTTCACCTGGGATTCCTCGCCCTTTGAAAGTCTTGGCCACGATGGCTGTGGGCTTCCCCTTCACCTGGCTTGCTTGCCACAGAGCCCGGCACAGAGTCTCTACATCATGACCATCCACAACATAGGTATTCCACCTAACAAGATAAGAAATAGTGCAAGAAGCAGGATCCTTGCACAAAAATAAGGACAAAAGCAATGAACAGTACTTACCCAAAGGCTTCACAGCGCTTGCGGTAAGTATCCATGTCATGATGCAGTGGTGCTGCCTCACTTTGCCCCAGTCGGTTGACATCAAAGATGGCTACCAGGTTGTCCAACTTGTAGAGTGATCCAAATGCTAGAGCTTCCCACACAGAACCCTCTGAAGACTCACCATCACCCAACAGACAATATACTCGGTAGCTGGGAAACAAGAAGATTCTTCAGGGTGAAGTAAAGGGGCAGGAATGACGGGACTCTCCCACACAACATATTATTTATCTTCCCCTTTCCACTACTGAACTTCCCACAAGGGCCCATTGAGAGAGACAAGAGGCTTCCCATACAACAGACTTAATTATGTCAGTCTCTCCAGATCTGCCACAACTTGCTCACCTGGCCTTGTCAAAGTATTTGCCTGTGTAGGCCATTCCACAGGCAGCTCCCAGGCCCTGTCCCAATGAACCAGTAGCCACATCCACAAAAGGCAGCCTCTGTTAAGCCAAGAGAAAAAGCAGTGTAAGGAACACAGAATGAAAGCCATTATTTGAGGGCCCTCCCACGCAGCTTAGTCCCATGAGATCTGTCCCTTACCAGATCTGGATAAATCCCATTTATCATCACACCACCACTTGCAACTGGAGGAATGCATTTTCCTGGCCATACACACTGCACAGTTCCCCCTTCGTACAGGGCCACTAACTCTGTAATCTCAGCCCTGTTTTTACAAAACACAGATCAGCCTACAAAGACAGCAAACTAGACAAGGCCCAATTCATGTGCAGACTATGTCCCTGCATTCCTGATCCAAGGTCACTTAGAAGAGAAATGCAAACGTTCCACCACAGCTTGTATCCTCCCTAGCTTTATGAACTTCAGTTGTTTATCAAGAGCAAGCAACAGAAACCTATTGTACTGCACAGACCACAAAAGGGAATCAGCAGCACTACTTCCTCCCGAAAAGCACTTACAGGGGTTGGGTGGCCCTCCAAGTCACAGTCTATTTTTCTCAATTTTGGCAGCTCTGATTCCTTGATGTAGCCTGCCTCAGCCCATGCAGCGTAGAGCACAGGTGCAGCATGGCCCTGTCAGGGGAAATAAAATAGTTATCACAATACCAGGAAGCAGAATACAGTCTGGCTGGTTTGTAGGTGCAATACATAAACTCCACAAGTGGAGTGTGGGTGCTACATGAGAACAGTACCATCCTGTTAACGCAAATGTGGGGAGCCAACCTGAACTCTCAGGTGTATAGTGGAATAGCATCTGAAGAGATTTAAAAGCTCACATCTCATCAGACTAAAAGGGGGTTCCCATCCAGCTCTGTCCTTCACATACATAAGGCTAGCACTACAGACAACCCTCACCTTGGAGAGCACAAAGCGGTCATTGCTGGGGTGGCCCGGGTCACTCGGCTTGTAGCGCATGGTGTGAAAAAACAGCACAGACATAATCTCTGCAGCACTGCAGCATGATGTCGGGTGGCTGCAGGAGACAGAAGGCAAAGGGTAGCAAAGTACTGTATTAATAGCAGGGGCCCACATAAGCATAGGGGTGCACACACACCAGAGATAGCCAGGAGAGCAACCCATCTAACTCAGGTCATAGCATCAATCCAGGAGGGGCCTCTCAGAATCCAGAGTTAATGGGAAGCCACTAAGGAATGAATAAAAGGCCTCCCAAACCACCTTCACCGAGGAACTGACATTTCCCACAACTAGCCAGAGCAGCTTATACACTCCCTCCTACCAGGGGTCAGGAGATCGTGGATGACCGAGGCCTCTTAAAGCCGCCCCGCCCCCGTAGAAAGCTGCTCCGGAGGCAAAGTCAGACTACAAAAACAGAGGCGAATGAGGTTCTGTAAAGAAGAACGATCTAAGACAAGGGGGCGCGGTGGAGAGTTTTTTTTCCCCGCGCGACACTCTCACGCCTCTTTCTCAAGAAAGGAACGCACTATATTTGTACGAAGGGATAACGCGGCGATGGCAACAGCAGACGTCCCCCTGCCCTCCTCACTGCATGTAGCCCCCAACGGGATCCTTGCGAGCCCATTCTCCAGAAACGGGAAAGAATGCGTATCCCCTCGGTCGATTACCCAGAGTTTGAAGCGCAGGTAGCGCGAATAGAGTGAATCCGAAGGCAGTTGGCTGTATCTCGCAGGCCCTGGAGAATCTTCTCCTCTGGCTTAGGGAAGCTGGTGGCCATGCTCAAAGCACCACGGCAAGCTCGAAGATGCTGCAAAGCTCCTCCTCCTCTTCTCCCACTAATCCCCGCTTTACTTTTTTATCCGGGTTCTCGGCGCCCCGCCCGCAGGAGGAAGTGAGATCAGAGAAGGGGGAGTTGGCAGGGAAAGATGGGGTGTGCACGTGTGAGTTCTTCAAGTCACCCCATTCTCAGTAAGAGTCTCCGTGGGATGCAAGCAAACAGTTTGCACAAGGCCTGCGCTGTTTACCGACTAATGCATCGGCCACGGTTGGGCAGTTGCTCCTCACATGATATTCGCCTGCCTTTGCCCTTTGCTCTCTGTAGCCAGCCACGTGCTCCCCAGACAGCCACCCCTGGCCTCCGTCTCCACCGCTAGTGAAAGTCCTGGGTGTGGGTGACTTCTTTAGGAGGAAGGTGAAACTAGAATCCAACTTTGCAGTTACAGCAAGGCAGGCTTAGATCCCCTTTCTCCATAGTGTAACAGATCAGAATCTTTACCTGACTTCATTGCATTCCGTGGGTGATTGTAGGCCACCCTCTCCGGTCATTGCGATTAGAATGATTTAGAATCCCCTTGGAAAATGTTGAGTGGCCCAAGTGTCACCCCAGGGGGAACTCTAGAGTCTCTTGCAGTCGTCCAATGTTTACGAAAATTACCATCCCTGGACACTTCATACTTTTAGCAGAATAAAGGAGTAAAAGTCTCCCCTGGAATGTACCATTCCAAACTGCAAGTGAGGTTCTAGTGTTCTCGCTCTCACACACCCTTCCGATTTCTCTGTATGTACTGTATGTCAAAAACTAGCATATCGGTATGATCCCGTTTAGTCTTCTCTTAGACGTGTGTTTGTTTGTTTGTATGCAATGTGCAATGTTATTCTTTTGTGGGGGAGGGATTTAGCAAAGTAACTCCAAACACAAAGGGTGTTTTCCCCGTCCCAGTTTTATTAAATGTATAAACGGGCCTTTGTGCTCCTTGCTGGGGAGTAAATTCCAAGACTTATTTCTGATTAAGCAAGGCCTCAACATTGGTGGGGGGAATTGCAGAAGTCAGTGGGGGCAAGTTATCAAATGTTCAGTGAAAACAGTCAGTGAAGCTGGGGAGGAAAGATAATTTTTTGGTGTGGCAGGTACACACCATGCCACCAGCTGGCTATGGGCCCGATTCTGAGTTCAAGACTTCAAGAAGAGCTTGAGTGTGGGGAGAAAGGGGCAGATGGCCTGCCTGGCCCAGAAACATCAGGAACTTGGGAACGTGACAAATTCCCTGCCCAGGAGCAATTACTATGCCTGGCTTTGCAGGCTTCGCATTGCATGAGAGGAAGGGGACGGCTGGCAGCAGGCCGAGGTATCCCTTTGCCAAGAGACTGATAAGACAGCTGCCGTGGGTGACAGACAGTGCCTGTCCACAAACTCATTTCTACCTATCAGTACTTGGATAAGATGGGAGGGGGAGGGCAACTGTTACATGATTTCTTGAATCCACTATCTCTTCTGCAGAGTCTGTAAGACCCACTTCCACTCTTGTAGGAATAAAGTGTTGCTGCATGAATAGAAGCAGCACAACTCTTCAGTTCCTCCCCACATCAGCCCATTATGTGCAAATGGAGATCCTACCATTTGTTTGCTTGCTTGCATGCATTATTTATTTATTTTATTTAACACATTTCTATAATGCCTGTAACTAGATCTCAAGGTGGTTTACAATTGATTAAAATATATAAAAAATAATTAAATTTTAAAAGCAAGATTTAAACCAGCTAAAAGAACAGGTATGTCTTCAGTGCTCTTCTGTGCATTGCATAACCCTGGGGCAACTACAGAAAAGGCTCACTGCTGAGTTACCTTCAAGTTACTCAGAGGCCAAGTCTCCAAGCCATACATTTTAAACAAAAAGTATACCATCTTTTTTATTTTAGGAACATTCTCAAAGCAGCTTACAAGGTGTGGTAAAATGAGGTGGCCAAGAATGACAGAACAGAACACAGACAGATCAGAGCCGTAGGAAACTGTCTCCACCAAAAAGTTCTCCAGTGTGAGCCTCATTGAAATGAATGGGAGCTGCGCAAGAACCTCAGAAAGCACTGCTCTTCCTGTGCTCTTGCTCAATAGCAACCGTTCCTTTCAATTAGATGCTGTCATGCCTGTCTGGATACACGGTGTCGTTTGCACACAGCAGGACACACTGTGTAATTTGCACACCACGCCCTACATTAAAAAGTGGGAGGGGGAGTTGCCAGTTGGTTTTCCTGCTTCAGCCAGCAAGATGCTTTGGGCCAGCACTGCTTGTTTGGTTAACTGTTTGAGCAATAATTCTCTCAGCCTGTTCAGAGATGCAGCTGCCACTGGGGAGGTCTAGCTCTACTCACTGCCTATCTCCCTTTGAGACCATCTTTTTTTTTTTTTTTAGGTAGAGGACAACTTCCACCCGCCCACCCCCATCCTTGACCTGATACTGTAACTGGGGTGACCAGCAGTGTTCCTTCTAAGGCATGTGCGCATCCACTCAGTTAATTGTAGATCCTGCTCTGGTTAAATCAGGAAGGTCCCACTCTTAATGCATGTGTGCACACACTGCCTTGATACTGCCACCCAAAACAAAACTAATTCTGCACACAGAATGAAAAACATTAGAAAGAATACTGGTGACCTTTTTTGCCTTGGTGCAAAAAGGTCTACCTACCTACCTACCTATTAAAGGCTCTCTTCCTAGCTATTGCCTGTTGGGATTGTTCCCCAACCCCACCCCGCGTTGAGGGCAGTTCCTCTCTGCAAGATAATCCAGGAATTCACCTGCTTCCTGAGGCCCTCTCTCTGGCTCAGGGCCCAGAGAAAATAATGCAGAGATAGCGGCAGGCAGCTGGCATCCTGCAGACCAAATCTTCTCATGTATGACTGCCAGTTGGCCCATGGCATGCCCTGGCCAAACACTGAGACAGGCTGCAGTGGGGCGCTCCAGTCCAGGTATGTGCAACTGAGGAGCAGAGGGCTAGAGGCAGGAAATGTAGTCAACGGCAGATCAAGGTCAGGTATCGGATCAGAGCAATGAGGAACAGAGGGCCAGAGGCAAAAATGGAGGTTGAGGATGGGCCAGGGTTGGGTACCAGGTGAAATAGATTAAGCATAGCATGCAAGTTAATTGCTCTGACTGCCAGGCTGGTTTGGAGGCAAGAGTTTTATTGGGCCTGATGTCTCCTGTTGGGCCAAGGGCCAGATCCAGACTAGATGTCTCCTGTTGGGCCAATTGGCCAGATCCAGACTAGAGGTCACTTGACTATGCTCAGTCCATTGCAGCCTTGAGGCTGGGTGCCCTGGCTCAATAAACGTTTGCTCTGCCTGGCTTGTTGAAGGGCCAGGGTATGGGTGACAGAAGAGGTAAAGGGCCAGAGACTGGCTGCTGAGAGTCCTGGTTCAAGACACACACACACACACACACACAATGTCTTGGAGTCCACCACTCATAAGGAGCCTCTTGGTTCTCAACAGATTCCTCATAGCTCTTTTCAGGAGAGAGAAAAAGCTGCCATCAATATGTACAGCCTAGATATTTTCTGCACTCTCAAACTGGGACTTTTAAGTCTAGAAGTCAATAAAAAGCAACTTGGCCCCTCATCCCTGTGCTCTGCCCTAGATTGATTCACCAAACAAAACTAGTTGCCAGCAGCCAGTTGGCCAGAGATGTTTTGTCACCTGTCTCATTGGAAAGCACAGTGCCATTTCTTCTATAGAAATACACAGCCAATTCAAAAATTAACATTGCAGAAGACACTTCTGCATAGTTGGAGCTATGCTTGTACTGGTAACATTTTTATCTAGAAACAACATGAGATTAGCAGGATACATGATAATTTACCACTAAAGCTGCCAGCCTAAGGAAGCAGCTCCTGCAATGCAACAACAACACTGTATAATCTCTCTCTCTCTCTCTCTCTCTCTCTCTCTCTCTCACACACACACACACACACACACACACCCCTGCCCATATATCCACACCCCAACCAGGATTGATTATGATGAAGTAGACATTTACTTAAATGTGTCATTAAGAGATGTACTTAATCCCAAGAGCTTCTCCTTTATTGCCAAAAAGCAGCCACAGGAGGATGATCTGAATCCAGATCACAGGAAGGAGGGTATTAAACTCTTTTCCTTGCCATCCCCTCCACAGATCTGCTATAATGTATTCCCAAAGGCTATTTGTTGTAGCCCATATTTTGAGATATGGGTTAAGTTCATCCCTATTCAGCATAGCTATATGGTGGAACATAGGAAACTGCCATATACTGAGTCAGACCATTGGTCTATCTAGCTCAGTATTGTCTTCACAGACTGGCAGCGGCTTCTCCAAAGTTGCAGGCAGGAATCTCTCTCAGCCCTATCAAAAACAAATCTTGTCCTATCTTGGAAAAGCCAGGGAGGGAACTTGAAACCTTCTGCTCTTCCCAGAGTGGCTTCATCCCCTGAGGGGAATATCTTGCAGTGCTCACACATCAAGTCTCCCATTCATATGCAACCAGGGCAGGGCAGACCCTGCTTAGCTATGGGGAGAAGTCATGCTTGCTACCACAAGACGAGTTCTCCTCTCCTGGTGGAGTGGTTGTCTGATGGCTCAGTTACTTGCTCAAGTTTTTGTCAGCATACAATGAAATTCGTAATATGTTCACTTCATGGCCAGTTCACAAAAGCGCTCTGAAGGAAGAACGTTGTGCTGGCAAACAGATCTCTCAAATACATGTTTACTGGTTAGTGGGAATATTGGGAGGTGCCATTTGCAAGGGATGATGGCAGGAGGGAGGGGGATGCTTAACCTCTCCCCCACTTGCTGGTTCACCTTAGAAACCTCTGCCCCAGTCTTCCCCCCCACCCCCCAGATTCTGGGCTTATTTTCTGAGCTCAGAGCCGCCTGGGTGGAACGGCCAGGAGAGAGGTAAAGGTAAAGTGTGCCATCAAATCGGTGTCCACTCCTGGTGCCCACAGAGCCCTGTGGTTGACTTTGGTAGAATACAGGAGGAGTTTACCATTGCCTCCTCCCGCGCAGTATGAGATGATGCCTTTCAGCATCTTCCTATATCGCTGCTGCCTGCTATAGTTGTTTCCAGTGGGGATTTGAACCGTCAACCTCTGGCTTGCTAGAGCCAGGGAAATGGTTAAGCTAGCACCCCTCTTGGGCCTGCCTCCTACAAGTGCCCCCCCCACATTAGCTTTGGGAGGTAAACATGGGGTTGAGAATGCCTTGTTTGTCTCAGAAAGTCTAGTTCTGGCCCAAAATGTTGCTTCTTTTCCTGCCCAGAATGCCTCATGGTTTTAGCCAACAGTTCATTTGAATAATTCATCAGAAGAACATGGAATGTTTTCATCACCACAGACACTGCAGCAGTTATAGCATCTTGCTAAATGGAAGTTTGTGCTTGTGGTGAATGACTGAGATTACTTTTGCAATCTGGGTAGAAAAATAATCTCCAGCCACTACACACTAGGGTTGTACGTTTTGTATTTTTTCTGTTTCGATTTGTACCAAATACAAATCAACCCCATTTTGTATTTTGTCCAAATTTAAGCCTTCCAAATCACCCCAGTTTTGTTTTGTATCCGGATTAATCCAAATCCGAATCTGAATTAATTCGTATTTAAAAATGGGTCACATGGCCAAAAGAGTGGGTGGGGGTTGTAGTGCCCAATGAGTGCAAGCTACCACAAAAATTTCAAAGGACTTGGGCAAATGGCTGGTTTTTGGTGAATTTTTGAAATTTGCACATTTTTCAAGTTTTCCTCATAGGGTATAATGGAGGTTTCAGGAAAAGTATAGCTTCACGAGGGGGGGAGGGGGCCCCATAGTGGAGTGTGGTTGGTGGTAGTGCCCAGTTGGTGCAAGGAAGCTACCACAATTTTTTCAGAGGAATTTGGCAAAGGGCTGATTTTTAAAGAATTAATGAAGTTACGCGTCTTTCAGATTTTCCTCATAGGGTATAATGGAGGTTTCAGCAGTCCCGTAACTCCACTTGGGGGGCAATGGGGTGGCCCAGAGCAAGTGGCGGTGTAGTGCACATAGGGTGCCAACCACCCACATGGGTTGCCAACCCATGAAGTACAGGGTTTTGTTGTTCTAGAGGTGTTCTGAGTGTAGATTCTCTGGTAGCATATGAGAGTGGATTCATTGTTTTTCATTAAAAATCTCATTTGCTACCAGAGAATCTAAATTCAACACCTCAGAAACAACAAAGCCCAGTACCCCAATGGGTTAGCAATCCAGGAGGGTGGTTGGCACCCTCTGTGCACTACACCACCACTCGCTCAGCACCACACAAGTGCCCCCCAAGTGCAGTTATGGGGCTGCTGAAACCACCATTATTCCCTCTGCGGGAAAAGCTTCCCTAAATCACAAAAAATCAGCCCTTTGCCCTATTCCTTTGGAATCTGCGTTGTGGCAGGCACCCCTTGGGGCACTTCCACCCAGCCCACTGTTCTGCCCCAGCAGACCCCTTTCTGCCCCAAATCTGCCCCAAAGACACTCCAACATTGACAATTCCTAAGAAAGCAGCCCTTAGGCCAATTCCATGGGAGTCTGGGTTGTGTCAGGCACCCCTTGGGGCACTTCCACCCAACCCACAGTTATTATTATCTATATATTTAATTCTCTTGGGACATGCGTGCCCAGGATTTGGCGACGGAACTCTCGTGACAAGCTGCGAGAGTTCCGAAGTGAGGACTGAGGAGGAGAGGGGGAAGAAAGTGCTGACAGTGGCCTCCGGCCAGCCGGCGGGTGAAGGAGGGGGGAGAGAAAGGCGACGGCGGGCAGCGAGCGGGGGAAGAGAAATGCGGCAACAGGAAGCAGGCAGGGGGAGAGAAAGGTGGCGGCGGGCAGCGGGCGGGGAGAGAAAGGAGGTGGCGGGTGGCGGGCAGGGGAGAGAAAGGCAGTGGTGGGCAGCGAGCGGGGGAGAGAAAGGTGGTGGCGGGCAGCAGGTGAGAAAGGAGGTGGTGGGCAGTGGGCAAGGGGAGAGAAAGGCAGCGACGGGTAGTGGGTGGGGGAGAGAAAGGCGGCAGCGGGCAGCGGGTGGGGGGAAAGACAGCGGTGGGCAGCGGGCAGGGGGAGAGAAAGGCGTCAGGCAGTGGGTGGGGGAGAGAAATGTGGTGGCGGGCAGGGGAGAGAAAGGCAGTGGCGGGCAAGGGGAGAGAAAGGCAGCGGCGGGCGGGCGGGACGAAAAACAACGGTGGCGGCTCTGTGTGGGGGGAGGAACGGAAGAGGAGGAGGGCTGGAGAGTGCGGGCCGGAGGGAAGGGGAAGAGAGAAGAGACCGGAGGCAGGAGGAAAAGGGAGGGGGAAACAGCCGGCGCTCTGTGTGGGGTTGGCTAGTTATTATTATTACATTTCTATCCCGCTCTTCCTCCAAGGAGCCCAGAGCAGTGTACTACATACTTAAGTTTCTTTTTTCACAACAACACTGTGAAGTAGGCTAGGCCGAGAGAGAAGGGACTGGCCCAGAGTCACCCAGCTAGTATCATGGCTGAATGGGGATTTGAACTCAGGTTTCCCTGGACCTAGTCCAGCACTCTAACCACTACACCACACTGGCTCTCGCAGCAGACCACTTTCTGCCCCAAATCTGCCCCAAGGACACTCCAACATTGACAATTCCTAAGAAAGCTGCCCTTAGGCCAATTCCATGGGAGTCTGGGTGGTGGCAGGCACCCCTTGGGGCACTTCCACCCAACCCAATGTTCTGCCCCAGCAGACCCCTTTCTGCCCCAAAGACACTCCACACTACACAGCATGGTGTAGTGGCTAGAGTGCTGGACTAGGACTGGGGAGACCCGAGTTCAAATCCCCATTCAGCCATGATACTAGCTGGGTGACTCTGGGCCAGTCACTTCTCTCTTGGCCTAGCCTACTTCACAGGGTTGTTGTGACGAGAAACTTAATTATGTAGTACACCGCTCTGGGCTCCTTGGAGGAAGAGCGGGATATAAAATGTTAAAAAAAAAATCCTAAGAAAGCAGCCAATTCCATGGGAGTCTGGGTGATGGCAGGCACCCCTTGGGGCACTTCCACCCAAGCCACTGTTCTGCCCCAGCAGACCCCTTTCTGCCCCAAATCTGCCCCAAAGACACTCCAACTTCCACAATTCCTAAGAAAGCAGCCCTTAGGCCAATTCAATGGGAGTCTGGGTGGTGGCAGGAAATTGAGTGGAACACCCAAACTGACATTTCATATTAAATATTATATTTGTAGGGCTTCCCCTTTGAGTCCATTGGCCTCGAACATCTGGTAGCCCCACTTGTAAGTGTAGAAACTGAATACCTGCTTGGAATTAAGCTCATCAGAGCTCAGAAATTAAAATATTACTGTGTGCACTCTGAGCTGGTCCAATTGTAAAAGAAGAGCTATTTCCCAGTGTGTTAATAATAACCCAGCAGCAAGTGTATACTTTTTGCTTTAACCAAGGATAATAGCTTGTGCCCCCATATACCTTGAAAGAGACTTGAAGAGCGGTGTCCTTGCTGGCATTTTGTTAATTTGTTTTGTTTTCTGCACGGGCTTAGATATTTTAAATGCAAACAGGACAGGGCATGTGGAATCTTAATCATTACACACAAAATAATAAAGAGGGAGAAAACTGGGGGTGGGGGAAGCAGGAGGAAAGGAAGCCTTGCAATCTCAGCAGCCAAGACAGAGTTGACAATGGATTGGCTGCTCTCAACTCAACTTAATCATTTCATTCTCAGTACACAATTGCATCACAATACAGTGCATTTCTCTTAACTAAATCGCCCAAGGGAATGTCATTGTCTTCATTTGTCCCTTTTTGCATATCTTATCTTCTGCTATGCTAATCCTTCTGACAAACACTCAGTCAGTTGCTGCTGGAGAGACAAAAAGGACAATCTGCAATGCAATTGCAATGCTGAAATGGAGCTCTGAAGCATTTTCCGAAGTAAACAAAATTCGGATCAGAGAGGAGGTCATTTTGGTTTGTAAACGAAAATTATCGGAGGTCTAATTCTGGTTTCGATTTGTAGACAAATAATCCAAAATTGCCATTTGGGGGCACAAATTGATTTGTGCCCAAATCGAAATGCACAAGCCTACTACACACACTAGTTTCCCACATTTGGGAAGATCGCAGGGGTCAGCACACTCGCAGTGCAATGGATGAGCCTCACCCTGGGAAAACCTCCTTTATGATCAAGGTGTCTCCCCTGCCCAGTAAGTGTGTAGCTGCTGGAGATTATGACTGTCCGAATTGACCATCATTTAAACTGACAGGTGACCTGATGTACAGCGTATATGCAGGTTTTGCTATTGAGATCCTGCAGGGCAGAGATGTCAGACTGAGGCATCCAGTATTGGAAGTTATTTAGTGAGAATGGGGACTGGGATGGAAGATCCTGATGAAGGACCAGAGTTCCCTCTCTGCCCCCAGATCCTGGCTGCTCACTAACTCACACAGGAGCATAAGCTGGGAAGTCTTGGGTTAAAATCTCTCAACCCCAAAATCACTTGAGGGTCTTAGGCAAGCCACTCTTCTGTCAAAAGGAAACAGACAGCTGCCGTATAGTGATCTCAACATTATTATACATTATCTCAGAATTAATTTTTAAAATTAAAATTACTTTTTAAAGTTAATACTTTAATAATTTTACTTTGTAAAGTAAAACTGAACAAAGAGGCATGGTAATTCTCTTTACGTAGAAGAGGGAGAGCAACTGGGCCTTTCCAACCCCAGCACAGCATCCCTCCAGTGGCTGTTGCTGGTGCCTATCTTATGTTTCTTTTTTAGATTGTGAGCCCTTTGGGGACAGGGAGCCATTTTGTTTAATTAATGCTGTCTTTGGTAGAATACAGGAGGGGTTTACCATTGTCTTCTCCTGTGCAGTATGAGATGATGCCTTTCAACATCTTCCTATATCCCTGCTGCCAGATATAGGTGTTTCCCATTTCCTGATGAAGTTGCTAAGGAGAAATAGATCTGGGTGTCATCAGCATATTGATAGCATCCCAGACCAAACTACCGATCTCTCCCAGCGGTTTCATGTAAATGTTAAAAAGCACTGGAGACAGTATGGAGCCTTGTGGAACCCCACACTTTAGCTATCACTTTTCAGAGCAACAGTCTCTAAGATACACCATCTGGAATCTGCCAGAGAGGTAGGAATGGAACCACTGTAAAACAGTGCCACCCAATTCCACCTCCTTCAAGCGACACAGCAGGATACCATGGTACCAAAAACCATTTTGATACAATGGTATCGAAAGGTGCTGAGAGAGCCAAAAGGATCAGCAGTCAGAATCACACACTCCCTCTGTCGATCACCAATTGAAGATCATCCATCAGGCCTTTTAGTATTTTAAATACAAGATTACACATGTATTTAAAAAGCAACTGAATACCTAGATTTACAATACTATATACACTACCTATAAGTCAATCGTAATATGTTAGATTTACTGTAATTTTATTTAAAATTGTGCCTAAAATTGTAAATGGTTGTACGTTATCTTGATTTTTCTCATTCCAATATGAAATAAAATACTTTGTTTATAAATGAAATTATTCTCAGGTTGATGGCCCTCTCTCCATCTAGCATAGTTTATCAACTTTATGATACAAACTATGTCCCATACCTTATTTAATTGTTTCACAGTTCACACTGGGGGTTAGGGGTTTTCCCATTTTTAGTAAGTACTAACTTGGCAGCACTAAGTAGATGTGCTATTAATTCCTGTTTCTCTTTTAAAATGAATGATCTGTCAGATCATCAAAACAAATGATCTGATAGAAAATCATACTCAAGGGTTTTGCGGGCAAGCAATATCCAATCATTTCTTGAATGCAATTATATACTTGCATCCAAAATGATTTTATGTTGGGACATGTCCAAAATATATGAATCATATCAGCACATTCGCTCAGAATTATTAATGTATATGAAGCATTTTGAGTGCAAAAAACAATGCTGTGTAAATGATAAGCATATTTATTCCCCTGCGAACTAAGCAAAGAGGCACGTTTTAAAAGTAATGATTCTCTTTATTTAGCAGGGGGAGAGCAACTGGCCCTATCCATCCCCAGCACAGCATCCCTCCAGTGGCTGTTGCTGGTGTCTATCTTATGTTTCTTTTTTAGATTGTGAGTCCCTTGAACACAGGGAGCCATTTTATCTATTTATTTGTATCTATGTAAACCACTTCGGGAACTTTTGTTGAAAAGCAGTATATAAATATTTGTCATATTCGTCGTAGCTGCCATGTTTGATTCCTGCCTAGTTAACAACCATGTTGGATCTCTTGCTCTCTTTACAGACCACATGATCCTCCAGGAACTATAAATCTCCCTTTACTTTGGTGACTTCCCAGAGCTGACAACTCCACCTCACAATCTTGTCTTTCTTCCCTTTAGTTGCTGAATGAAATGTCCTTTGACCAGCAGGAAAAGTCATTATATCCAGAAGGATTAAGGCTACATTTCTTTTACTCACCTCACCTCACCCCCCACATTTTCCCACTTATTACTGCTGCACATGAATGCATACCTTACATCCAGGACATAGCTAGGGAAGAGGGGGCCCGTGTTTACCCCTCTCTCCGGCGGCCCCTCAGAGTGAGGGAGATAATGAAGAAAATAGTGAGGGATGGAGCTGGGGGACCTTCAGGAGCTGGCGGGGGGCGGGTTCTTTGAACCCATCTGCTCAATTATAGCTACATCCCTGCCTTACATTCTAGCAGAAACTGGTGTGGCCATATGGCTTAACAAGATATTACATGCAAACCTATGTATTTAACCTAGCACTGCTTTTGGTAAGGAAAATCTCTTTGGGCTCATTTTCAATGGACAAGTACATATGTATACTTAACCGTTTCTCCACCTGCCTTTGTTTTGTTTTGCAGCAACTCTTCCCTCTGCTACTTGCCCCCTGCAAGGTTCTAGATGCATGTTGCTGAGACTAAAACTGTCTGGAAAACTGGAAATAAGCATAGGGGAAGTGCAACAGGAAAACAGCAAGTGGAGAAAGGATTAAGCAAGGGCCAAGCCAGCCGAACGGTGGCCTGTATTCGGCCCACCCAGTGGCCCCACCAGTGACACCCCATGCAAGTGATGTCACACGTACAGGGGCATGGCTCGGGCTCCAGAGTCCCAAGTGAGCTCTCCCCATGGAGAAGAAGGGAAATAAATGTTGTCGAGCAGCAAGTGCTGCCTGGAAATTTGAGAGGGGGGCCTGGGGCAGGCCTTTGGGCAATCAGGCCACACCCCCTTTGCATGTGACATGCGTAACGGAGGCACCAGTGGCCCTTTTCATTCTTTGAACCCATTTGCTCAATGATGGCTCCGCCCCTGGGATTAAGCATCTGCTCCCCATGCCACTTGTCTCCTGAAAATTTACCTCTTCTGAAGCTGCTTTTTCTTATAAAAAGCCGCTGTAAGGGTTTAAATGCATATGTATGCATATAATACAAACCTGATACCTCAGTGGGGAGGGTTTGTGGGGGGGAAGGCAGGATTGCACCTATCTTCCCCGCCAAAAATCCTTGTATTTCATTCAGCCACGCCACTCATGCAACCACATAAGCCACAGTTCCAGGAGTGGTGTGGCCATTTGGAGTCTGGGGAAACGAAGCTGGCCTCCAGAAATCCCACAATGCATTAACAAATTCACTCACTGCTGGGCACTCTAGTCACCCAACTCTATGGCTGCTCAGGTTGCAGGCAGCCTGAGCAGCCACACAACTGGGGATTGGGGTAGAACAGTGCATGCACGCCCTTTTACCTCAGTAAAAGCCCAGGTAGACAACTTGGGCTACCTGGCGGGGCAACACTGGGATCGGGCCTGATCCTGGCGCTCCACATGAGCAGCCCTACCCAGGTAGGGCTGTTCGTGTGCATGCCCTCAGGGTCTAGTTAAGCCATTAGTAGATTATCTATGTCTAGAGACTGATGGGGGCATGTGACTCTGGTTGGTTCTTCTGAACCTTTCAGCAGTTTTTGACACTATTGGCAAAAAAAGGTCTAGAATGAGTGATGTCAAATTATGACAACTTAATTTGACAGCAAACCATTCTAAGGGTTGAGGTATTGACCCTCCACCCATCACTCATACCTCTTAATAGTCCTCCAGGAGGTTTTTCACACATGGCTGTATGCCTCAGGGTATCTGAAGAGTGAATCTGCTTCTCAGAAGATTTGAGGCATTTTAATTCAAGGGTTTAGATGGACCATTCACATAGCCATCAGCACCTCCTTCGCATAGCCATCAGCACCCCCATCAACACATTAGGAAAAAGCAGAAGGCTGGGAGTTTTTTTTCAAAAGCTGCTAGAAATAGAGGATTTTGTTTTACCCCAGACATAACTCAGGCTTAGCCAATATTCACAGCCTCCATTCAGGGAGAATCAAAGTCCTGTCTGTCCTGGTCCCTGATAGCCCGCAGAGAGGTTGGATTAAATCCAGTGAATATGTGGACAGGCACACTCCAATCAGGACTGGATTCGGGGGTGGGGGGAGCCCTATCTGTAAAACCTGCAGAAGAAACAGTTGCTGGCCAGGGTTAAATAATGCCTCTCTTGTTCTGAGGAAGCCCTAGCATGAGGCAAGGTGAGGTAACTGCTTTGGGGAGATAGATACTGAGCACCATTAAGGAGGCAGACAGATCTGAACCTGACCATTCACTGGAAAGTTCTCTGATACAAGCCCCATTGAAATGAATGGGAACTGTGTGGAAGCACAATAGAGTTCCCATTCATTTCAGTGGGGCTTTCATGGGAAAACCTCCTGTTAATTAGTGGGAAGAGGAAGCCACATTATTCTAGGGGTTGCATTTATTCATATTTCAAAGCTGTGGCCAGCCACAAACCTTTTTATTCCAGTTACATATTTGCAATTAAATTATGATGTTATGATGAAAGGTAGTGTTTTTATTATACGTTTACAATAGGTTTATGACATTTTGAATGCGTGAGAGTTACTCGGATTCTTCAGGGGGACAGTGGGATAAATATCTAATATCAATAATTGTATAAAGAAGATGTATTAGAAGTAGGAGAGAAGGGGAAAGTCAAGTAATTGGAAGTGAGCAACTGCTTCATGCCACATGTTCAGAGAAAACTGCACTTCAAGAATGCTGTCTCCTTGCAGCACCCATGGTGGACCTCCTCAACTCATCCAAGGGAGAACCCTCTCCACAAGAAGAAGCCTCTTCAAGCCAGCAACATGATTCTCAGACAGAAATTTCTCGCCGTGGTTCAGTGAGTAACCAAAGAAGCAGTCCTTGATTTTACCCTGGGCATGTGGCCCTCTTGGTGAGGTCCTACTGGCCCCTTGCCCAGGTTCTAAGCAGTAACTGCCAGCCATATGTGATTGTTAGTTCAAGGAGCAGCACCTGGCATGTGCTTTAGGGGAGAAAACTTTGTGTGGTGTCCTGATGACAAGGAACTGTATTTGCAAAGGAACTCTCCCCCAGTGCCCAGATCAGGAGAAGGGAATATCACTGTTTCGTGTCTCATGAACTAGAGTCTGATGAGACCAAAGGACTCTACCCCCTAGAGAACTGCCCACAGATTCACTGACTGAGTTTGGGTCCCTTCTGGGCCCTTTCAAGGGATTTTTGCCCATATCCTCATCCCACAGAGGCAGCAGAGCACATACAGACACACTCTCCATGTTGTTCTCTTCCTTTCCAAGAGAGCAGTGGAGGAGACAAGCAGGGAGTCCTCCAGGATGCTGGTCAACAGAAAGGCAGCTAAAGATCCATCCTCTACCCCCTGCAAAGAAGTTAGATGCTCTGATTTGGAACTCTGCAGCAATTCATGCGTAGCTAGAGTTGATACCACTAAGATTCAGTGCCTAATCCTTTGGTGGGGCAAGGCAGACATTGGCGGTGGAAGCTGGTGGATGAGGCTCAAGACTATAATTCCATTACGGGCTGTGATATTAGCTCTGCTTAACTTGGATTAAGAATCAGCAAGTGTTGATGGTGAACATCCTGAGTGACAGAGCTGTCATGGGTCAGGCTGGAAGGAGAGTTCACCAGGGCAATTGTCTCTTACACAGCACCCCTCTCCTACTGATCCCTAAGCAACTACAGCTCTCTTGTTTACCCTCAGATATTTGTTACCCAGTTCATTTTTAACTACATTGTTAAATTTATCATGAGAAGGAAACACCAGCAGCCATAGGAGAACATAGCAGAGCGCATTGTGATATAGCTCAAAAAGGCAGCATTAGCCATGGTAGGGTGGATTCTGGGAAAATAAAAATGTAATTCAGTGCCTTGTGGGATAGCTAGCAGGGAGCCCAGTGTGAACCATGGCATTCTGGAACTGCTGAAATCAGCTGCCTTTTCATCTGATGTTACTCTCTGTCCCCCAGTTGCAGACGGAGATCAGTCGGAGCCGCAGCAGCTCTATTGATTCCACTCTTTCCCATGCAAGCAGCCGCAGCCAGAGGGATGCCCTGCGCCACCGGATATTCCACTTGTCTGAGTTGCTGCGAGAGGAAAAGGCCAATCGGGATGGCAATACTTCCTGCTACGTGGAGCTGGCGAGCAAGGCTGACCGGGAGAAGGCATCCTCCATCCGTCAGGCCTTTGAACGTATCAACCAGCGCTCCTCAGCTAATATTGCCCATCTGGAGCAACGCCTGCAGGAATCCTTGAACCAGCTGAAGAAGTTAGAGCAGAAGACTCTGACAGCACATGACAGCAGCATCAGTGCCACCTCTGCCCAGCAATTGTCCTTCGCCCACAGGGGCAGCTTAGCCCAGCAGACATCCCTCATACCCAGGGACCGTACTGCAGAAATTGCCACTGTTGAGGAAATCCACCTCCCTCCTCTTATAGAGAGCAAGGAAGAACACCCTGAAGCAGAAGCTGCTTCAAAGCAGTCCCTTGAAGAGATAAGCAAGCAGAAACTCCAGGAGTTGAAGGTTCAGCTGTTAAAGCTAAGAGAAGACCACAAGACCCTTGAGAATGAGTGGCACAAGCTGGAAGAGGCATGGAAAGCTGACAAAAAGCAGATGATGGAACTCCTCCAAGAGGAGAAGAGGAGGTGGGCACCTGCATTCTTGAGAACAGTGGGCCCTGGTATCTCATCTCCCTGAAACCCCACCTTCATGTTTGGTGCTTCCTCGTATCATGTCTCTCTCTCCCCGCTGCCCTCACATTCAGAGCCAGTGCCCCAAGACATTCTGCCATCAAAGCCATTACACAATGTTGTGCTACTGGACATGGGGACTCTGAGCTGGTTCTTACAATCAGTTTGCTCCAGAAGACAGGGGGAAGAGGAGCATACTCCTGATTGTGGTATGGATGGCCGAAAAGCTTGCTGGAGGATTGGCTAGTAATCATGTGCAATCACGGTTGTGGGCATGGGCAGCGCACATCCTCCTCCCTAGATCAAATCTATTACTGATGTAGGCTGCTCACACTCACAAACTACGATTGAGCCTCACACACAATTACTTCCTGGTCCTCTGACCAACTTTTTGGCTGCCCACATGATCGCGTATCAAGAGTGCATATGTCTCCTCCTCCCAACTTTCAATGCAAGCAGATCGTGAGAACCAGCCTTCCATCCCGAACTCCCTTAACTCTATTCATCCAGAGAGGCAGAAACACAGAAGCAAGCTCCATTTCCCTTCATTCCTAATTTCATACCATGAAATAGTCTATAGGTTGCCTGTTCCTCCTATTTCCTCTGTGCTTTTTGTGTTATGTTTACATATACTGCATGGAAACCGAGATACTGCTGTTCTTCAAATGAGAAAAGGGAAGAATGCCATGCAGGATTTTTAAAAAAAAATCTTATCTATCCAACTATCTACCTAATTTGTAGACCACCCCAAACCTTCTCTCTCGGCAGTTTAAAACAACATAAAACAAATTAAGACAAAAATGAAAGCTTTAACACAATTTAAAACCACAGTCTGAAACTTCTGAAAGACCATCACAGGAGAACCGATCCATCCAAAAAATCCTGAAAGACCACTGCTTCTCTCACAAACACAAAATAATCTAATATAGATTTAACTAAGAGTTTATTCAGAAACAACTCCATTTTCTCCTTCTCCTTCCCCTCCCTGTTCCTTTCTGACTCCACCCCGCACACTCTCTATAAGATCCCCATTGGGACAAACTTCTAAACAACAAAACATAATAGATACTGGATAGAATACAACCACCACCACCACAGGGAGGACAGATCCATCCTCCACACAGAGAGACACACTGAGGATGAACACAAATCTAAGATTTTGAGAGTGGTGGGGACACTACAGAATAATTCACTGCAGTCAGTCCAAACATACCAAAAAGAGCTCAACATTCCAGAGTTGAGCTCTGGGGGGAAAACAACTCTGTAGGTTCGATGCCAAAACTGTCATGAGGTCATCAAGAAATCTTCCATCCCCACAAATTCCCAGAACCTCAGAGCAGTTATGTACTATTAAAAGTTTAATTTTTGTAATGAATAAGGCAGTTAATGAAGAGATGATCATTCGGGAAACACTGATAAAAATAAAAAAGTGGGCAGCCCAACTGACAAGAAGACTGATAGCTAGCCAGCATTTTTGTTGGAATGCACATTTGCCATTGCAGTTGCAAAGCCAGGAGAAAGCATGGCTTGCACCATCACTAAAGAATTATCTTTGTACTCTGTTTTAATATGCTCTATTTTCACCTGCAGATAATTCCAGTACAGCAGTGAGCCAAACTTAGTTAGGGGTACTACTTTAAAACAAACTTAGCATAACAGATAATCCAATGCAGCTAGGATCACATCCACCCCAGTGCCTCATCTTTGAGGTCAAAGTACCCTGGTAACACATCCTCCCAGTGTCAGGTCCTCATGGCACCTATAGGTGTTACTTCTTTCCCCCCTTACATTCACTGTCTTCAGGGTGTCCCCCATGATGCTTGGCAAGCTTGGTGTTCACATCCTATCCATTCCTGTGCCATCCCAAGTTCAGATGCCTCTGGGTACCTGTGGCTCTCTTTCTTCCCCTTGCCTGGGAAGAGCCTACTCATCCACTTCTTGTCACTGGGAGTGTCAAATGAGGGAGCAGCGCCAGCTCAGCCATAATCCACTTATCAGCAGTGCGGTTAAGCTCAGGCTGTAACAAGATCAACCAGATGGCTTTTGAAGGGTGAAGGGAAGGCAGAAGTGTGAGACACAGGAGCAGACTTCAGAACCTCACTCAGTCCACTTTGACTATGCCACCCTTCTCCAGGCACTATCATCTGGAGGTGCAGGTGAATGATGTGATTCAGATCAATCTCAGTGAGATCACCAACCTCAAACATGACTTGGCCTGCACAGAGGAGAAGATGGTCTACCAGTCTTACGAGAGGTCCCGAGACATCTGGGTAAGGGTCCCTCATATCTAAAAGCCCATATCACTCAGCCATTGTGCATGATACCATTCTGAGAAGGAGAGAATAAATTGGTAGAATTGGTTCTGTGTTGCTGGGCATTTCATAGTGGATAGAGGTGAAACCAAGGAGGGATATGAAATATCTCATTATGGCATAGGTCACAGCACTCAGCCTTTGATGTGGCAGGGCATTCTGGGGTAATGCTGCAAGGGCTATAATGTCTGCCTCAAAGGAGGATGTGGGAAAGCTCAGAGGAGGCTAATCATTGTATGCCTTAGAGTGATCTGCCATGGGTGGGACATTGTCATTAATAGGGCTGGTTCACAAGATTAAAATAATGTCAGGTAAATGTTATAGCCTAGATCTGCACTGTGAGCACACCCCTAATTGCCAGCCAATTTTTAGTGATGGCAGCTTGGCACTGCACAAACCCAACATTTGCCTGGTATTATAAGTCTTAGATATAAAGTACAGCAGTTGATTTGAGTAAATGTTGGGTTGGTGCAGTGCCAACCCTATACTGCCAATAACATCCAGGTTCACACGACTGGAAATTGGGAGCACAAGCATGCCACAGAAATCTAGGTTTTAATATGTATTCGACATTGCTTTAATTGTGTGAACTGGCATAGTTTTGCAATCTGCTGGCCAGGGGGTGGTGAGTGGATTCAAAGCTGTAGAAATGGATCAGCAAATGCTTTGTTTTATATGCCAATGAGCTCGGCATAGACATGCATTTCTTCTGCATGTGTTCATGCACTGTTAGCACATGATGGAAGTACCAAAGAAATAGGCTATAGAGTGATATTTTTAAGTGCCTAGTGAAAAAATGGGGTTGTAGAAATCCATTGAGGGTTAGCTGAGGCAGAATCAAATCATTGTAGGGCAGATGGTCTGGAAACTGGCCCTAACCTTCTCCTTGTCCCTTTGGCAGGAGGTGCTGGAGTCATACCAGACCAGACTGTCCAAACTGGAATCACAGCAGCAGGCCCAGCAGCAGGAGGCAATAGAATTGCCTCAGGCCAGTGTGTATAAACTTTATGGGCAACTCATGAATCTGTTGCTGACCATTGCCACCATTGTCTTGGTGTGTATCTCCACTATTTCAACTTTTGTCCTCCCTTTCCTGCATACTCGCTGGCGTGCTGTTACCACTCTACTTTTGATCATCACAATAACCATTGTCTGGAAATACTTGCCTGTCATTACGAAGCAAAAATGGACAACATGGCTGCCCGCAAACTGGTAGCGAGAGAACAAAATGGCAACAATCTGCACTGATGCTCTCTAACATTTCCTACTGTTAATACTTATTTATGTATGTATTCAGTTATTAAAACGTCAAGAGCCCTTCCCTCTATCCTGTGTGCCTGATTCTCCCAAAGAACACTATGGCCATTCTAAGCCACATGTGATCATTCCCTGAAAGGCTGTTCCATGTGACAGTGAAGCCCAGCTCTGGCTTCTAACACCCAAGATGGATATAAAAAGATGGCAAAAAGTTTCAGAGTTGGTGAACAAAATAATTCAACCAGTTAAAAACTCTCTCTCTCTCTCTCTCTCTCTCTCACACACACACACACACCTGTTTATGCTGAATAAGCAAATTCAGTTTAAACAGGTGTGTGTGTGTGTGTGTGTGTGTGTGTGTGTGTGTGTGTGTGTGTGTGTGTGTGACACAGAGTGATTTTTTAATTGGCTGAATGGAGTGTGAAATAAAGGAAATGGAACTTCAGGCTTAAAACCTAGTACTTCAGCTAAATCCAGCTGTCTATGCAGCCAGGGAGTAATATTTTCTGGTGTCTGAGCTGGAAAATCTAAAGAGCACCCAGCCACACATCAATTCACATGCGGCACAATTCACTGCAGTAATCTTATACAGTGCGTGCACAGGAGAATTTCCCAGCAGATCGTGCCCCATGCATCAGAGGCTCTTTGATTCTGCTCTCCTTAACAGGGTCTCACAACTGCCCTCCTAAAGTAGCCACATTTACCTTCCCTCATCATTATCAGTATGCATTTGCAAACAACAAACATTAGCCCAAGTGGGCACTCCCTTTTCTCCTCCCAGTCTGCTGCCCTTGCACTGGCAGCTGCTACAAGCCAACCCCCCACCTCCACCCGCATGGATACAAGTAGACATCAGTGGGCAAAGGGCATTGTTTGGCTGCATGACATGTAAGAGAAGAACAGAGCTTTTATAGAGAAGTTAAAAACCTTTATTCTCTAGCTCACTCTCGCTGCTGCAGTTCTGCTGTACCGAGATGACTGGTGTTTTTTGTGTGTGCTTTTTTTTGGCCATTTTTCCCCATTGCATTTCTAACTAATTGTCCCGGTTAGGGGACACAATAGGCTTTGGTATCAAACACTATGTACAGAATGGTTCTGGTTGGACCATGCTGGGGAGAAGCACAAAGCCCCTGGGGTGTCCAAGGTGGCTCGCGTCGACTCTCTGTGGTTCTGCCCTGTGTCAGAATGACGGCTGCTCCCAAGAAAGAGCTAGAATTAAATACAATCAACCTTGCTGAGGCACAGACACCTCGAGGGACAAACTTTATTAATCTGGCCCCCCCGTTTGATGCACTCCCTAGTGAAAGCTTCATTGGAGGGGCAGAGCAATAGAGAATCAGAATTGGCCCTGTGTGGCCAAAATGTAGGTGCTCTCCCTATAAGGACATCTCCACTAGTCCATCCCTCCCTCCACAGGATGGGGTGCTTTGGGGACAGGGTGGGCTCCGGGACAGTTTCAGCACTGGGAGGGCCTCAGATAGACTTGCTTTACAAAAGCTATATGCTTCCCACAGAGAGCCCCCTTTGCTCTGCCCCATCCTGGGAGACAAAGGGACATGTGAGAGACTAGATAAGGATGGCAGCTGAGGGGAAGGAGTGTCCAAGCAACACCTGATGTCCCAGGAAAGTGGAATATTTGAGCATGGAATTCTGCATTTTTCACCTTCCAAAAAACAAATCAAAAACATCTCCCTCCCCAAGCACAGGAGAAATAGCAGGGGCCAAGCCTGGGGCACAGTCTAAAAGTCCAAAGGAGAGGGTCTGTGGAGATGGCCGGCCAGTATTTCATATGCCCAAAGGGAACCCATATGGTGCAGGAGGAAAGGGAGGTTCTCACTCAGGCTCTCCTGGGAGGCAGAGTCCTGTTTTGGGGTCCATCCAGGCAGGGTCTTTTATGCCGGTGATACAGAAGAGTTAGAGACAGAGGAGACCTCCGTGCGGGAAGTGGAGGAGACTTCAGAGCCATCATCCACCTTCTTGCCAAAGAGCTGCATTATGCAGTTACGGAACTGTCAGTAAGAGAGAAAGAGGAGATTAATCAGAACTGACCAAGCTCTGAACTCCTCGGTGATGTATCTCCCCACAACACAACCCACAAGGCCAGTCATTCTCTATCTGCTCTTTTGTTCCATATACCTAACCCTTAACACCATTTTTCCCCCAGGACCTTCAATGTACAGTAATCTGTAACTCTCCCTCCATTTGAGGTCAGAGCAAATTACCTGTCTGTTCATGAAGACGTAGATAATTGGGTTGTAGATGGTGGCGCTCTTTGCAAAGTAGGCAGGAAGGGCAGCTGCAAGTGGGTGGAAGGCATAGCCAGGGTTGGCAGCGGCAAAACAGGCAAAGATTGTATAGGGTCCCCAGCAGAAGCAATAGGCAATGATCATGACCACCACCATTCTTGACACCTCCCTCTCAGCCTTCTGTGTGGACTCGGATTCTTTCTGCTGGGCAGCGACCTGTGCAAGGGGGAGAAGAGAAGTGGGTTTAAAGAGGACATGGAGATTATTCCCACACTTGTAACAGAGAGGAGAGGTCTTTAGTCTGCCTGAGTTGCAGAGGTCTGGTCACACACCCGAACTAGGTAGAACTGGATCCCACAGGAGGCAATGTCCAAGAAAATTTCACCTGAGGTTTCTGCTCACATGCAACATAATTCAAATTTACCAGCAATAGACCAGAAGGGAAAGAAATTCCATAGAGATTAGGAATCCCCATTGGAATCTTGGTGGGACTCACCAAAGAATTAAACAGAGTCAAGAGGTCTGCTACAAAAATGGGAAATCCTACTACATTATTGGGTTCATATTAGGCATTAATCTATTGGCCAGTTCTCATAATTGCAGCAATGTCTGTCAAACACTGGAATTTGCAGCAATGTCTGTTAAACATTGGTGCATGTGCTTTTGCAGAGCGTGTCACATGAACTCAGGATTTTTCAGCATCCCTGAGTGATGCCACAAAAACTCGACCTTGTACCAACATTGAAAACCCGAGTTCACATCTTAGTTTAATCTCAGTTTTTTGCAGCTCCATCTGGGGATCAGTAAGAAATCCTGAGTTCACACAGCATGCTCTGCAAGAGCGGCACTAAGATGTTCAGATTTTGTTTAACAGACATTGACCCCAACAGTGAGAACCATCCCTATAAAAAGAAGGATCTGATGTGAGTTCCAATGCTCATTCTCATGATCAGCAACATAAAGGTAGAAGGCAGCAAACCCAGCTTTTGCTACTGGTAGGAATTCATGGGAAGCCCTCCAACTCGGCCCACACAGTTAAGAGTAGTCTGACTTTTTAACCTTGATTTAACTGTGGTAGGACCAACCAAAAAAAAAAAAAAGCAACTATCCTTCCTCATTGTGTGTTCAATTCACTGTTTAAAACTGGTTCCAGCTGCTGGCGGCCATGTTTATCATAGAGTTCTGTGGCTAGAGGGCTAGTCAAAGGAAAGCTGCTGCTGCTGCCTTTCTACTGGGAGTGCAATGCATTATGGGATACCTGGAGGATGCAGTTCTCTTTTTCTCTTCAAGGACAAAGAGGACTTGCTGCAATTGTCTGGGTGGTGAGTGATCAGAGCCAAACAGAGACTCTGATCATCTGTGGGAATCAGGGTAGGGATTCTTTCCTCCTGCAAGACACCCCCTGATGGTCATGCAAAAGACCTTCCAGTGTGACAATAGGTTTCCAGTGAAGGTGGGATGTCGGGTACTATGAGGATCTGATAAAGAGTCTCTGGTGGGGTGAAAGGTCCCAGTTATTAACTTCAGAGGTTTAGTAGCTCCAGTTTGGGAGATATTAAGTTTCAGAAAGAAGCAAAGATCCAGTAAAAAGGAAAGGATGAAGGGTAAAGGCTCCTACATGAAGGTTGTGGGAGAAGAGGAATGAATGCATGAGGATACCAACTGAGAGGTAGAGTCACAGTGTGAGTTCTCACCGCACGGAT
Organism: Hemicordylus capensis; assembly: GCF_027244095.1. NCBI lineage: Eukaryota > Metazoa > Chordata > Lepidosauria > Squamata > Cordylidae > Hemicordylus > Hemicordylus capensis. The sequence goes on from NC_069658.1 coordinate 183,464,967, forward strand.
AGCCAGCCACACTTGCAAGTAGCAGAGGATGATGACAGCCAGTGGGATGAAGCAGCAAGTGATCATGAGCACAATCATGTAAGACTGGACACCAGGATCGTCGCTGCCGCTGAATACATCTGGGCCACATGATGTCTTTAGACCATGGGGCCAGTACCTAGAGGACAGGAAGGGCATTTTCATACATGAGGCTTAGGTAACCTCTGAGCCTCTTCTAGCACTACTTATGTCGTGATCTGTGATTCAGCTAATCTGATCTGTGTTCAAATTGAAGAGGAGAGCAGTGGGGAGGCATTCATGATGCAGATTAATTATGGGGAGGGGAAAGCAGAAGGGAGGCAGTCATGATGCAAATACATTACGGCCAATGTATGTTTAATATTCATATCACAGTGATTGACACCAGAACTGTTTTAAGGCTTGTGTTTGAAGCCTAATGCCCAAAGCCTCAGTGTCTGAGCCAAATACTCTCATGTTGGTTTCCTGTTCAACGATCTGAGCCCTATTAAAATAATCTCCTTCCGTTGGATACGAAAGCTACATCTAATGTCTCATGGACAGTAAAACAGACAGCTGGTCCATAGGCCCCTTTTCTCATTGAGAGGAGCTCCAAAAGCTCACACCATTGACTCATTCTTCCCTCTCTAATCATCCTCAGTGGGCACTGCATACCCTGAACAAGGATCCTGTATTACACTGTGAGATTTGTCCTATACTAGACAACACGAAGTAGAAATGAGTCCTTCCTTAGCCCCCACCCTCCAATCTGTCCTTGATTCATATCCCTGTGCCAGCATTACCTTTTGCTTTCTCCATTGTTGCTGCCTGCTCCAGTCCCTCCTCACACTCACCTACTCCAGCCAAAGATGGGTGGTGCTGTCCAGACACAAGACCACACCCAGGAGAAGACAATGCCAGCCATGGCCAGTTTGGCATCAAACTTGACGTTTCCAAAGGGCTTGCAGACGACCACCCAGCGCTCCCAGGAGATGATGGCCAAAGACCAGAGGGCTGTGATGCCTGTAGTGGGAGGAGGAGGAGAAGAAGGTACAGCTGTTACTAGGGGACATGGATCTATAAGAGTGGCCCACCCTGGGACTTCTGGAAGAGGGTCCATCTCTTTCCCAACAAATTTCCCATCACCTTGTTTGAGCTGACTGTCCCAGCTGCTGAAACAGAAGTGCAAAATTGTAGATGTGGGTGCTGTAGATGAGACAGAGGCTCTTGGGAAACATTAGGTTAGTTCACTCAACCTGAAAGAGGGTTGGAGGGGTGCCCAGCCAGGGGAGCGCCTCTGATCAGCAGTTGTGTGAACTCCAAGATCAAGGCAGAAGGAAGGGAGAGTGATTGTGTGGGCGGCGGGAGTTGGGTAGGATAACTTTTCCTCTACCTTTGGTAAATTGCTGGAGAGAGAATCTGGGTAGGATGCACCTGTCCTACCCAGCTCCTGCTTCCCACACAATCACTCTTCTGTTCTCCTATCTTGATTTTGGAGTTAACATGACTGCCAAATGGGAACACGCCCAGCTTTCCTACCCTGGCTGGGCACTCCTCCAACCCTTTTTGGGGTCATGTGAACCTGGAAATGCATAAAGCATGAGGAAGGCAGCGAGCCAAGGACAAGGAGAGGGCTGGTGTTACCTCATTCCCCAGGAAATCCTAATTATTATTATTATTAATAATAATAATAATAATAATAATAATTCAATTTCTATACCGCCCTTCCAAAAATGGCTCAGGGCGGTTTACATAGAGAAATAATAAATAAATAAGATGGATCCCTGTCCCCAAAGGGCTCACAATCTAAAAGAAACATAAGATACACACCAGCAACAGTCACTGGAAGTACTGTGCTGGGGGTGGAGAGGGCCAGTTACTCTCCCCTGGCTAAATAAAGAGAATCACCATGGTAAAAGGTGCCTCTTTGCCAAGTTAGCAGGGGAGATAAGCATGGTGGTGGGAGTGTGATTATCTAAAGGACAACAGGACTGGGGAATATGATTACATGGGGGGGCAGAAAAATTGATTAATCAGGAGCAATAACATTTGTAAAAGATTTAAAGGGAAGCAAGATGAACCAAGAAACATGAGAAATAAGTAATCCAGTAGCCTCTTACCACAAGCAGACACGGTGTATCCCTCTAATACACACATGGGATGACCAAGGATAAAATAGCCAGAGATCTGATTGATGACACTGATTGTGCTGGCAATAACTGTCTCGCCCAGGTCAGCAATTGCCAAGTTCACCAGAATCCAGTTGAGTGGATGCCGCAGCTTTTTGAATTTGGCAGTGGCCACCAACACCAAGCCATTGGTGAAGATCGAGGCAATGACCACAAAAACCATCCAGAGAGAAGTGATGTTGTAGACCCAGCGTGGTGCAATATGATAATTTGGACCTTCAAAAGGGCCTGACAGAGGAAGGAAAGAGTTAGTAGAGGGATCCCAGCCAGCCTCACAGCAATTCTAATGGGCAAATATATCAAGAACCTACCCTGCCAACACAAGAGAAGTCATCCCTCAATCCTTTCTCAAGGTTCTCACCCTTGCAGATCATTCAGGAGCCTTCACCCACCAGGAAAATGGATGAATTTACATCTCTCTTCATCTTGCACATTAAGCCTACCTGGACTGGCTGAGAACATTCTCCCTGTCTATTCCCCAAGAATTTCCAGAACCCTTTTTGCAGACCCCTCTGGCAAATCCCTTTTCTGAAGCCATCTTTCCCCTAGAACCTCATGGCCGGAGTTGAAATCAACCGGAGTAAGGCTCTCCCACCTCCCCCATGCTACCAACATTCATCCTGTCCCTTGGAAACTCCAGTGTCCAATTCTAGACTATGGGCTGCTCCTCAATGCCCCTCTTGGGCTCACCCCGGGTATTGTTGCTGTTGGTGTACGTAAACACGCTTCCTCTAGTGGTGTCATCATCGTCGCTGCGTCGGCGGGCAGCATATACACCCACATTCCAGGCTTCTGTCATGGCCCCTGCTGCCTTTTCTCCACCTTCCACCTGCTCTTGCCTTTTGCTTTCTGGGACCACTCCTTCAGTCTCTCTCTCTCTCTCTCTTTCCCTTTGGATTCTCTCTGTCTCTCCTCTTTTCTTTTCCTCTATCTACCGCTCAGTCTCTCCCATCCACTCGTCTGTGCCAGGGTCTAGGGTGCTACCCATTTATATAACCACCCCCCCATGTGGATTAAGCCCTGGCTTGGAGAACAAGATCCCCAAAGCCCTTAAACGTTTTATCCCTTAATTGGGCTGCGATTTGGCCTCCTCCCTGCCTCGTTTCACTCCCCCCCCCTGTTTGCCATGGCATGAACAGCTCACGGGTATCCTGCGTCACCATGAGTGTATTTGCTGGACACTTCAGGTGAGGGATGAGCATGGAGGAGTGATTAGAGAGGCAAAAGAGCTCAGCTAATCCCTCTCAGAATGGCCCTTCCTTGCAATTTCCTAATGGCCCATTTTTCTATCTAGGCCAAAGGACCTTTTGGCCCAGTTTTGTTACAGCCGGAGATGGCTGTTTTTAAACCACACACAGCCAGAACTCCTGCCCACAATGGACTCTCAGCTCATGGTGACACAAAGCGATTCACCTGAAACAAGCCTGTTCAATGACAAGGTCAATAATCAAAACCCAAAAGCCTTCCTCATATGCAGAATCAGAGGCACACTTATTAGATGCACTTGACTCGCTGGGTTCCATGGCATGGTTCCCAGTGCCTCTTCACAAGATACTAAACAGTCATCATGCAGAGCAGGAGATCCTAGGACACCCCTGGAAATCTTATGCTCACTGCAGAGCTTCGCTGAAAATAGGCCCCAAACTGTTGCATAGTCCCAGAAGCAGCTTCAAGATTTGAGGGGCCCTTGGGTCGAGGAGGCAGGGCACACAAACTAACCACACATCCACGAGTCCTCGGCCAGATGATTTGTATAAGCAGACCAAGCCACATACCTTTTCCTTCCTTCCTTTTTTAAATTTAATCTTCCAGCTCTTGGAGGTGTAACTGAATGGCAACTTGATCATTGCCAGTGCTGCATTTCAGCTACTCAGAGGTAACCACCCCTGCTAACTGGGCAAAGACGCATCTTTTGAAGTGTTGGCTTCCTTAGGGCAACTGGTCCATTTCAGCCCCAGCACAAGAGCCCTCCCAGTGTAGGGGTCTCAAACTGTGCTCTCCAGCTGTTGTTGGACTACAAATCCCATCATCCTCCAGTCACAGTGGACAATAGCCAGGGATGTTAGAAGTTGTAAGGCGACATCTGCAGGAGGGCCGCACTTTGAGACCCCTGCTCGAGTGGCTGTTGCTGGTGTTTACCTTGGGTTTCTTTTTAGTCTGTACGGCCCTTTGGAGACAGGGGATTTTCTTCTTTTTTTGTGTGAAGCGCTTCGAGACCTTTTCCCTTGAAAAGTGGAATACAGGGTGTCCCTTGTTATTCACGGGGGTTCTGTTCCCAACAGTTTCTGCAGATAACAAAACCACGGATAACAAGATCTTGAGGCAAGGGGAATTGGGGGGGGGGGAGTTTAGGTTCCTGGAGGTGGAAAAAGGCAAGAAAAGGCAAAACTAATAGAAATAAAGTACCATACCGTGCTCTGCAGGTCTCCAGTTGTCCAGCAATCCCCTGGCTCCCCAAAACAAAAACCAATTTGGCTGATTTTCTGCAAAAGGTTGTGGAAATTTTTTTTAAACCCACACAAAATAGTCACAAAATAGCTCCGTTTAGCAAAATGGTGGCCAGAAATGACCTTAGAGGTCATGTTCGGTCACCCTGAAACCACGGATAGATGAATTTTGAATATTTTTTGAAGTGCATATACCAAGGTTGGGTCTCCATTGCTCAGCCACAGATGAATGAAACTGCAGGTGCTGGGACTGTGGGTGATGAGGGCCAGCTGTCTAACTAGAAATGGTCAGGTCAGATGACCAAGAGGAAAATCAACACATGCCTTTTGTTGGAAGGTTTTGTCCAGCTTCTACACGCCATCTCAGTGAGTTATTTGCCCACCTCAGAGCCTAAGCATCTCCCTACCCTGACAGGATTGCCAACCCTCCAGGGCTGGCCTGGAGTTTCCAGAAATCAACACCAATCTCCAAGTGACTATTGGAAACCACCCTGCAGATTTTAATGGCTGGATATTGTGAAAAATATTGGAATATGCTGGGGTGGGGATGGGAAGGCAGGGTGAAACAGTCAGTCAGAATAGTCTTCAGTCAGAGATGGCAACCCCACTGGAGTCGGCCCTGTATTCTCTTCCTGGCCACACCAGGGCCTCTGCTGAGGCTGGGACGTAAACCTCTCACAGCTCCAAGGGAAAAGGGGTCAGGACCTCAGGATAGCTCTGAGCAGAAAAGTAAGAGATAGAGGCACGGCAACATAGATGGATACTGCTCCAGAAGATACTTGGACAGTGTTCCTTCTAAGGTGTGCGCATGTACGTGCGCTCACACTTTTTAAAAAAATGTCCACTCCATTAATTGTCCACTCCACGCTCAGGTTGGATCAGGAAGGTCCCCTCTTTGAATGCAGGTGTGCACATACCACCTTGATACTGCCACCCGGAACAAAACTCATTCCGCAGACAGATGAAAAAAATTAGAGAGAACCCTGTACGTGGAGCAGACTCCTCGTTTCTATAGGGGCTGCCCAGGTAGAGTGGATTGGCCCTACCCCTTCCCTGGGCCAGGCTCTGTTGTGGAAAGGAGCCTTGCCCAAGTGCTAGCTCCAGTGGCTCTGGGGGTCTTCGGCTTGGACTGGCAGGTACTCAAAGGAATCCTCCAAGTCAGAGGACGAAGGCAGAGCCGTGGTGGTGCAAGTGCTGACTCTGCTTACACAGGAACAACATAGGGAGCTGCCTAGATGGCCTGACTATCGTCCATCTAGGTCAGTGTTCTCTATACTGACTGGCAGCCCGTGCCAAATTTAGGCACAAGCTAAGTAAGCTACAGCTTAGGGCCACACATTATGAGGGGCCTCTGGATTTTTTTTTTTAAAGACTATATTTCAAGCTTTATATAATCTGCTTTCATTTAAACATATTTCTAATGCAAATAGGCCTTTTGCAAGACAACTGTTTTTGCTAGATTATTCATGTTTCTTTGCATCTTTGCCAAGGAAAAATAAAGCTGTATTATTTCGATTTCCACTGTCCTTTTTAAAAAGATATATGACATATAGTAACACTATGGGGCCTTTAAAGCTTGACACAGCCTAGGACCTCAACAGGTCATAATCCGGCCCTGCTGGCAGTGGCTCTCCAAGGTTTCAGGCAGGAGTCTTTCCCAGCCCTGCTTGAAGATGTTAGGGATTGAACCTGGGACCTTCTGCAGGCAAAGCAGATGCACTACCACTGCGCTAAATCCCCACCGCCCTGGCTCATCTGGTGTGGGGGTCCTGGAAGCATGACGTCGCCCAGGGTCTGGGTCATCCAACCCTGCCTCATTCCTTGAGCGGTCTGCCTTATCCTGGATCTGGGGTCATGTCATCAACACCTACCTGCCTACATGATGAAACTACCACCCGATCATAAACATGGTGCTATACAGTGAATAAGTTGTGCCTTGGCACCATCACAGTGCACATAGCCTGACTGCAAAGACACCCCACCAGAAGGGAAGTTTGCCAGCATCCCCTGCCTCACGCAGCACCTTTGCAAAAGGATTTGCGGGACTCGGTGGGTGGATCCCACTGCAAGCCTTACCAAGCCCTGAAAGGGCACGGTGTGAGGAGGGAAGACTGCCAGCAACCATGAGACGCCTTTCCAAATGTTTACCAAGAGGGGCTGCCTCCTGCCTGGTGGTTGCACAGGCAGCCCCTGCCTTTCCTCTTCCTCACCACATCCTCCCACCCACGATGCGTGTTCAAAAAGCTGAAGGTGGGGAAGTGGGAGCAGCAGGGAGTGATTAAGCACACTTCCTTCTGCTCCAGCTCCCCTGCCTTCAGCCTTCTGAACAGACACAGAGTAGAGGGAGAATGCAGCACAGAGCAGGAGAGAAGGGCTGGTGGTGGCTGGAGCACCACAAGAAAGGCATACCTGGGAGCAGCAGTGGCGGGCCAGGCAGGGCTGAAGCAGCAATGGAATCCCCTGCTTCTGCCAAGGTGCTACCTGAGGCCTTGGATAATAACTACATAGGAATACAGGCAGCTGCCATATACTGTGACAAATCATTAGTCCATCTAGCTCAGTGTTATCTATACAGTCTGGCAGGGGCTTCTCCAAGGTTGCAGGCAGGCATCTCTCTCAGCCCTATCTTGGAGATGCCAGGGAGGGAACTTGGAACTTAGATGCTCTTCCCAGAGTGGCTCCATCCGCTGAGGGGAATCTCTTCCAGTGCTCACACTTCTAGTCTCCCATTCATATGCAACCAGGGTGGACCCTGCTTAGCTAAGGGGACAAGCCATGTTTGCTACCACAAGACCAGCTCTCTTTCACTTGTGTGTCGAGTGCTACTATGCCTTCACCACAATATGTATATTGAACCTAACTTCTTGTCAGCCCCCAGTGACACAACTCAAATCATTCAGATTTGAAATGGACAACTGGCTCTTGGTCTAGGCAACGCAAATTAAACAAACAAGCAATTCACAGGAACCAGCGTGGTGTAGTGGTTAGAGTGCTGGACTAGGACCGGGGAGAGCCGAGTTCAAATCCCCATTCAGCCATGAAACTAGCTGGGTGACTCTGGGCCAGTCACTCTCTCTCAGCCTAACCTACTTTACAGGGTTGTTGTTGTGAGGAGAAACCTAAGTATGTAGTACACTGCTCTGGGCTCCTTGGAGGAAGAGCGGGATATAAAATGTAAAAATAAATAAATAATAAATAAATAAATAAAAACAATTCTTGTAATTTGCTATATTTCCATTTCTGTCCACTGAGACAGGTTTGCATCATCACAGTGATACTTGTTGGATGGCATCCCTAATTGCTCGGGGCCCTAAGCGGTCGCCTACTTCACCTATCTCTAAATCTGTCCCTGCATGACACCTGCTCCAGCAATTAGTCATAGAACGCTAACACCCCCTATGCTCAGTAAGAGTTTGGGTTCTGTCAGAGAGCTCCTACTGGGATCTAATAAGCCAATACAGTCTACGTTCTTCCAGATTCTTCCTGTAACCCTCCAGATTTGACTACGTCTCCCCACCCTTGTAAGTAATGCAGTGCCTGCGGCTGCCCCTGCCATCACCTTGTCCCATGGTTCTTATTTCTGCTTGTAACAGCCATAGCCCCAGAACTGCCCCACAGTGTGGGCACTAGGGCTAGGCGGGCATAGCCCCAGAGCTCCCCCCCAGGTGGTCACTAGGGCTAGAGGGGAAGAGGAGAGCCCACTCACCAAGGCAGGGACTTCTCCCACCCACCATGCTTTCCTCCATACTGGGGGGGGGGAGCCCACTGAAATGGAGGAAAGCAGGGAGGGAGGCAGAAAAGCAAGGGCAAAAAGAATAAATCAGAAAATAGATAGAAAGCTGAAAACATGGGCCAAAGGGGAGAAGGTAAAAGTGGGGGGCGGGGAGCAGAAGTCAAGGGCCAGAAGGCAAAAGTCAAAAAGCAGAGAGCAGAAAAAGAGAGGTGGGGGAAAGAAGAAAGAAGGGCAGAAAAGAGAAATCAAGGGGGAGAAAGCCAGGATTTGCAACCCCCCCCACCAAACAAAACAAATAAGCTACCAAAGAAACTAAAACTTACAATCAGCCAGCAAATCCTCCAACACAGAGAGCATCTTCCAGCCCCGCCTCCTTGCCTGTTGCTTCCTTCTTTGGTCTTATTGCTGGAATAGCCTGCCAATCAAGTTATTCTAGCCAGTCTGATTCCTAGGGGGCGCTGGCCTGGCATTGACCACTCCAGGAACTAAAGAAATGGGTTAAAAACCACTTCCTGGTGGCTTCAGGGGCTATATTTTCTACCTGTTTTTTAGTTTCTGCAGTGGTCTATGCCAGGTCAGCAGCCCCCAGGAATCAGACTGGCTGGAACAGCTTGATTAGAAGGAGGCTTTACACACATGGCTTTTACTTCAAATCTCCTCTGGAATGGAGTGTGCCAGTCCACATATTAGCTGCATTTACCCCAAAGTCCCTGCAGGCTAGCAGGGACCAGTACAGACAGGACTCTGTTTCCCCTCGAATCATGGCTGCACATTCTGGCTTAGCCCAAAGTATGTCCGGCTTTTAAAAATTCTCTATTTCCAGCAGCTTTTTAAAAGAGAGAAAGGGAGGGAGAAATTCCTGAGTTAAGCACTTATAGCTTTACATATGCAGAATGGAGACTACAGCTTCGATGTAACCTGAGCCCTTTGTGTCTGAGCTGATTCCATCGGCTGTATTTTTCTTCATGACAGAGAGAAAGCAATGATTTCTACTTTAAACTTCCCTGCCTCTGGGGTGGGTGAGGGGAACATGAGGTGATGAAGGCAGTCACTCACAAAGGCAGGGTTATTATTTTATTCATTTTATTTCTAAAAATGGCTCAGGGTGGTTTACACAGAGAAATAATACATAAATAAGATGGCTCCCTGTCCCCAAAGGGCTCACAATCCAAAAAGAAACATAAGACACACACCAGCAACAGTCACTGGAAGTACTGTGCTGGGGGTGGATAGGGCCAGTTACTCTCTCCCTGCTAAATAAAGAGAATCACCATGTTAAAAAGGTGCCTCTTTGCCAAGTTATCAGGGTCAGGGTTTGAATTAAGCATTCTGTTGGCAACTTGTCATGCCAGTCTTGCAGCCTTCCGTAACCAGCTGTAAAACTAGCAATAACAACAAAAGCTCTCTCAACTCCTCTCTGGGATGGGATGGGTTGGATTAAAAAACCAGAGCAAGTGGTAGGAATGCACAAAGGGAAAAGATATGCTTGACTGAGGAGAAGAGCTGACCCTATGTGAACAACTGTCCATTAAGTTAGTTCCCCCAAATTAAACACCTGCGAATCTACTGTGAAGAAGATTCGCTCTTCAGATACCTCTGTGGCATGAAGCCATGTATGAATAACTCCCTGGAGACTGATGCTGATTCCTAGAGAATCCACGTCTGGAGGGTTGGCAGTCCTCTCTGAACTGTGTCTGGAAACTCACCAGTAGCCAATGAGGATTTGTCAGCACAAGTGTAATGTGCTCTTTGTGGCGTAGGTCCAGTTTAAATGTGTAACCAGGAATGCTGGAAAAAAATTATGTCGGATTCCATGTGCTCAGCTTCCTGTACATAATTGGTATTTGTGCATGTACCATATCTAAGATCCATGTCCTGATAGGGTTCAATGCTAATGTGCATATGTTGCACGGGTGACATGGTTTGTACATGATGCAGAGTGTGCAAAGAATCCTGCATGGGTAAATGTTTGTTTGTTTTGTTAATTTTTATTTAAAATATGTTTTACCTAACATAGTAAATAGTCAAACAAGAAGACAACAAACGAATAAATAGATTAATAGGTATATAACTACTGTTAAACAATATTCAATATTACTTCATAACTAACTCTAAATTTACATTTTCAGCCCTTAATTATTAACTCTTGCATTACTTTCATAATAGCCTCAGTCTCTCTGATCCTTCTCATCCTTCCTATTGTCCTAAAATTTAATTATTCTTTAATTTCAACCAGTAGCACAAATGGCTGAACAGTACAGTGAGTCATCCCTTGCCAACCGCAAGGGTTCTGCTCCGGGAAAACCTGGAGGTTGACGAATTCATGGTTGGCAAGCCATTGAAATCAATGGCATACAGGGAGTTAGGGCAATCATGGTCACAAAAAGACTGAAAAATACAGTTAAAAATAGGGAAAAAATCCCTCCAAATCCCCCCAAATTGCCAAGAATCAGTAAAAGGAGTGAAGGGGAACCCTGAAAATCACCCCCTGACCCCCCAAAATTACTCCTGAACCAGTGTTCCCTCTAATTTTTATTATCAGTTAGCGAAAAGAGTTTTGTTCTGGGCAGCGGTATAAAGGCAGTGTGTGCACATAACTCTCTCTTTCTCTCTCTCTCTCACACACGAGTAATTAATGCGCTGCACATTTCTCCAGCGCATGGAAGCAGGTGTGATGCTTCCAAAAGTTGCCAACTCCAGCAGAAATCTGAGTTGCTGAAACAAGGATGCCAAAACATTTGCTATTGTCCTCCTCCTGTATGACACAGGTATTGTGTTCCCTGCATGTCTGGAATCACACACGTGCAGCAGTACGTTAACATTTAAGTAAAGGCAACAGCAACCTCATGGAACTCCAAGGCATTACAAGAATCTATCTTTATCCACTAGAAATGTAATGTGTAAATCCAAACTATCAGCAAGTCACACATTACTCTAAAAAGTACATTAAAAAGTAACACCTGAATAGGCCCTCAGGGGTGTGTCGGAGGCCATAAGCAAACATACTCCCAAAGTTTCCCACTCTCTCGGCCAAAGGCCTCTCATTTGCTCTTTTAGAATTTGGATGTCCTTGAGCAATAAGGACAAGAGCTAATCTGTTGCACAGCCCTACTTATGTACATTGTTTCCCATTTAAGTGGTGTTTTTACTGCTGTGGACCCGCTGTTTTAAGCACACACAAGCCTCTTGAAGACCTATGTTCCCAATTCATTTCAATGGCATGAATTTCAAACAACATGGCAACAAGAAATGACACATTTCGCCTAATCTGATAAATAAATTGTGGGTCCTGCAGTCTGTTATTGCCTTCCTCGTACTGCACTTTGGAAGATATCCCAAATGCGGTTTTCCTAGTCCGATGAACATTTTCCTTTTGGATCCTTCCCTTCCATGTTTCATCACAGCTCTATTGTTAAGTGGAGATGTAGAAGTACTACATAATTTATTGAAATGTTTGAGTGAAGCAAGTACCTGTGCAGTTGATGAGTTTCAGTTTAGTGGTGGTGGTGATGGTGGTAACATATTTATATACCACTTTTCACCCCACAACATGAAAGCGGTTGAAGAATGTAGCTTCTAATTATCAGTTTTCATATTTTTTTAAAAGTAAGCCTATAATCAATGTTTTAGACAAAATTCTAACAAACATGTAGACTGTGGCCAACATCCAAACTAACCTTTTGTGGACACACCAGGTTTTTCTTTTGCACGATGAAGGAGGAAGTTTTCAACAATGCCCCTACTTTCTGCAGCCACCTGTGCCTCCCTGGGGGCCCCCGAACCTTCAGGGATATAGTTTCAGGGGTGTAGAGGAGGTTGTTGAAAATGCAGCCAAAAAACTTGGCATATCCATAGAAGTTTAGTCTGGTTGCTAGCCACCGTTCATGCAACTCGCTGTTCTTTTCCATGTTTCCTAGTTCTGCTCCCTTTTCTAGCACTCTGGCCAGAACATCCTTTATTATTGTTGTTGTTGTTGTTGTTTACACAGTCAGACAGGTGTTATTGACTGGTTTGTTTTATACAGACATCAAGTCCTTCCCAAGGACCTGGGATGGCTGGATTTTATTATCAGTGTTGTTGCTGTTATTATAGATATTGTCACAGAATATAGGCTGTTCCCAGTAAAGTTGCTTTTTGTAACTGGCTGATGGTGGATTCTGTGGCCCCTATGGTGTTGAGGTGCTCTTCAAGGTCTTTTGGAATTGCACCTAGGACACCAGTTACCACTGGGATTATTTTGGTCTTCTTCTGCCACAGCCTTTCAATTTCAATTTGTAGATCTTTGTATTTTGTAATGTTTTCTATTTCCTTTTCTTCTATTCTGCTATCCCCTGGTATTGCTATGTTGATTATTTTAACTTGTTTTCTTTCTTCTCGACTACAGTTATATCTGGTGTATTGTGTGGCAGATGTTTGTCTGTTTGTAGTCAGAAGTCCCATAATATTTTTGCATCTTCATTTTCTACAACTTATTCAATTTTATGGTCCTACCAATGTTTTGGTACAGGTAGCTTGTATTTTTTGCAGATGTTCCAGTGTACCATCCCTGCTACCTTATCATGCTTTTGTTTGTAGTCAGCCTGTGCAATCTTTTTACAGCAGCTGACTAGGTGGTCCACGGTTTCATCTGCTTCTTTACAAAGGCTGCACTTGCTGTTTGTGGTTGATTTTTTGACTTTTGCTCTTATTGCATTTGTTCTTAGTGCCTGTTCTTGTGCAGCCAGTATTAAACCCTCTGTTTCTTTCTTCAAGTTGCCATTCTTAAGCCATTGCCAGGTCTTGGTGATGTCTGATTTTTCACTTATATTGTGCAAATATTGACCATGCAGTGGCTTATTTTTCCATTTTTCTGCTCGGTTCTAGACTTGTTCTTTCTTGTAGGCCTGCTTTGTTTCATTGGTGTTGAATTATTGACCTCATTATTGACCATTTGAAGTGCATCTTCTTTACTGTCCTTTATATATTCTTCAAGGCCTCTTTTCTCCTCTTCTACTGTTTGATAGCATTCCTCTTCCACCTGAGCTGCGAGGGAGGTATAGCCTATCTACATCACTGCGGGGGTGCAGAGCATGATTGATGGTCATGATTTTCCTGGTCTTACAATCCAGCGTCTCTAGCTCAGCCTGGGTCCAGTCTATTATTCCTGCAGTGTATCTGATAACAGGTATAGCCCAGGTGTTTATGGCTTGTATGGTGTTCCCGCCATTGAGTTTGGACTTGAGGATTTTTCTAACTCTCCTGATGTATTCACTTCCAATTTTTCTTTTAACTTCAGTGTGTGCGATGTCATCAGCCTGGAGAATGCCCAATTATTTGTAATGTTCTTTCTCTTCCAGGTTCTTGATCTTGCTTCCATTGGGCAGTTCTATTCCTTCTGTTTTTCTTATTTTCCCTCTGTTCATTATTAATGCAGCACACTTGTCTAGTCCAAACTCCATTGCTATATCGCTACTGAATATACGGACAGTGCTTAGCAGTGATTCGATTTCTGACTGGGACTTTCCATACAACTTCAGATCGTCCATGTACAGCAGATGGTTGATTTTACTGGATGTTTTAGATGTTTGGTATCTGAGGCCTGTTCTGTTTAGTATTTGTGAAAGTGGGGTCATGGCGGTTACAAACAACAGAGGGGATAGTGAGTCCCCTTGGAAAATGCCTCTTCTAATGCTAACCTGTCCAAGTGTCTCGCCATTGATTGTTAACTGTGTACTTCACATGCTCATTGCTTTTTAAATAAATATCTGAATGTTTTTGCTGACACCAGTTGTTTCTAAACATTTTAGTATCCATGTGTGAGGCAATGAATCGAAGGCTTTCTTGTAGTCAATCCATGCAACACTTAGATTTGTTTTTCTTCTCTTGCAATTTTCTAAAATAATTTTGTCAATCAGCAGCTGGTCTTTTGTGCCTCTGGTGTTCGGGCAATTTCCTTTCTGTTCAACTGGAAGCTGTTTGTTAGTTAATAAGTGTTGCATGACTTCATCTGCTATTATTCCAGTTAATAATTTGAACATGGTTGGAAAGCAGGTTATTGGTCTATAATTACTTGGAACTGCACCTTTTGCTGGGTCTTTCATGATGAGATGAGTTTTCCCAGTTGTTAGCCATTGTTCAATATCACCTCCTTGCAAAATGTGATTGAACTGTTTTGATAGTTGTTTATGAAGGCTTGTTAGGTGTTTAAGCCGAAAGCCATGCAGTTCATCGTCGCCTGGAGCAGTCCAATTTTTAATTTTCTTTGCTCTTTCACTTATTAATTCTGGTGTTCTCATTAGATCTTGCATTTGTTGATTACATTTTTTGACCTCTTTCATCCAGCCTGCTTTTTTATTATAATCTATTGGATTGTCCCATAATTTCCCCCAGAATTGCACTGTTTCTTCTTTATTTGGTGTTTCTAGGTTTCTTGCAGTTTCTCTTTCTATGCTTTGGTAGAAACATCTCTGATTCGACTGGAATTGGAGATTCTGCCTGTGTTGTGTAATTCTGGCTTCATACCTGCTAATCTTCTTTGACACTGCTATTTGCTGCTTTATTATTTCCAGGACTTCTCTAATTTTCCTTGAATCTAGGTGGTATTTTTGGATCAGATACTGTTTGGTGTTTTCATTCTTCAGCTTCTTGTCTTTCATATCTTTCAATTTACTACCATCTGATCTAAGCCTGGAGATTTTATTTTCTAATCTAATCTTCCATTTAGGTGATGTACTGCTTTCTTTTTTTACAGGTCCACTGATCTTATATCCGAGCTCTTGTGTTGTTATTGTTGCTGCATTGTACATTAGTTGGTTTGTTTCTTGCAAATTATTGGTTGTTATCTCTGCAAGTGCAGCACTGACATCTTTTAATGCCTGAGCAAGTTGTTTTTTGGCAACTGTTTTTAGAGCTGGAAGTCGAACCCTGGTGGTTGTTTGGTTCATGAGCTCAGTTATTTTTTGCTTTAGTTCTTGTTGCTTTTCTGTTAAACAGCATTTGGGTTTGGGTTTTTGAGGTGAAGGCAGAGGGGTGGTTGCCTGGTTTTGATTTTGAAACAGTTCAGTAACAGTGGCATCCTCGATTTCCAACACCTCCTCCACCTGCGCCTGAGCAACTTCTTCAATTGGTGGTAATTCTTCTTCCATATCTTGAGCCTGTGATGCTCTTCTTCCAGCTCAACTCCTGTGAATACTTTATTTCTTATTATGAATCTTCTCTGGTCTGCTAGCCTTTGTTCTGTTATTTCTGTATCTGGATGCTTCTCTTTCCAAATTTGGTACATTCTTTTTAAATAACCTCTTCTAGTTGGACTAGACTTGTAATAGCAGATCATTATTTCCTTGTTGGCATTTTTCGTATATTTTTTTCGGTTAAGCGACGTTTCTTCCAGTAACTTTGCTGTCTTCAGCCCTGGTTGCTCAACTGAAGATCCTGAGTCCTGTTGCCCACTTGCCACCAGATGTCCAGGGACTATAGCACCTGGCACGGTCCTTGTTGACCCGGGCGATGACCGATCCGGTATAGATTTATTAAAGTTATGTCTCACCATATTGTTGATGGGAGAGGCACTCTTTGTCTGGCTCCTCTGGTGAGACCTGTCCAGTATGGTTGGACCTCTGGCATAGCTCTCACCTTCCTCAGAGCACACAAGCCCCACAACCACGCCAAGGTAGTGCCTCACTGGGGGTATTATTA
The DNA here is from genome assembly GCF_027244095.1 of Hemicordylus capensis. NCBI lineage: Eukaryota > Metazoa > Chordata > Lepidosauria > Squamata > Cordylidae > Hemicordylus > Hemicordylus capensis. The sequence continues at coordinate 183,481,007 of NC_069658.1, forward strand.
TTATTATTATTATTTCTTGTTTGCACAGTCAAACAGGTGTTATTGACTGGTTTGTTTTATCCAGACATTGAGTCCTTCCCAAGGACCTGGGATGCCAGAATTTTGTTATCAATATTGTTGTTGTCATAGGTATCGCCACAAAATGTAGGCTGTTCCCAGTAAAGTTGTTTTTTGTAGTTGGCTGATGGTGATTTCTGTGGCCCCTATGGCGTTGAGGTGCTCTTCAAGATGTTTTGGAATTGCACCTAGGGCGCCAGTTACTACTGGGATTATTTTGGTCTTTTTCTGCCACAGCCTTTCAATTTCAATTTGTATTTTGTTATTTTTTCTGTTTCTTTTTCTTCTATTCTGCTGTCAACTGGTATTGCTATGTCAATTATTCTAACTTGTTTTTCTTTCTTCTCGGCTATAGTTATATCTGGTGTATTGTGTGACAGATATTTGTCTTTTTGTAGTCTAAAGTCCCATAATATTTTTACATTTTCATTTTCTACAACTTTTTAAATTTTGTGGTCCCACCCATTTTTGGCTGCAGGTAGCTTGTATTTTTTGCCGATGTTCCACTGTATCATTGCTGCTTTTGTTTGTAGTCAGCCTGTGCAATCTTTTTACAGCAGCTGATTAGGTGGTCCACTGTTTCATCTCCTTCTTTACAGAGGCGACACTTGCTGTTTGTTGTTGATGTTTCTACTTTTGCTCTTATTGCATTTGTTCTTATTGCCTATTATTATTATTATTATTATTATTATTATTATTATTATTAATGATAATAATACAATGACTAGTATTCTGTGAAACCAAAATAATTCTGGTTTGTGTGTCTGTAAGTAAAACACTTAAGACAGATCAGGCAAATCTGAGCAATCTGTTCTGCATATAGGATTTGGTCTCAATGGCTAAGAATTTGAAAGGGTTGGGTGGTTTTGATTTGCTTTTTTAAGAACAGCATGACCAGATATGATTTAAACATTGATCAGCACAATATGGGAGCCTCCCTAAAATTACTGGATCAGGAAAATTAATTGCAGTGTCCAAAAAAAAAATGTTCAGAGTGGCCGTTGTGCACAGATGTTTTTCAGGCCTGCTACCAGAAACTCTTTAAATGGAGATACCTGAGTTTAACATGTAAATTTGCTTTCCCACGGAGCCCTAGTGTCTCCTTTTTCTCTGTGAAGAACAATCTCTAGAATCTAATATTTACTCATCAAGAAACAAGGCTCTCTGCCCAGTGTCATACCTAAACATTGCCCTGTGCCAGTTCTTGTGTGAAAGGGTATGAAAAGGCATTATCTAGTGATCACTTAATCTGCCAAGAAGAATTCCCACTAAATCATTGTATTTGTATTCATTCTAGAAAAATAAGTCTTATAATATTATTTCAGAATAATGTGCCCCTGTAATACATAGCAATGGTGTTTGATGTGTACAGGAAACAGATTGACAGGCTTCACCATTGATCAGTCTGGTATGAAACGAAAGCCTGTAGAAGCTACAGTATAGAGGGTATCAGCTTTCCTTGTAAAAGACTCATTTGCAGCATGTTTTTGGCTGGCACAGCTGGTAATAAATGAAGCATCTTGTCCAATATTCTGTAGCTGCTCTGCAAGCACATGAACAGCATGGCTCAGCACGCAGTGAGGACAGGAACTCTATTCCTTTCATTGATATAACTTTCAAAATTTTCCTCATTCTTCCCCATCTCCCAGAAAAGAGACTGTATTTCTTTACAGAAGCCACCTAATGGTGCAGCAGGGAAATGACTTGCCTAGGGAGCCAGAGGTTGCCGGGTCAAATCCCCACTGATATGTTTCCCAGACTACGAGAAACACCTATATTGGGGCAGCAGCAATAGAGGAAGGTGCTGAAAGGCATCATCTCAGACTGCACGGGAGATGGCAATGGTCAACCCCTCCTGTATTCTACCAAAGACAACCACAGGGCTCTGTGGGCGCCAGGAGTCGACACCGACTCAACAGCACAACTTTACCTTTATTTCTTTAAAGAGGACCCAGCAATCCTGCCTAGCAGGCATTAAAAATTATAATTAATAACCATTGTATTTATATTAGCTATAATCTTTTTAAAAACCTGTTTAAAGCTTTCCCCCACCACCACCTCCGGCCTCTCTGGGCTGCCGGGAGGAGCCGCTGCTGCCCATCCTCCTCCCTCCATCCTCCTTGGCTGGAGGAGGAGGAGGAGGAGGAGGCTGAGGCCCGGCCAGGGGGGAGGGAGGAGGAGGCTTGGCCAGGGTGAGGGGGAAATGGGGCAATGTTTTCCTTCCTGGCCAGGGAAATGGGGTGCCGGGCAGTTGGGTGGCGGGCGCAGCAGAGACTGTGCATCCACCAGAAATGGCTGTGTGGGTCTCCGGGGGTTGGTGCATGCACACGCACGTGCACACCTGAGAGGGAAGCCTGTCCCTAACCCCTGCAAATCACACCCTGACCCATGAACATCACCCCTTGGGCCCCGAAAATCTCTCCCTGAGCCCCCCAAAACAACCCTAAAATTGCAAGAAAAATCTTTCCAAACCACAGATACTTGGCTTGTAGTTGGCTAGACCTGCCACAATTTCCCAGTCATGGATACTTAAAACCGTGATAGGGAAACCCGCGGTTGGCGCAAGATGACTGTATCCTGAAATTTATTGTTCTGATATTGAATAAATAATGAACATTTGTGCACAGACTCATTGTTTTGCCCTCTCCCTTCTCTATACCATATGTAATTTGTTAATTTCACTATAATTGCAATGTTCCATATATTCAAAATCAACACATCATATGATGGAGGCTTTTAATTTTTCCAGCCTCTACTTATGGTTAGTTTTCTGTCCTTCCAAATAATTGTGCCCCAGTCTCCAAACAATCACAATTATAACCTGTGATATCATTTACACTTTGTTTCACCCTTTCCCCAAAAGTCCATATTTTAGAACTGCTAAAAAAAAAAAAGTAAGAGGTCAGCATCCATACTTCCACATCTCCAGCACTTGTCCAAATATGTCGAGTATATATGACTTAGTCTATGGGGGAGTTAAATATTACCTAAATCACAACTTATAGTAACCTTCCTGTAAATTACAACTTCCAAAGCCTAACCCAAATCTCTTCTGATATATCTATTCCCAAATTGGCTGTCCATTTCTGCTGATCCCTTGCAGTGAACAGATCCAGGTGAATTAAGATCTTACATATTCCAATTAATTGTATTTTTCCTTGATCTATCATAAATTCAAATGCTGACATCAGTCTCATACCACTTTGTCCATGTAATAACTTCTGAATAATATGTAATATTTGCAAGTACTGGTTAGATATTTGTTTGATATGTCTAGTGTCCTCTTTAAACCTGGTCTCACTTTGGTCAAAGGCTAGGAAGGAATAATTTCATCCGCTAACCTGCCATCCTTAGGGCTGCTGCCTGCTCCGTGCATTTGTGTAGGGCTGGCTTAGCCATTTTCACACCTAAAGCCAACCATCACAATGGCTTCTAAGGCCGCCAGCTTACAACCTGAACTAATGCAGAGCTTCCCAACAGAGAGTATTAGTACCCCTAGGGGTACTTGGAGGGTTCCCAAGGGGTACTCAGCTGCACTATTCCCCATCTGGAGATCCCAGGCCTGAAGCCGACCCATCCTCAGGAATGAGTCTGCTGGAGTCATTGGGTGACTAGGCCAGTCACTTATCTTTCAGCCTAAACTACTTCACAGGGTTGTTGTGATTATAACCATAACCATAACCATAACCATGTGTAATACCTCTCTGGGCTCCTTGGCAGAAGAGTGGGATATAAATGTAGTTAGTTAGTTAGTTAGTTATGTGGGTGAGTAGATAGATAGATAGATAGATAGATAGATCTTTTTAACTGTGTTAATCATTCAGTACTGACGTTTGAAAACAGTCACTAATGCCTAATGACCATTATAACTCCTTATTGGCTTACCTGACAGAATAATTCTGTGCTTTGCATTTCTGCAACAAAACGAGTTGACCCTTGTAAGTTATTTGTTTTGAAAGATGCTTGCAGATGGTCTTAGATGCCTTCTAAAACAGTTTTCCTCAAACCATTTTTTAAAAAATAACTTGAAGACAAGACTGACTGATGTTTGTTCAAAGATCGAATTCTGCCTTGGCTGACAGATCAGCTTGTTTTATATAATACTTTTGCTAGGTTGTCTTATGGATAGAAATACCTACATATGAACAACCCCAATGACATCCTGCCTCTAATAACTCACTCTTTCTTTCTTTCTTTCTTTCTTTCTTTGGGATGGAGGAAGGCAGGAAAATGGTGACCTCTCTGGAATCTGCTTCCTGAAGCAACTGCATCTTGTTTCATGGTAAAAGTGGTCCTGCATTGTGTAGGTATAATAAGGAATCACTGTGGCTAGAACTGGAGCACCAACAGCGATAAGGAACATCACAGAAATATGTGGAGGATAATAATACCTGTTAACAGTTATCACCAGTGAGGGGCAGATGCAAACATATGCTAGGACTCATGTGACCTATAGGCTGCTTCTTGTGGGGGAGCCGATGCAGTCGTCCAAACACCTCCAGTCCAGCATTATCCTGTGCTCTAGTGCCTCCTCCTATTTCTCCAGCCATCCTAAGCTCACCACTGCCACACAGACACAATGCATAGTTCAGTTTTTCCATGTTTCCTGGCTCACCCCAGTGTTGATCCTTGCACTGATTAATTAGAAGTCCTGTGTTCCAAACAACAGGGATTCCCAGATGTTGTTGACTACAACTCCCAGCATCCTCAGCTGCAGAGGCCTTTGGCTGGGGATTATGGGAGTTGTAGTCTACAACATCTGGGAATCCCTGTTAGAGGGAACACTGCTGTGGTCTGTGAGGGTCCAAAACAGAGTGGAACTTCTTCACAGCATCTCCTTTCCCAGCTAGGGCAAGCCAAGCCTTAGATGTTGTGCACACTTGCAGGAAGAAGGTGACAGGATAACTGGGCTGCCAACTCTGTTGGAAACTAATCCTGGAGATTCCCCCCACCCAGTAGTTTTTGCAATATTAAGCCATTAAAAGCTCCAGGATTGCATTCAGTAGTTACCTGGAAATTGGTGCCGATTTCTGGAGACTCAAGACTAGTCCTGGATAGCAACCCTATAGGAGGATTAAGGGGTGGCATTTGCTTCAGCTATTGATCGGGGGGACGGGGGGGGTTGATTTAAAGCTTGCAGACAGAGTTTGGTCATTGTTAATCTTGTTTGTACCGTACCCTTGTTTTTTAGGCACTTAAGAAAATCAATCAGTCTATCAATATTCTCTCTTCTAATCAACATTTAATAAAATAATCCAGGAGTTATTAACCTCCTTGCACTTATGGAGCCCTCCAGATCCTCAAGTATTACCCATGGATGCCCACCTCCTTTATATACTATATTTTCATATGGTTCCAGTAAAAATTAGAGAAAACAAAAGTGCTCAGGATAGTTATTTTATATTCTGGCTCACCAGAAAGCAAATTAAATAACTGAAATAACTGAATCATAGAGGCTATTCACATGATGGGGCGAAATCGGGCTAGCAGAGGCTAGCCCGATTTCGCCCCATCGTGTGAACCACCAGGCTCGGCTGCGAGCCCGGTGGTTCCTAGGTGGGTAACCCACCTAACTACCCCTGCCCTAAAACCAGGTTTGCAGAGCGAGCACTCTGCAAACCTGGTTTTAAAGATTACGAGTAGGCGCAGCTCTGCCTCCCACCTCCCGGCTCTGGGGATCTCCCCAGCATGGCCTGTGCACTTGCGCAGGGCATACTGGAGCTTCCAGGGTCGTGCAGCCCCCGAGCTCCCCCGAGCTCCCCACGGAGCCAGTGACCGATCCGTCCGCCCAGGACTCCCGCTCTGATCATGAGACCCAGCTCATAGAACTTTAGAGTCCTATGAAAGAGACTGAATCATAGAATTCTAGAGCCGAAAGAGACAGACTCATAGAATTTTCAAGTAGAATGAAACAGAATCATAGAATTGTAGAGTTGAAAGAAATTGAATCACATAATGTTAGAGTTGAAAGAAATTGAATCACATAATGTTAGAGTTGAAAGAGACCTTGGAGGTCTTTTAGTCCAGCCCCTTGTGTTGTGCAAGAAACTGCTACAGCATCCCTGACAGATAGCCATGCAACTAGTGAAGGAGAGCCTACCACTGCATGAGGCAGACTGTTCCACTGTCAAACAGCTCTTAGAGCTAGGACATTCTTCTTAATGTCTATCCTGAATCTGTTTCCTTGTTATTTCAACCCATGGGTTCTAGACCTGCCCTTAGGAGCAGCAGAGAAAAAGACTGCTCCTTCTATGTGGCAGCCTTTCGGTTAAAATCATTATCAACAGGGAAGAAGCGTATGAGGTTATCTAGTGCTGAGCAGGGGGAAACCATGAGCCTCCTTGGATTGAGCAGATATAAAGCTGGAACTGGGTCAGTTCCTTTCCTGTTCCAGGGTGCAGGGCTGTTATATCATTGGCATGTATAGGGCTGGGCAAAGATCCAACTGGAGCAACCCAGCAGGGGGACAGAACAGAGGCCAATGCTCTGGTGAAAGCAAGGATAGGACTAACTTTAAAACTCGGTGTTTTGAAGTATAAGAAATACCCAGGGGATGGCTGGTCATTGGACTTCTTAATTTGCTGCTTTCTTTCTGCTCTTCTCTTTCACTGATGCTAACGTGTGTGTGTGTGTGTGTGTGTGTGTGTGTGTGTGTGTGTGTGTGTGTGTGTGTACATATGGCCTGCTTGGACATACTACCTCCCCCCCCACCACCAGAATGAAGGGTGAACACCTTCTCCAGGGAGGATAAATTGAGGTGGGACCTTGGGAGCAAAGACCCTTTCTCTTCACCTCCCTTCTTGTATAAATAGAAAGGAGGACAAAACATTAACAGAGCCTTAATTGTTAATTAGGGTTAAACAGGAGATCAGAGGAGATTAAAGGCCTGGCAACATCACACACAGGTGAGCACAGGGAACAAGGAGGTGAGGAGAAGGAAAGAAGATGTGTGCCTATGAAGTATCTCAAATTATTGCCACCACATCCTCCAAGGACCTGGCAGTGCCATGATGTGGTACAGGTGGTGCAGAAGGCTCTGGTTTTTCTGTCTGGTTCTTTTCACTGCTTTTACTAGGGCTGACATGCACACAACTCTGGGCAGCTTCCTGGGACCTCTGATTGGGTTGCTTGATCAGGATAGGACTATGCCTTGAAAAGCGGTATATGAATATTTGTTGTAAATATTTTTACAATAAATACTTGTTCCTCTGATGTATGGTGAGGTGGCCACCTGAGGCAACAGATTTTGGGTGCCATTAGGAGTGGTAGAGTGGGAGACAGAAGTGACCCTCTATGGAGTACAAACCACCAGGGAGATCTCTAATGCAGGCCCCATATTTAAGTGAACAGGAGTTGTGGAAAAAGGACTCTTTCTCCACAACTCCTAGTAGGACTCTTGCACAGCGCCCATTCTTTTCTGTATTGCTGCCCCCAAAAAACCACTTAGTTGTCTGGGCAGTTAAGGCTGTTCTGCTTGATGTTAGTCTTCCCTGATCCCAACCCTACCCCCCACAAAAAAACAACAAAAAAAAAAAACCACCTACTTCATAGGGGAACACAAACCCTGTACAACCCTGTTCCAGTTCGCCCCTGCTGCTCTCTGAGGTTCTCCTGCTGCTTCCCTCCACTGACCAGATGGAGCCATTCTCCAAGGATTATTGAAGAGGCAAGTTAATAGAAATGACAGAATATTGTGGGTAAAGGTGTCCATATAACATTACAACAGCCAACTCCTACTAGGAGTACTTCCAGATGGGATGTTGAGTATGTGGTTGTCACATTCACTCTTAATAAGAGAGTCACACAATATTGTTTCCCATCCATTGTCCACGAATATTTTCCCTTCAACTGTCATATTGGTTAAAATGTGCTTCAATTTCAACTGTCACATGCATTAAAACAGAAAATCCAGCTTTTTTATTACAGCCATATAGCAGCGCAATGGCTGCATGTGTGATTTCTTGTTAGTGCAACTCTTCCGTCTTTTGCGAGAGGCACATACAAGAGAACACAAGAGCTGGTCTTGTGGTTGTGAGCATGAGTTATCCCCTTTGCTAAGCAGGATCTGCCCTGGTTGCATATGAAAGGGAGACTTTATGTGTGAGCATTGTCAGGTATTCCCCCTCAGGGGATGGAGCTGCTCTAGGAAGAGCATCTTGGTTCCAAGTTCCTTTCCTGGCATCTCCAAGATCGGGCTGAGAGAGATTCCTGCCTGCAACCTTGGAGAAGCCACTGCTAGTCTGTGTAGACAAGACTGACTCGGTATGTGGCAGCCTCCTATTCCTACAACATAAATGTGGGGTGGGGTAAAAAATGGATCCTTTTAATTGATGGAACACCGTTTACTGTGTTCCCAAGACATACTGCATTGACTATCTTTCCATATTGCAAGAAAGTGCAGGATATTCAAAGCTTTCATGCAAGTTCCAACATGAAAGATCTTACTCCCCATATGTATACTACTTCCTATTACCATCTTACCACTGAGCAGGGAACTTGCATGGTTTTTGCAGTTCTACCAGCTGGCCAGCGTTTGCATTACAAGAAGGACCCAACCCTTTTTCATTACCACTATTAAAGCAACTGCTGGGAAAGTCAGGTTCTTCTCAGAATGTGAGAGCTGGCCAGAAAGTGGTGCTGTGGAAATTGTCTAGGTCCCTGCTCAGCATGTGCACAGAGGGTAAGATTGCACTAGGAGGTAGCATGGAAACCTGCAACAACGTGTGGGTGGGCAGTAAGATTGCACTTGGAACTTGCATGACAGCTTTGATTTTGAACTTTGAACTTCCTTGAACTTGTGTCACAGCTTTTATTGCCTTATGGAAAGACCCCCATTGCAGTGTGGAAGGAATGATGCAATTCCACTTGTGACTCACAGAGGAACAGGGGTGGCGCTGCAAGGAGCACATCTAGAAGTGCCAACAGTTTCTAGTCAATAACCCATCACCAGCTTAATCAAGAATGCTATTCTCAGTTGTTTTTACTGTAACTCTAACTAATTTCTCTTTCCTCAATGCAGCAGCAGCAGCAGTCCAAGACATTTTTGGCTGCCCAAGGCAAAGAACAATATGAAGCCCAGGGGAGTGAGGAGTGGAAAATTATTAGTGTGCCCTGGGGGGGGGGGTGAGGGAGGACGGAAGCTGTGGATGATGAGGTGGCACCCATGGTGGCGGTGACCTGACACTTGTACAATGCACGGAATTCTTCCATGGAATAATGTTACGGGGGGGGTCCATTTTTGTTTGGGATTTGGGTGACTGTGATCTACCACTATGCCTTAACCATCAGAATCCACTCCAAAGCCAAGGGTGTAACCTACAACTTCTGGATATCAAACTGGAAGACTCATTCAGTTGCCTTGGTACCCATGTGCCACTTTTTCACAATTGGAACACTATTGTATAGTTCTATGGGCACGGGAAGACCTCCACATAGTATTGTTGTGGCAGAGAGGCCAGAGCATACTTTATGTTGTTGGAGATAATAAACAGATCAAAAGTGGGGACTCCTGAATGGGAGACCCTGTCTATACCTACCATGTATAAACCACACCAGATGTGGTTCTACTATGATGCAACATGGGGCAAGTGAAGAATCTTGGCCATCATTAAGGGCAGCAGAGTGGGAGACAGGCAGAGTTGCGCCACAGGGCACAATCCAATGGGAAGTTCTCTTGTGAAAGTCCCATTGAAATAAATGGGAGAGATGTCAGTGAGGATTGCATAGGATAACTTCCCCATGGATTGTGCCCAAAGTTGATCAGTGGGTCAGTATGAAGAGCTGCCCATGCAGGTTTTCCATTTCAAGCATCAAAATGCCTTGGGCTGCCCTGACCCCCCACTGTAACCATGCGACCCTCAGGCTCCCCTTCTCTCCTTTCCTTGCCCTGTTGGCTCATAGCTACCCTAATCCCTCCCCCCCTTAAACTGCACTGAGCTGCACTCACTCCAAGCTGCTCAGCTGATGGGAGGTGACACCCACTCCTTTGGCCCCCTCTAATCCGAGGGATTTTTGGGTCACTCCGGGGGAGTCCGATTAAGGGAAACTGGAAACTTTAATCTCCCAGCCACGGAAAAAGGGGCAGAGCCCTGAGAGGCTGAGGTGGAAAGAGGCGCACAACAACGAAGGCAGCGCCAGAGGGATGCTGCGGGGACCGGACCCCCACAGGTACCTTTGGTAGCTAAGTGGGTGTCAGGGCTGGCCGCCTTTCAAGGAGAGGACCATCCAAGTTGGTTCCTTTGGGTGAGGCATTTGGGTGGAAGGGGTTTGGGTGCTGTTCAAAGCAAGTGAGCTTTTGTGCAATGCATGGGAGAAAGGCCAGGCTTGTAGGCTAGCCTGCATGCTGTGGGTAGAAGGGTCTTGGTTACTTGCTGAAATGTATGTCGCATGGCAGCCCATCTGTTCGCTGGTGCATCTCAGTGGGATGGCCATGCTGTTCTTGCATGTACAGTGGATTAATTGCTCAGGAGGTGCCAATTCAGGGTGCGGGGTGGGCAAACAAAGCTATTTTAGTGGGAGAGAGGCAAGAATCACAGCATAAGTCAAAGGTGTGCTCTTGGATATAGTCAAGATTAAGTGACATTAAAGCAAGGCATTTGACCCACATTCCTTGTAGCTGTCTTGGATGCCTTATAATAACCAAAGGAATAACTGTGTGGTCTGGAACTCTGGGAGAGGGACTCACCCCTTCCCCAAATGGCACTGCAGGTGCCATTCCTCTAAGGAATACAGACCCCAAGAAAAAGGCCCAACAAAGATATCAGCAGTTCATGCCAGCTGCTTTTGCTTTTGCCAGAGGGTGGAGTTCTCACAGCTCAACAAGCCCCTTTCCCCAGTGTGAGATATTACTAGTCATGTCCACATAGCACATCCAGCCCACATGATTATCGTCTGTTTCTCCCAGCCGTGGTTTCAGCAGCTCACCCTATCTTCTCTGGCGGAGGCTTCAGATGCTTGTGCTACCACTAACAGTGGGGTTTAAGTACATCCTTGCAGTCTCCCAAGAGGATCTCTCAGTCACACTCACATATTCAGGTCTCATCTCCTTAAGCTGCAACCATAAGACTCTCTTCTTGGTGGCTTGGTCAGACTCAAGTGTTATGACCAGTGGAAGGAAACTGGATAGCATCCTTCAGTGTCTCTCAAGAAGGAAGGCCAGTTGCTTGTGGGATTCATACTATGGGTACTGATGTTTGCATTTTCTTTCCACAACATGCTGAATAGTGCCCAGAAAGGTCTTCTGTTCTGCGCCACACAGCTGAGAGAAGCAATGGAGCCAGCTCTGTCAGCTGTGAAAACCTGGGCAGAGCCTAGAGTTGAAAGCTAAGTATCAATCAGGAGGGGATAGCTGTCTTTTACCATTTCAGGAGCCATCCTTCTGGGGGGAGGGGCCCCCTGAATGAGGTAAAAAGAGGACATTTCCAAATATGGAGAAGACCATATAAGAGAGGGCATTTCCAGATATGGAGCCAGTGTGGGGTAGTGGTTGGGTGAGGGCTAGAGAGACCTGGGTTCAAACACCGCCATTCAACCACAAAGCCCAGTCACAATAGCCCTTTTCAGACATGATGTTGTACAAGTGTACGGATGTCTGTACACTCATACATGACTTTGTGTGAATGACTGTGCCTGCATTCATTTAAAAAGTGAACCATCAAATGGATGGTATAGAGAGGAAGTGTACTGCTCTACCTCTACTTAACATAACATGTGAATGACTGTACCTGTGTATCTTGTACACTTCTTGTACACGTGTGCATCAGAACGTGTGAACAGGGCTTATGTCTCAACCTAAGCTACCTTGCAGGGTTGTTCTGAGGACGAAATGGAGAGGAAGCATCATGCTGCCCCAAGGAAGGGTGGGATCAAAACGTGATAGACGGGGGACATGGCAGCATTTCTGTATTAGTATCTGTGGAACATGGATGGTGAAGAATTGTTAGATTTGAGGTGGGATCTGATCTTTTTCGGGGGAACGGGGAAGATCTGTGGTTTTGTGCTGGTGGAGGAATGGATCATGGTAAAAGTCCTCCGGAGTCACTGGCGTGGGGTCCTGGCTCCTTAAGGAAGTGGCCAGGTCTGAGCTGGGCCTTGCCCCTGGCTTCCTGGGCTCTCGTCAGGAATTCCGCTAGTTCTGAACTATTTACAGTTGGAAAAAGTTCACTACTAGCAGAACTCAGCCGCGCGCCCTATGCTCTACAGGGGGGCAAGGCATCCAGGACAAGGACTGGGAGGGGCAGCCAGGCAAGTGATGGTGAGGTCGGAGGGGCTGGGCAGAGGGTCTCTATCTCCTAGACCCAATCACGTTAGCAACTTGTCCATGTACAGGCTCCTTGTGGTTTGAATTCAAGGCCCTTCCTGGATGGGTTGCTGTTTCTCCACACAGCCCAGCCCCACCACACAAAGAAGGGGAGAAATAGATGTCTCACCACCACCTCTACTGCAACCTCAGATCACCAGCCATCACAGTGGATATTCCAAAGTTGCATCTCCAGTGTATTTATTCATGTAACCCAGGAACTGTGAGGGAGGAGATATTCCATTTGCAAGGGAGAGATATAATGACAGAGACAAGGGATAATTACAGAGAGGGGGGTGGGGGTGGGTGGGAGCAAAGGGATTATATAATAATATTTACAAAATACAACAAAAACTGCCCCACAATGCCTGTCCACCACTGGGGGCTGCTAAGGGGGCTGCACAGCAGAGATGGGGTTTGTAGTTTTTCAACCCAGTTTTATCCGGTTCAGGGGGTTACTCAGAGCTCTAGTTATGGGTAACGGTAGGCCGACGCCACCCCGCTATGTTTTGCGATGGCAGCTGCTGCTTTTAGAAGACTTTACGGGGCATGATTGGGCCCCTCTACTTCTTTACCCCCTGCTGTACCTTTTCTCCATAATTTGAACACTGTGGTGTGCTCACTTGCTTTCTCTGTCTCTACACCTGTATTTCATTTCTCTCTTTCCCCCCTCGGCATTGACAGGAGAGATTGGCAGGTAAGAAGGGAAGGGAAGCCTGTGGTATGTCCATCCCCCAAAGCCCAAATGACTGGAGCTCTCATGAAGTCATGAGACTGTTAAAATTAATAACGCTTGTGAGTTTTGCTCCATATGTTAACCTTTTCCTTTACTCTTTGACTTGAGTGTATGCTGTGAGCCAGGAAGGCTCTGCTTCAGCCATCATCTCCCCTAGGTGCCCTTAGGCAAAACCAGATATGTCAGCCTCAATACAGAGGTCATACCAGCCTACCTTACAGGGTTGCTGTCAGGATTACTGAGATAATGCATGTCAAGTGATTTGAGCACATTAACATGCTCTAGAGATGTAAAGTATAATTGGTGCTTTTCTGCGGCCTAAGATAGATGCAGCCCATTGCTTTTCTGAGCAAATCATAAGGACTAGAAGATACACCGCTGCTCTTTTGATACTGATGTGGTAGCAGGGGAGTAAAGTTGTGCCGTTGAGTCACTGTCGACTCCTGGTGCCCACAGAGCCCTGTGGTTTTCTTTGGTAGAATACAGGAGGGGTTTACCACTGCCTCCTCCCGTGCAGTATGAAATGATGCCTTTCAGCATTTTCCTGTATTGGTGTTTCTCATAGTCTGGGGAACATACCAGTGGGGATTCAAACCAGCAATCTCTTGCTCCCTAGGCAAGTTGCTTCCCTGCTGCACCATTAGGTGGCTAACCTCAGCAGGGGAGTAGTTACGATTGAATGCGGGGGGTGGGGGGTGTTCCTGGGCCCCTGATGAGTGTCTCCGTACTAAATCAGTGGTGAGGAAAATGCACTCAGCCCTTATGCCTTTCTGAAGAAGGGCGTTGGGGAAGCAGCTCATCTTCACTTTTTGTCCCAGGGCTCACTCCAACCTGGCTACAGTCCTGTGTAAAAGGGCCGCTTTGTGGTGGATTAAGCAAAGCTAGAGACATTGTGTAGGGAGGGTCCCTTTTTTATGAAGGTTTTTGTTGTTAAAATTGAGTCTTTCTAGGGGAAGACTAGATGACCTCTTCAGTACCTTCCGAGCACCCACTGATGATTCTAATAGCCCTGATGAGCGGTGTGGGTGGGTGAGAGAGAGAGATCTCCATGTGTCTTCCAAAGGAAGTCATCAGACGGCTATGGTGACCCACACCTTGCAGCTTTCAGGCAAAAGTGTCTGAAGTGAAGTCAGAGGTTTAGGGAGACCTTGGACAGAAGGCATCTGCATGTGTGTGCTGATTATGAATCCCAGTTGCCTCCTATTCTTAAATCTCTGAGACTTGCTTAACCGCAAGCTTCAGTATGTTTGTTCTTGCTGCCCCCTGCTGGTCGGAATGAGACGTAAAAGAAGAAAAAGGGAGGTAGCAGTTTTGCTATGTACGTGCATAAAATGCTCTCTCCACCTCCCAGTCACGGTCTAAAAAGGAGACACCCGTGGTGCTAATGTGCCAGTTCTGACGCTGATGGGGTGAGCAGTGTTTACACCCAGCTGTCCCTGCAGTTAGAATTATGTCTTGTCAAAACAGCAGTTCATAGAACACCTAATGCCCAATGCATGTAAGCCAGAACTCTGAGACACATTTCTTTATAACCCACCTGCTCTCCTTTTCACAGACATGCCTGAACAGGCAGCAACAAGGAAGGCTGGGCCAACCTAGGTGTCACTTCCATGAAGTGAAGGACTTGGTTGTACTGGAGCACCAGGTAATGTACCTCCTCAGGATGCTGCCGCTTACAGGCTTTCAGTGTGTGTGTGTGAATATCTCACTCACCTCAGTGGGACAGGAAGAGGCAGGCCAGGGGCACTGGGCCTGTGTATGGTGCAATCGTAAATGTAGAGGCTTGAGGAGCAATGCCTACAGAGGTCTAAAATGCGAGTGGTCTGCACAGTAGCCAAATGCCTGCTGGAAGAAACAGATCTGGAATAGGACAGCTGTGGGAGTTGGGCACATATTGGGAGCAGCTGGCTGTGCAGGGTCAGGGTCAGTTCTGGTGTGCAGAAGGAGAGCTCCCCAGAGGTCGCGTGGGTGGTGTGGGCATTGCTCATGGTTACGCTGGGGACACTTGGCTGGAGGACACAGAGGAGACCTGGGTGGTCTGTGAAGTGCCTGAAACGTCGTCCTCATCACCAAAGGGGCTTTTGCCGCAGAAGACAAGCTTCAGCATACAGGAGCGGAACTGTAAGGGAGAGAGAGTCCATCAGTAGAGACGATGCCATGGCTCAGGCTAACTCTAGGGGAAGACACGGCAGCCTTCAGAGCCTTAGCCCACATGAGAGAGGGGCCCTGACATCCGAACAAGGGGACACCAAGACTTCAAATTCCAGGGAGCCCTTTCCATATCGACTCAACAGCTGAGGAAGCCCTGCCCATTGTACAGGATCATCATGGGCGCATGCCCTTCTAGAGCACACATTCGCTTTGTGCAGGGCACTTGCCACGTCTGTTTCACACCCTGCGGGAGCTGAGAGAGCAGCACAGGGGAAGACAGATATCTGCAAGAAGCTGTTTTTCAAGGGAACTTGCTGACCATTACTGATCTTCTAGGAGTCTCTACCATCCTCTTGAACACAGTTTGAAAATCGCCTATCTGGAGGCCTAGAGTAGGGGTCAGCAACCTGTGGCATGCCTGGCAAGAGTGGAACATGAAATTATTTTGAGTGCCACTGGAGGCTGGCCATGCGACATCCACGGCCCAAAGTGTTGGAGGATGCTGGGCTGGCATGGTATCCCTCGAGGAGCCTTCCCAGGTGGCGATTCTACTTTGCTTAACCACGGAAGGGCAGGTGTGCGTCCACATATTGTCCAACTTTCAGTCGAAGTCCCTGCGAGCTAGCAGAGAGCATGCCATACACCATTCGGTTTTTCATTGCTCATCGGAGCTCAGCCCGATTTATGCTTGGGGTTAAAAAAAAAAATCCAGTTTTTGTGTCGGTTTTTTAGGCAAATTTGAAATAGCCATGACTCGCAGTACTGCACCCCTCTTAACCCCGCAGTAAAGCCTGCTGTCTGAGAAAGCTCCGGGCGCCTTGCCCCTGCAGCGGTGACCCCAGTTGGGGCCAGATGGGCAGAGGGGGCTGTTGCCCCCAACAGTGGCAGAGGGAGATTCCGTGCTTAGCGTGGGCATTGAAGAGGCAGGCAGGAACAGGGCAGCGGAAGCTCACGAAGGGGAAGGGAACCAAAGCAGGAAGTGGGAGGTGCTTGAACCAGTGTGGGGATTGCTTTGCTTTATTTAACCTGGCGGGGCCGGGGGGGGGATACGAGGACAGAATGAGAGCAGGGATGGAGCCACTATTGAGCGAACAGGTTTGAAGGACCCAGGCCGCTGCCAATCAGGACCGCGCCTGGTGCCCCAGGTGTTTGACTTCAGACACAGGGAGCATAGCCTTGCTTGCAAAAGGGGCCATGTGGCCCCATTTTCAGGCAAAATCCCCAGTCGGCGCCATGTTTGTAGTGCGGCCAGAGCGGCTCTCTCTGCCTAAAAGACAGCGACGCCCCCTGCGTCTGATGTCAGACTCAGGGGGCGGGGCTTAGCATCAGACTCAGGGGGCGGGGCTAGGGGCTGCAGCGGCAGGCTGCACCCAGGCGGCCTCCCTCCACCCCTGAATGAGAGGTCTGGGTCCTCTGGAGGAGAGAGAGAGAGAGAGAGAGAGAGAGAGAGAGAGAGAGAGAGAGAGAGAGAAGCCAGGCCAGCTGAAGAGATGTCTGGCAGGAGGAGGAACAAAGTGAAACAACTCCCACCCACCCCGCTCCCGGAACGCTGAGGCCCTAACGGCATGCAAGACCATGAATAAATGAAGACTTGGCACACCACTCCTGAAAGGTGGCCGGCCCCTGGCCAAAAGCCTATCCAAAGAGATGAGCTGCCATGTGTGGTCAGTAAGGGGCCCAGAGCTGCAGCTAACTGAAAGAGGGGCACTGAACATATATCTAGTGGGGCAGAATACCAGAGAATATATCTTGTGGGGCAGAATACCAGAGACCATGGAGCAATGCTGACTCACAAGCCCAATGTGAGGAGCTACATCTGCTTTGTACAAAAAGAGACATCCAGGGAGATCATGGCACAGCCAAATGCTGTCGGGAGGGAATGCCAGAGCCCTAACGGACTGCAGGGAGAGCCAGTGGGGCACACACAGAGCCTGGGGGTGAATCCTCTATTCTCTCTTCTTGCCCAGCCCAGCCTGATCCCAGCGGCTTCCCGACCATGCTGACCTGCTTGTTCATGAAGACATAGATGAAGGGATTATAAACAGTGGAAGCCTTGGAGAAGACAGAGGGGATGGAAGCCAGGCGGACGTCAAAGGGTTCCCCACGATGGGTCACTACCCACAGTGCAAAGGAGGCGTATGGCAGCCAACAGACCAGGAAGCCCATCACCATCACCACCACCATCTTGGTCACCTCTCGCTCAGCTTTCTGTGTCGTGGCTGACTGCTCCTGCTGCTTGGCAACCTGTTGGCATTGTCGAGAGGGGTGGGAAGGAGAGAGGGTTAGCCGTGGGGGTGAATCCCTGGAGACCGACCAAGTGGCAGGATGGGCAGGCCCTTGGTGCATGGGAGCAGTTACCATATGCATGGGGCCTACATAAAACTTGGGTGGGGGGAGAAAAGGGAGAACAGCAGCATGGGGGCAGATGCTTTAGCTAGGTCTGAAATGAGCTGTCAGGGAAGAGACCAGCTAGGTGAATGCTGCCGGGGGGGGGGGGGTCGGGTCGGGGTGTGGATGTTCCTGTTCTGCACTGCACTAGAGCGCTGGCTCTGCTTTCAGCTACTTTGCCATGATTTCCATCTCTCATGACGGAACCTAGAATCCTCAGAGTAAACTTGGTGCCCTTGCTAGGAATTAGAACTAAGCAGTGGTGGCACCTGGAGAAAAAATGAGGGGGGCACAGAAGGGCCAAAGTGCATTTATGGGTGAACGGGTGAGCTGTGTCCCATGGAATTGGGGGGGGGACAGGTGGGGGGGCAAACAACTAGCCTGCGGGAGGTGCTTGCCCCCACCCCTGGAGCTTCTCTTGGAACTAGGAGGGGCACAGTCGTTTATCTGGTTCAACCCAGGCAGGCTGCCCCTTCCAAGAGCATCACCAACAGAGGGCAGCCTTTTATTAAAAACCTTCAAGACCAGAGATTCCACAACAACCACTGCTGGTGCCCTTCAGAATTCAGATTTCCCCAACTTCTAACCTACAAATCTGCCTGCCCATTGTTTAAACACTCATACAGCTGATACAGGGCATGGTCCACTGGGAAGTTTTCCTGTACACGCCCTGTTGAAATTAAAGCAGCTTCTCCCACTTGACTGTGCCCTTTATAATCATTGGTTCCCTCTCTTCCCTCCAGTTCCTTCTGGGTTCCCCCCCCCACTGCACTTCCTGCAGGAGCCAGCAGAGGGGGAAACAGCTCAACTGAGGGCTGATGACTGGAACTGCTGGCATGAATTTTGTGCACAATGATATGCGCTCACATGTACACCACGCATGAACACAAGCACATGTGGTCTCAACAAACAGAACTGCCATTGTGACTGCGTCTGCTGCCGTTGATGCTTGCAGACAATTGCTGGCGTGCACCTTCTTGCCAACTGCACAGAGCTGGACAATTGCCTGTCCTTGCACAGTTATTTGTTGCTGGCCCCCTATTTGCTCCCCTCCTCAACAGGTCCACCCTTCCGTGTTTTGCATTGGCCTGAGGCTGTGTAGCACAGTGGTCAAGGGTACAGGCATAGGTTTGAATCCAGTTCTAGGCAGAGGCTGCTAACCCATCACTCAGGCTAGAGAATATCTGCTTTTTGTGCAACAAGTCCCACATTCAGTCCCTGGCATCTCCTGCTGAAAGGATCTTGGAGAGAAGAAGCACTGTTTACGAAGCATAAAGCCGCGTCATCTGCTCTAGACACACCTCCCTTCAGTTTGTGCATTCACAAATCTGTGCATTTTCCTTCCGGTGGCTGAGCTGCCTGCCTGCCCCACTTTTTAATCTCGTGCCTCATAACCTTGGGAAGGGGACAGGCCGGAGGAGGAGAGAGGCAATACTCACCGCCCGCAAGGTGAGGAGAAGACGCCCATAGGAGAAGACAATAATGGACAGTGGCACTCCAAAACAGAAGGAGAAGAGGAACAACACGTAGGATTCGTTGTTCCACTTGTTGTTTGTTGTGTACCAGTCGGGACCACATGAGCACTGCAGTCCCTCAGGGATATACCTAAAGGAGTGAAACTGTTTTCAGCTAGTACGTCACCACTGCAAATGCTCAATGCAGAGGGCAGTGCGAATCATTTCCTACACACATCAGGCACTGTCAAGAAGGAAGGAGCAGCCTCAGGCAGAAATGGGGGGGAACCGCCCGGAATCGAGTCCTGCCAAATCCACAAATGCTCCCAGTTACCATTTGCTCTCCCAGCCTCTTCATCCCAACAACCTCCTCTTCCATTAGGCCAGCTCAGCTCAGCACTCCCCTCCAAACATAAACTCCGGCCACTTCCAAAGGTGCCCCCTTGTAGTGCACCAGGCTATTGCCTTTCCGCTATCAGTTGCAAACAGAATTGCATCTCTATTTCCACATATCAGCAGATGTCGAGTGCTTGCGGGATCCGGCACACCGACCCGCTCCTTTTATCCCTGCTGGTTCTGTTGTCACATCTGGACACATGCCTCGCCACAAAAACATAAGATTAACAAAAAGACCAAACTGTCATGCTAACAGCGGTCAAACATACAGTCACTGTGCAATTAAATTGCCGTTCTCAGAACAGCAGATTTTCTGCATTAGTCAGATTTTCTCTATTAATAAATGTGACAGTTTAAATATGGGGAAAACACAGGCTGACAACAGATGGATGATGGCATAGTGTGGAAACCACCACACACACCCCCGCGCACAAACACAAGAGTTATTTGAACCAGGAGTGACAATCCCAGGCTAAAACTCCCCCCCCCCACCTGAAAGCACCCTTAGTCTCCAACACATACCTGCTCCAGCCAAACAAGGGTGGTACTGCAGCCACCAAGCCAAAGACCCACGTGATGACGCAGCCGGCGATGGCATGGGTGCCCCGGAAGGTGAAGTTTCCCAGGGGTTTGCAAATGACCAGGAAGCGTTCAAAGGCCACAACCGCCAGAGACCACAGGCTCACCATACCTGGTTAGGAGTTGGAGGGAGAGGACAGGGATGTCTGGCTGGCTCTGTTCACTCACAGACATCTTGTGAAGATGGGACGGCAGAATCATGTCGAAGATAATCCCGCGCCCTGCCATACTTCAATCTCTGCTTGGCCTCTTATTCTTAAAGTGCTCCTTCCTTAACCAGGCTGCCTCTTCTCGCTTGCTGCCCACCAATGCCTCTTAATTAAGCTCTGCAGTCATCAGAACACAGGAACAGAGGAAGCTGCCTTGTACTCAGCCAGACCATGGGTCCATTTAGCTCAATATTGTCAGCACTGACTGCCAGGGCTCTCCAAGCTTTCATACCCGGCTTTCACATCTCCTCCGGAATGTGTGTGTGCAGATATCAGCCCAATGTACCCTGAAATCTCTGCAAGCTATCAGAGAGCACTTCACACACAATTTGGATTTTTAATTGAGCGTTAAGAGTGTAGCTTAATTTATATCCAGGGTTAAAAAATCCACTGTTTGCATTGGGGTTTTTTTGGGGGGTGGGGGGGCAACTTCAAACTCACAATAAAGCCTCACAGTAAACCCGCCGTAAAGCCTGCTGTCTTGGAAAGCTCCTGGAGTGAACCTGGGACAGATGCTCTTACACTGAGTCACGGCCCCATCCCCTAAGAAAGGGAATACCTGATAGCAGACAGCATTCAGGTGTCGTCACTCTTCCAAAAGTATAAAATTTTTAATAATAAATAAATAAATAAATAAATTAAAATGCAAACCAAGGCAGACCCTGCTTAGCAAAGGAAACAACTCATGCTCACTATCGCAAGACCAGCTCTCCTCCTCCTTGATTTTCCAGGTATTGCCACCACATTCTCAGCCCCCCCCCGCCATCATTTTAAACTGCAGCCCTTCTGAAATCTCAGTCCTGCATCTTCCCTCCCACTCTCCCACCCACCCCTTCCAGTCTTGCCGCAGCGACTGAATTCCTATTTTGCTTGCTTACCCCCCAACGTGGCAGCAAAGCCCTCTATCTTGCAGGCAAGGGGGCCCAGAGCGAAGTACATCTGAGAGAAGCTGTAGAAGGCAGTGGTAGATCCCACGCAGACCACCACCAAGTTTGACATGGCTAGGTTGACCAGGATGTAGTTGAGGTGGGAGCGAAGCTTCTTGTACTTGAAGGTGCAGAAGATGGTGAGGATGTTGATGGGCACCCCAAGGACAACCAGCATGAACATGAAGGCAGCCATGCCCATAAAGAGGCCTGGACCACTCAGGTGAGTCTGAGGTACCAGGAAAGGGCTGAGGGTCGTGATATTGGCAACATCCAAGGGCATCGGGATGAAGAAGTCTTCGGGGAGGTCATCCCGAGAGTCAGGCCGGGCTTTATGCATGGTGGAGATGACAATGGGGGGCAAGGGGGAAAAGGAAGAGGCAAGGCTGGGAGGTTGAATGGTCAGCGGGAGGTTTGGATAGTTGGAGGGATGGGAAAGAGTGAAGGGGGAGATGGACAGAGAGGGGCTGCTTGGGGAGGAAAGGATAGAGACAGGCTGAGAGGTAGTGGAGTGCTACAGGAGTCCAAAAAATGCTGAGAATCTGGCTTCAGTTCACATCCCTTTGCCCCCCCGGTGGCATGGAGAAAGGGGCGCTTAGACAGCCTGGGGTACCATGGCAAACAAGTAATGAGTCACAGAGTGGTTCTACTGGTCCCTTTTATACTTTAGGGGTCCCGAGAGCTCTTCTGGCATGGCTACAAGAGAGCTGCTCCCTCCTCCAGCATTGCTGTCTTCCTTAATCTCCTTTAAAGCTGGAAAGCTTCAGCTAAGCCAAGCTTATCCCCAAGGACTGTAGAGAAGTTGCAGCAAAAGGGGCTAGGAAAGACGGGTTTAGCTGCCTGCCAAGAACCTGATTAGGTACCTAATCAGATGGTGGAGCCCGATTAACGACTCAAAGGAGGAGGAGGGCAGGTCAGGGGAGGAGAGGCTAAGAAGCTGAGGAGCAAGTGGAGAGAGATGCCATTCATTTCTCAAGCTCCATCTCCAGCTGCCGTTCAGCTGGTGGTGCTTCCAGGCCCAGACTCAGCCCTTTCCTGTCCTAGATCGAAAACCTTCCTCTGTTCAGCAGAGAGACTCCTGCGCTGGACCCATTGCCACTTTGTTATCCCAGCTTAATGCTCCTTGCCTCTGCTTGTGATCCACTTCTTTCCTACCAATGGGCTCTTCCAAGCTCTGAGACAGGCACTTGGGTTTACTTGCTCATTAGCTCTGCCACAGTCACATCTTTGAGCTGGTGCTTTCAGGCCGTGCACAGATGATCACTGCTGAAATGCTATCTGAGTGGTTTCCCTGTTAACACTATTACTTATCAACACAGATCTGGTGTAAATGCTTGGCAATTGTACACACAATTACAGGAGCAAGTGGAGAGAGAAAGCTTGCTGTGGGGGAAATCCTGTTACTTCTCCTAATTCGTCACTGCAGACACTTCCTCAAACTCCATATAAATGGATGGTGATATGAAACTGAGTGGATTTCCAGCAGTTTTGGCTGTTGCCAATTTGACCTGTAAGCAATTTTTAAAAACACACACAAATACTCTTGAAATGTGGGGCATTGCTGAGAGGGAGCAGGAGTCTTGCACTGGTACCGTCTTCCCCTTCTATGTGGATATGGGTTCCTTATTATTTGTACTTAAAACAATCTTTTCTGATGAAAGTTTAAAATTGTGTTGGATGTGTGCGCATGTGAGTGTGTTTCCTGTGAAGCTCTAACAACAGGGCAGTTCACATGATGAAGAATAGGGTAAGAGACACCTTCTACCATTCTTTGGGAGCTGTGCGCGTGCCTGTTTGCGGATCATCCGTCAGTTAAAAACAAGGAGGTGTCGACCGTGATTGTGTGCTCAGCAGCAACTGGGGCGGAGGGGTTTTCATCCAACCTAATTCAGCAGCTGGGTATAGCTGTTGGGAGGCAGTCCTCTGACCCAGCTGCCGCTTAGCACACGATCATAGATGGCGCTTCCAGTCTGTTTTCAATGATCGTGTAAACTGCCGTACTATATGGTAGTGGCACAGCCTATTAATTTGGGTTGTACTAAATTCCTGTAAAGTGAGCTGGGGTGGGAGGAGAGCAGGATTTGTGGTAGCAAGCATGAATTGTTCCCTTTGCTAAGCAGGGTCCACCTTGTTTCCATCAATCAACCAACCAACCACCCATTCACGGTCTTAGACCAGCATAAGAACAAGACAGAAAGGTCTTAATGTCATAATAGCATAAAAGCAAATAGCAAACTGTAAAACTATACTTTAAACTAGTAGTATGTTATGACTATAACACCGTAAAATGATAAAACTGTATAAAATCTACAACTGCAAGTTATAAGACCTATGACATGATAACACTAAGAAGCTATGAAGCTATGAAGCTATAAAAACTGCAGCATCATTAAAATCTAGTCTAAAAATCTATAAGAGCTAAAAACTGGAAACTGAATAATCTGCAATTAAAAGTATGGGACTGTGTTCAGGCTAAGGCTGTAGTCTGTCTGGAAATTCATGTAGTGCTCATATGTGCTGCGATCTCTTGGGGCAAAGCCTGGTGGCTGTCAGCCTGTCAGGACCAGAAAATTAACAGTTGCTTTTGAGTGGGAGACCAGGGGCGGAGCCACCATTGGGCCAACGGGTTCAAAGAACCCGGGCCGGTGGCCAATTCAGAGCCGCGAGAGCGGCCCCGACACGCCCCCCGCGTCTGACGTCTGACGCGGGGGCGGTAGTTTAGCTCCCAAGCGGGGGCCGCGCAGCCCCTTCAGGAGCTAAGACTGGTGCTGTGTTCGCAACGCAGCCCAGAAGCGGCTCTTCCCTGCAGGGAAGAGCCGCTCCTGGGCTGTGCTGCGAACGCAGCACCAGCCTTTGTCTAACTGCTGAAGGGGCTGCGCGGCCCCTTCAGCAGTTAGACTGCTGCAAGCTGCAGCAATCCCGAACGGAGCCTCAAGGCTCCGTTCAGGAGCCAGACCATGCCCCCGCGTCTGAAGTCAGATGTGGGGGCGTGGCTATCCTCTGCGTCTGACGTCAGATGCAGGGGGCGGGGCTATCGGGGCACCCGCCGCGGCCACACACGGGCCGCCGGTGGGCTAGCTACGCCCCTGTGGGAGATTACTGTATATTTTTGCAGACTACTGTAAAATATTCCCCTTAGGGGATGCAGCCAGTCTGGGAAGACCATCTTCATGCTTGCATGCAGAAGGTTCCCAGTTGCCTCCCTGGCATCTCCAAGATAGGGCCAAGAGAGGTTCCTGCTTGCAACCCTGGAGAAGCTGCTGCCATATTGTGTAAACAATACTGAGCTAGATGGACCAAAGGTCTGATTCAGTATATGGCAGCTACCTATGTTCCTATGTGAGTGATTTAATATGCAGGAGCATACAGGAAGGGAGTGTGCTGTTGAACATTTTCCGAGCTCCCTTTCCCACCCCCAAAACAGCTTCCCCCACCACCTATTTTCTTCACTGAGATTACTTCTGGTCTCAAGGCCTCATTAGGAGAAAAATAGCAGAGGGAAGACATTTTGTGCTTGTGGGGTGGGGAAAAGCACTGACCAGAAAAATATTGAGCACTGCCTCCTGACACTTGTGTGCTTTCAACTGACTGTTCTAGAAGCATATGGCAGTGACCCAGTTCAGGTTTTCCATGATTATTTTTAATTATTATTATTATTTATTGTTTACACAGTCAGACAGGTGTTATTGACTGGTTTGTTTTATCCAGACATCGAGTCCTTCCCAAGGACCTGGGATGCCAGAATTTTATTGTCAATTGTTATAGATATCGTCGTAAAATATAGGCTGTTCCCAGTAAAGCTGCTTTTTGTAATTGGCTGGTGGTGATTTCTGTGGCCCCTATGGTGTTGAAGTGCTCTTCAAGGTCTTTTGGAACTGCACCCAGGGCGCCAATTACCACTGGGATTATTTGGGTCTTTTTCTTCCACAGCCTTTCCATTTCAATTTGTAGATCTTTGTATTTGGTGATTTTTTCTATTTCTTTTTCTTCTATTCTATCCACTGGTATTGCTATGTCGATTATTTTAACTTGTTTTTCTTTCTTCTCGACTACAGTTATATCTGGTGTATTGTGTGGCAGATGTTTGTCTGTTTGTAGTCAGAAGTCCCATAATATTTTTGCATCTTCATTTTCTACCACTTTTTCAATTTTATGGCCCCACCAATTTTTGGCTACAGGTAGCTTGTATCTTTTGGAGATGTTCCAGTGTATCATCCCTGCTACCTTGTCATGCCTTTGTTTGTAGTCAGTCTGTGCGATCTTTTTACAACAGCTAATTAGGTGGTCCACGGTTTCATCTGCTTCTTTACAAAGGCAGCACTTGCTGTTTGTGGTTGATTTTTTGACTTTTGCTCTTATTGCATTTGTTCTTAGTGCCTGTTCTTGTGCAGCCAGTATCAAACCCTCTGTTTCTTTCTTCAAGTTGTCATTCTTAAGCCATTGCCAGGTCTTGCTGATGTCTGATTTTCCATTTGATCATATATAGTTAGCTCCTGAGAGTCATACCAAAATGTGTACATATCTATTACAGCTGTGCTGGTTATACTTCTGGAAAAATCATGTTGGCTTTCCCCAAGTATTGCTTGCGCTGCTACATAAATGTATAAAACTAGTTTGACCAGAAACTGTGGCAGGACAGACAAAACCAATCAGTCAACTAGTCTGTCAGTCATCAGTAGGTTTGTGTACACACAGGGCTATCCTTAAGAAATGGCAAGCAGGGTGACTGCCCCGGGCCCTGCTCTTTTAACCCCCATTAGAATGAGCTGGATTCGGGCCCCCGCACTGTCTGATTTGCCCCAGGCCCCGCACCCCACCAAGGCTAAGGACAGCCCTGTGTACACGGACAGTCTACAACACTGTGGCTAGTTCTTTGAAAAGGTTTGGTATGGCACTCATTCTTCAGCCTGTTCAGAGAAATAGTCCATATTCAACTTCAGTCTATAAAGATGGACAGGACTGCCAACTGGATTTTGTGGACTCACTGTATGTAGATTCCACTCACACCTACACACACTGTATTGGCAAGAACTGTGTAGTGGGCTACTCAAAGTGTGCCAACAAGCAACTTCTTTTGCCGCCCTGCCCCCATCTCCCCACTGCAGGCCTCTTTCCCAAGCTGCAAGGCATGCCAAGAGTGCCTGCCGAGCACCCATTTCCACTGTGGAGATGCTCAAGGCCAGCACCCTGTTGGCCACAATACACTCCTTTGCAGCAGCTACAGAGGAAGAGGAGACAGAGCAGACAGGTGAGGTGGCCCCTCCTCTGCTGGGCTGCTTGCAGGCCTGGTACGGGAGGTCCAGTTCTACTCCCATCAGTGGCCCCGATGATGGGGCCCACTCAGGGGTGTTGTAGAGCCAGCGTGGTGTAGTGGTCAGAGTGCCAGACTAGGACCGGGGAGACCCGAGTTCAAATCCCCATTCAGCCATGATACTAGCTGGGTGACTCTGGGCCAGTCACTTCTCTCTCAGCCTAACCTACTTCACAGGGTTGTTGTGAGGAGAAACTTAGGTATGTAGTACACCACTCTGGGCTCCTTGGAGGAAGAGCGGGATATAAAATGTAAAAATAATAAAATAATAATAATAATATAACTGAACAAGCTTGAACTATAATATCAAGCTACAATTGAGCAAGTAGGCCCAGGGGAATTCCATAGTTGCCATGGGCCCTGGGACAAAAATGAAGATGGGCCCCACCCCTCCTGCCTTCTTCTTAGGAACATAGGAACATAGGAAACTGCCATATACTGAGTCAGACCATTGGTCTATCTAGCTCAGTATTGTCTTCACAGACAGGCAGCGGCTTCTCCAAGGTTGCAGGCAGGAATCTCTCTCAGCCCTATCTTGGAGAAGCCAGGGAGGGAACTTGGAACCTTCTGCTCTTGCCGGAGCGGCTTCATCCCCTGAGGGGAATATCTTGCAGTGCTCACACATCAAGTCTCAGATGCAACCAGGGCAGACCCTGCTTAGCTATGGGGACAAGTCATGCTTGCTACTGATGTGTTTTGTTTAGAAAACCAAAGAAACTCCATGTTTGCCCAGAATACCACATTCTAACTCAAAGTAACTCCAGCCCAGCTCAGGGACATCACGGCCTCTCGTGATCAACGTCGTTATCTCTCTCCACTAAATTGTATCTAAGAAACTTGGTTCTCACAAGGTTCTCACTGTTCTTTGCTGACAGTTAAGAAAACAGGATTTAACCAAATAAGGAGTAATCACCAGATGAACAATGAATCATTTGCATGCGTACTAGATACTTAGTCCACCATTTTATTGCCACGTATACTATGTCTAGGGTGTCAGCATCCATTTTGTTGATTGTATAAAAGAACACCTCAAGCTGTAACCTATTGTATTCAATGTAGAGCCATAGCCGTTGAATACCTTGCAACTGCAGTGCAATAAAGCCTCAAAAGAGATTCCCACTGAGTCTGTTCGATTGGCTAAAGGCGGACCCAGGGACGAACCGAATTCACATCACTACCACAAGACCAGCTCTCCTCTCCAGAGAGGCCCAAGCGGGGGAGCAAAGAGCAAGCTCCTCCCACCCAACTGGTAGGCTCCCCCTCCCCAGGCACATTTCCTCCTTCTCGTTCCCCCTCCCTTTTCCTTTCTGACTCCTCCCCCATACTCTCTACAGGATCCCCCCCCCGGGACAAATGTCCAAACAAACAAATGGCAAAAGATGACTGGATAGAATACCACAGCAGTGGGGCTGGGGGACAGCCAGTTGATGCGTTAGCCTCTCTCACCACTTTCCTTTATGCCACTTTCCAGAGAAAAAGTTTTTTCGGCTTTTCTCTTTTCCACAGAGAAAAGCCGAGCAGCAGGCTCCTGCCTTAGTGACTGCAGTCTCCATAAGGAGCCCAGAGCCTCTTCTCTCCCAAGAGGAAGAAAAGTGGCGGTGGGATCGGGGCGGGGGGGGGGGGGAGGATGCACATGCTGGTTGCCAAAGGTTGTGTATTTTTAACTCGTTCGTGTCTTTTTGGTGGCAATGCCTGGAGCTGCCCCAAAGGAATCAGAAACCAAAATAGCTCGAGTAGCTGCTCTTCTAGCCAAGAACAAAAAAAGAGGAAGTGACAGCAATTGGGAGGTGGGGCTGGAGGAAGCTCTGTTCTGTGGCTGTGCCGCATGGAAGCTTTAGCGTAGACACTCACTTTTTTGTTTGAAGGGAGGGGGACACAGCCCAGGGCCAGCCTGTCCACTATGCAAACTAGGGGGTCTCCTAGGGTACCTAACAGGGAGGAGCATTGATGGCCTGGGTAACTTGCCATCCGGCAAACCAAAGGGCCAGTCCACCAAGTGGCCGCTTGGAGCAGCAACCTGTGGGGTGTGCCACTGCATCCCACCACTCCAACTACGTGGGTGCCTCCTTCCCCCTTTGCCCACACAGGAGCCCCCACCCCATGGGCAGGCACATGCACCTCCCCTCATCCAGGCAAGTGAACGAGTGGGCGTTCCCTATTTATGTCACCCACCTGGCCACCCACTTGTTCTCCTCGCCACCTCCACCTGCTGCTCCTGCCACTGCTAGCTGCTTGTGGACAGCCAGCCTGCCGCAGTGCATTATAATCACATTGCTGTGCGGCAGCAGGCTGGCTGCCCACAAGCAGCTGGCATCAGCAGGAGCAACGGGCAAAGGCAGCAGAGCAGCAAGGACAGAAAGAGGGCGAACAGGAGGGCCGACTGGGACTACCCACCCTGATGACAGGGACTGCCTGACTGCCCACCCACCCACTCACATGGTGGGAGGTGCCTGCCTGCGCAGGTGAAGTGGCAGGAAGCGCCAGCAATCCTTGGCTGGCCATGTACCAGGGATGTAGCTATAACTGAGCAAATGGGTTATAACCCCCCCCCCCCAGCTCCTGAGGGCCCTTCAGCTCCACCTCTCCCTATTTTCTTAATTATATTCCTCACTGGGGAGAGGAGCAAACACGGGCCCCCTCTTCCCGAGCTATGCCCCTGCCCTGTACAGCCCCCTCCCACCTTTACTGACCAGCCACTTCTGCTGATAACGCCACTGTATTTCTTATAACTCACTGAGAAAGTTTCAAAGGAGAAAAACGGAGACTGGAAACACAAGAACTATAGTTTAATTGAGCACTGTTTCTGATTCCTGGCTCATCTGAGCCTAGGATTGTTCAAGCCCCTGAGAAGATACGTGCAAGGCTGTTCTTATGAAATCAGTTTTTCATTTTGTTCACATGGCCAGTCTCATTACGAGGACTCCTGAGTTTTTTTCTTAGAGGCAATATTCAACAACTAGCCGACCCCGCACAGAGCATCTGTGCACTCTCTGGGGCCAGCGGTTACCTCTTCCCTCCCACCTTCTGCCCCAGTCTCCACTTCCAGGCCCAGCCGCCTCTCCTCCCTACTGCCACTTCTGCCCCCCCTTTCTTTCCCCCATCCTGGGGCTTACCAGGCCCACCGCCACCACTTACTTCCGCGGCCGGGCTGGGCCAGCTGCCACCACTGGCTGCCACCTCTGGCCTCCGCGGCCGGGCCAAGCCAGGCCAGGCCAGGCCCACTGTTGCCTCTGGCCTCCGTGGCTGGGCTCGCCGCTGCCTCTGGCCTCTGCGGCCTGGCCGGGCCCACCGCCACCGCGGCAGTGACCAATTCTCCTGGGTGCGCCTCAGCCAATCAGGCACCTCTGGTGCTCAGCCAATCAGCTGGGCACCAGGACGCACATTCCAAGGCTCACCCAGGAGAATTAAATATATAGATTGCAAGTTAATTACAATTAATAATAATAATAATAATAATAATAATAATAATAATAATTGTAAGCCCGAGGAATGTTTTGCAGTTTGGGATGGGGGCTAAATCTGTTATCTCTTCCCGGTGATGCTAGCCATTGAGAATCAAACCAGCTTGAGTCAGCATAGCCCTGCCCCTTCATATTCATACCTGCATCTTGCTTCTTGGTCACATTATAGTGTAATGGAATTTGGACTGCTGGGAACAGAGAGAAAGAGAGAGGCAGGGCGGGGCAGGGGGAGAGAATGGCATTTCAGACTTGGGGCAGCAGAGTCCTCTCTTTTATACTGTCATCCCTCGCCAACCATGAGGGTTCTGCTCCGGGAAAACCTCGCAGTTGGCGAATTCATGGTTGGAGAGCCATTGAAATCAATGGCAAACAGGGGCTTAGGGGAATTGTGGTCAAGAATGCAAAATAGTTAGAAATAGAAAACAATCCCTCCCATCACTAGGAGTGAGTAGGAGGAGTGAAGGGGACTCCTGAAAATGACCCCCGACCCCCGGATGACCCCCAAAATTATCCACCAAAAATTGCAGGGGGGTGGTGGTGGAACCTGATTGCAAAAAAAATCTCACCAAGCCACGGATACTCAGGTCACGGTTGGTGAGACTTGTCACAATTTCCTGGTCATGGATACTCAAAACCATGATTGGGAAACCACGAGGGATGACTATATCTTGCAGGCTAACCTCTGCCTCAGCTTGGACATCCCAGGGATAAATGGCCCTTTCCCATCTCATGAGGTTAAATAAAAACCTTTTGGAAAGAAGAGGTAGAAATTATATTGAGCACTAGGTTTAAGTCACAATCTCCCTGACAAGGGGGACTAGTTGCTCAATGAGGAATACATTAGATTACAGAGTGAAGAGTTTATGCTTTCAAGATGGCCAATGGAATTCCTTTTGCCACAGAAAACGATAGCAAAGGATTGTATGGTACGAGCAGATCTGAATACAAAGTAGTGTGGACAAAGTGGTTTAACTTTAGGCTGGAACACATCAGAGAACGCAGGGGAGAGATGCCTCCGTCCTTCCTCTTTGGCATGGATCATCTCATATCAATCCATCCATCCACACTACCATTCTTGCTGCAAGCACCTTTTATTGCTCTCTGGCCCAGTTTACTGCCCCATCGGCTCCAAGCCAGAGGGGTCAGGTATTAGGCTTAGCACTTTCCGTCAATACTACAGCATGATCCTACCCACCCCGCCCTTCCTACCTTAGGTGGGGAACAGGAAGGGTGCCAGCAGCAAAAAGTAGAGCAAGAAGATCTCAGGATTGAGGTCAGGAAACTGGCCCCTCACACACAGTCACACACACACACACACACCCCACAGAAAGGAAGAGGATGGGGCGGCTAAACGGCAAAGGAGAGACCTGGTAGGAAGAGCTATAATGGGAGACCTGGTCTGGATCAGTGAGGTGGTTGGCAGACCAGGGCTGTGGACTCAGAAAGAAGGATATTGGGAAGGTTTTGAGAAAATCCAAGAGAAAGAAATTTGAGATTGTAAGGCAACAGGGTATTGCGAGCCTAAAAACCGGGGTTCTATTTTAGGCCTTGGAAGGCCTCCAAAACACCTGTGTTTTAGTTCACACAGTCCACTAACAAAGACCAATTAAAAGAGACAACCATTTCGCTGGTTGTCTCAGTGTCTTTGGCAGTGAATTGCAGGACACTTTGATCATCAATACTTTATCATCGACACTCTCGATTCCTTTGACACTTCCTTGATTTCTCTGGACACTCTTGATTTCTTTGGCTGTGTCACTGTCTCTGTGCTCACTGAAAAATCTGTCGTGTTTGAAAATCTGCAAAAATTGTAAACAATCAGACCAATAAACTGCATTTTATCTACTCCAAACGCTACCTACTTTGTTGTCTCAATCTTAAACAATATGGCTATATATATTAGGACTGGAGGACAGCTGAAAATCTGGATCAAAGGTGCAAGGCTGAAAGGAAGTGGGGGGAAAGAACAGATGGTGCATTAGCTGTACTTTGGAGGAATAGGCTGGAACTGAAAGTAGAGCAGTCACCTTTTCTTCCTGACAGAAAAACTGTACTTTTAACAACTGAACAATGTGAAATTTCCCCCACCACTACATCACCATGTTGGGAAATGTTCAGTTGTTAAATTTCTGCCCATTGTGGGCTGTGTCAAAAGCACAGGAGCCTTGGAAGGAAGAAAAGGAGCCTTATATTCCCAGAGGACCCTTCAATAGTTGAGAGAATCTAACCTGTTTGACTCTGAAGAGACTACAGGGGAGGTTGTGGCCAAAGGAGGAATGGATTATCCTTTCCAATCCTCAGAGAGTGGCAAAGAACATGGGAAGAAATTAAAGTTGGGGGATTAGCACACAACAGCTGTCCCTAGTCCAATTAAAGCCTAGCTCATCCCTGCTTCACACTTCCGGGGAGAGGGGCCGAGGTGGGCCAGGAGGAAGCGACCACAATACAGTACAAGGCAGGGCCCTTTACTAAACAAAAAGGGCTAAACAACACACTTTATCAAAGGTTCCTGAAAAAAATTTCAGTGTTGAAAGATGGGAGGCTATTGACGGGGTTTGAGCTCTCGGGTAAATGCCCAGAACAATGCACTAACGGTTTGAATAAAATCCAGATTTTGCCATGAAAATAAACCATCTCCTACTTTTATATTTACTATTTTTAGCCTACTTTCCAGCAGGCTTATGAGATCACCCAGCATTCCATGCGTGTGTGTGTGTCGTTTTGAGGCACAAGTAGACTACCTTGTGAACCGCCTCACTGATTTGAACCAAATTTGCTACAGGCGTAGGGACACACAGGGGTGGCTCAAGGGTGTCGTTTGTGATGATATCATCCACTCTGATTCAAGGTGGCAGACACATGAACGTTTGAGGTGCACGTGGGAACCAATTTGGACCACATTTGGTATAGTTTTAAGGATAGTGAAAGGCAAGTAGGGAGATTAGTTTACTAGAACAACATGTTTATTATATGTTCAATGCTTATACAATAAATTTGAATATAAATATTTGAAAAAAGGCAAAAGAAACATAACTACCTTAGGAAATACAACAATTTTTAATATTTAATAATGTCACATACCCAATACATGTGCCAACAGATTAAGCCATTTAAATTTGTCAGGGAAATGAAGGAACAGCACCTGCACAGAGCTTACAACTGGTCACCAGACTTTATTTAATTTCATAAATGAGGGAACAAACAAGGCGGAAACGGTGTCAATGCAGGACCTCCTGAACATCAGAAGGGTGCGTTTATTTATAGAGTGCAAAAGAGGTGGTGCAAATGTATAGGGAGAGAGCGTGGAAAGAGCGGATTGGTTCTATTTTGCCGCAGTATGGGAGGAGTGCTTATCAGGGTGCGACCGCCACATTCCAGTATGGTATGCCAGTCCTGGGTGGGGTGTTTACCCTTATCAGCCTACATCTCCCCCTTTTCTGTTTTAACATGGTGATATGCATAATGGGTGCTCACATATCAGGGAGACATTGGTTCCATGGGTGTGAAACATATAATACGCGTGACGGACCCACATGTTGGGGTGTGAAAGAGAAGCCAAGGGCAAAGCTTCAGTAGGTACATAAAAAAGGCAGAGGAAATAACAAAACAGAATAAGGCAAGAATTTGCATTCAGGGCTGCAAACACGGCTGCCAGAAAGTTCTCAGGGGTCTTTTCTTTTTCCTCCTGCTCCAGGAGCACGGTCGCCTGCGCTGCCAGATTCTTCACCATTCCCCAGGTCACTGGCGGGTTGTTCTTCCTGTTGCTGCCTCGTTGTCGGGGCTGTGCCGGGAAGCTCTCCTTCAGGTGGAGACCGAAGTTCGGGATCGGGTTGGACAGACCTTGATGCCACGACATCCTGGGTGGGTCGAACACAGCGGGCAGGTACCCACAACGGGCCTGTTGGGAGATCCACAGCAGCATAACCCCGGCCCCAAGTGATCAGGGGAACAGGACCTTTCCACTGCGGGTCCGGCAGGCGCTTGTAACGCACCAAGGGCCGGGGGGACGGCTCGGTGGTGCGAAAGTGTTTTTGTACGCGGGATAAATAATGAGAATCAGAGAAAATAAGGTTTAAGTGATTAATAGTAAATAGAACATGTGCAAGCAGTTGCTCCCTGTCCGGCAAGGACAGGGGACTTCCTTCAAGTACAGTGAGGACATTATAAACGTACAAGCTGTCAGTGATTAAATTAAAACTAGAGTCTGCAAACACTGTGCAAGCCAGGACTACCGCAGCAAGCTCTGCACGTTGCGGAGATGTTTGTGGGGTAGTATATCGGGCTTTCCATTCACCATCCACCTGCCAAGTCATCACACCTCTGGTAGGTGACCCATCAGTAAAGACAGTGGGCGCCCCTTGGAGGGGGGCTGGGCTTAGGCAAGTGCCGAGTCTAATAGGCAAATGGGGGAGAAGTTGCAACCGTACATCCTTGGGAAGGTGGTATGCAACCTCTCCAGTAAAATCAGCTAACGCGAGTTGCAAGGCTAAGGAAGAACGGAAACCAGACTCCCAGTCACTTTGGGGGATGGGTATGTGGAGTCGAATAGGATCCATGCCAAAAAGGGCCAAGCAACGATCGCGCCCTTTGCGGAGGATCAAAGCTAGCATAGCCAATTGAGTCAAGACAGTGGTTTTTGGCGTATGTGCAAGGTGGAGCCACTCCAAGATATGCACCTCCGACGAGGAGACTTGAGCGATTGCTCCGGTGAACTGAGGTCGGGTTGCTACGATTAGAAGTGCAGGGGGCATATTTTCTATTGCACGATCTACCCAACGCTCTTTTAGGGCGATATTCACCTTCTTAATCACTTCTAACTGAGGCTGAGATAATGTAATGAGGTCAGCCGGTTGTCGGCCTTGCTTAAGAGCCTCAAAAAGCGGGTGGAGGTCATTAGTTGTCAATTTATAGTATGGCCGTGCCCAATTAAGGGTCCCTAAGATTTGTTGTAAGTGTACATAAGTCAGCTTTGGTGGCAAAATAATTTCGGGTAGTTGGGGCATGGCGTAGGCGCTCATCAAACGGTGGCCAAGATACAAAAAGGGCTCGGAGAGCTGGATTTTTTCAGGTGCAATTATTAACCCAAACTCTCTCAGGGACTGAGTTAGAATAGGTAACCAATTAAGAGGTAATCTAGGCCCCGATACCAAGATATCATCCATGTAATGAATAACTAGGAGGGTCGGATAACGCTTACGAAACTCCGATAATGCTTGATGCACGTAAAGCTGACACAGCACAGGGCTGTTCAACATGCCCTGGGGCAATACAGACCAATGATACCTTTGTGTGGGCTGGGCATTATTCAGAACTGGTACCGTGAAAGCAAACTTTTTCTTATCTTGAGGCTGAAGGGGAATAGTGTAAAAACAGTCTTTCAAATCTACGATGGCGACCTGGTAACCTGCAGGTATTAAGTTAGGATTAGGTAGTCCACATTGCAAGGGGCCCATGGGTTCAATAATTTTATTTACTTCCCTCAAATCATGTAAGAGTCGCCATTTCCCTGATTTTTTCTTTATCACAAAAACAGGGGTATTGTAGGGGCTAGAGGAAAATTCCAAGTGTCCAGCTTGCACCTGCTCCTTTACCAGGTGCAGCAGAGCCTCTAATTTGTCTTTTGGCAAAGGCCATTGCTCTACCCAAATGGGTTCTTCAGTTTTCCAGGTGAGGGCCAATGCTCGGTGCGGGGAAGCTACTCCCGCATGTTGATCCGAGTTCCCAGCTGTTGCAGGAGGTCGCGTCCCCATAGGTTAAAAGGGAGCGGTATTATGACTGGTTGAAAGTGAGCTATAACTGGACCGGCTTGACTTGCTCTCACCGCCAACCACTCAGTGCTCTGGCTAGAAGATTGTTCCCCACCCACTCCCCAAATAGAGGGGGCGGGCTCCTTAGGCCACTGAGACGGCCATTCCTTTACCGTAATGACCGACACATCCGCCCCAGTGTCCAACAACCCTTCGAGGCAGTGCCCATGAATCCAAAACTTACGAGTTGGCTTTCCACTGGCAATGTTCGTCTGGACCAGCGCAACCTGTGGGGATAACATAGAGGCCTTAGGCCCCACTGGGGTGAGGTTCCGTACGCTTAGGCAATGAGCCCACGAATCTCCCTGCTTAAGGGTCAGGGGCATGTGCCCCCAAACCTGAAGCATGATAGATGTCTGGGGAATGTAGTCAAGCAATTCCGGGACCACAAAAATCCCTTGAGGGCTCGCTGCTTGCGTTGGTAAAATAAGCAGTGGCTCAGGACCCTCAAAGGGAGTCGCTGGCAATGTGGGAACAAGTATAACTTCCCCTGGGAACACTGAGGTGGCATTCTTTTGAAGCACAAGCGCGACAGCACATCCGGGTGTCGGCAATGATTCCTCTTTCTTTATTCCGGGGCCCGAGGAAGGCCCGCTCCCCGGTTTCCCGGGGAGGTCTCTGTTCCTACAGGGTTAGTACGGCATTGGTTAGCCCAATGGTAGCCCTTGCTACATCTGGGACACTTCTTCGAGGGGCGACCAGCATTCTTCTGGTTCGATCCAGATTTATGTGCTCCTCCGCCTGGCGCTCGGCACGCAGCACGGAAGTGGCCAGGCTTCTGGCAGTTGTAGCAGTTCCCCGTGGGCTTATTGGATTGTTTCAAAGCCATAGCTAACAGGCCCATATCGTACGATTTTGAGCCGATTTCAGCACAAGCCTGAATCATGTCCGCCAGGGAATAAGTCTGACGGTGGATAACTCCCTGCAAGGCCTTTTTGCTGTCCGCGTTGGCATTCTCAAATGCCAATTTTTGCAGCAGCTCTCCCTGAGCCTCAACATTGTCCAACTGCCGAGTGATCGCAACCTTCAAACGGTCCACAAAGCTTGTGTATGGCTCTGAGGGTCCTTGCTTGATCACTGCAAAGGAGCGAGCCGGGGTGCCAGCCGAGGGCACCCTGCGGAGCGCTCGGAGGACACACATTCCAACCGCCTTAATGTGTCCATCAGGCAACTGGCATTGCATGGCCAGAGGCTCGAACTGCCCAGAACCATAAACCTGCTCTGCTGTAATCTGCGCTGTGGCGCCCAAACGGGCTGCCTGCTGGTATTCGCTATCCCACACCACATACTGTGAAGGCGTTAAAATCATACGAAACAACGCCTTCCAGTCGTGCGGGGTCATGAGGTATCCATTGTTAAGACCTTCCAAAATGCCCTGGACAAAGGTAGACTGGAGTCCTGAGTCCTTCACGGCTCGATTTAACTCCCGGAGGACCGAATACGGAAGTGGTTCCCAGTCCACGTGGGCGTTTCCTTGGCCGTCTACCGGACCTCGCATCACTGGGAACAGAGCTGGGTTCTCTCCAGCCCATTCTTCCCCATCTACCAGGATTTGTCCGGACTTTTTGGCATGATGGAGTCCCTCCACAACAACCCCTCGAAAGCCCAGCTTCTCCTTAAGAGCCCTGGAGTTCGGGGGCCCCGAGGCCGTCGGCGTGACGGCGGGCAGCAACACAGGGTATGGAGGGGGTGCGGCATCCACAACTTCAGATTTCAGGAGCACAGGCTCCCCACCGAAGAAAGCCGCGACTGCTTCCAGCACCTTTCTGCTGAGCAGGAGGTGCTGGATCGGAGCTCGTGGCTCCGCCTGCAGCTCGGTCCCTATCTTTCTCCAATGTTCTGCTTTCAATGTCCCTTTGTACGGATACCAAGGGCATTGACAATCGACCTCCCGTAAGAGATCAGCGAGATCATGCACAGGCACCACCTCCCCGGAATGTTGCCGGATAATTTTTTGCAATTCTTCCGCATGCTGTTTCTGATCAACAGAAAGACTAGAGCCCATACTTACGAGGGAGCCGAAGCTGAGTGCACTAAGAAGACTGTTCCAGTCGCGTAAGCAGGGTGCTGAGGGATCTGGATCACGTCGGGGTCACCAGATGAGGGAACAAACAAGGCGGAAACGGTGTCAATGCAGGACCTCCTGAACATCAGAAGGGTGCGTTTATTTATAGAGTGCAAAAGAGGTGGTGCAAATGTATAGGGAGAGAGCGTGGAAAGAGCGGATTGGTTCTATTTTGCCGCAGTATGGGAGGAGTGCTTATCAGGGTGCGACCGCCACATTCCAGTATGGTATGCCAGTCCTGGGTGGGGTGTTTACCCTTATCAGCCTACACATAAAGAACCATGTATTACTTTCAATAAGTGGTTAGCCTGACAAGTTTAAATATTCCCACCAGTTTGCTATCTACACTTAGGAACCTAGGAAGCTGCCTTACACCAAGTCAGAAGATTGGTCTACCTAGCTCAGGATTGCCTACACAGACTGGCCAAGTTGCAGGCAGGAGCCTCTCTCAGCCCTGTTTAGGAGATGCCAAGGAGGAGAACTTGAATCTTCTCCATGCAAGCATGAAGAAGGTGCTCTACCCAGAGCACCCCCATCCCCTAAGGGGAATATTTTGCAGTGCTTCCACATGTAGTCTCCCTTTTAAATGCAAACCAGGGCAGACCCTGCTTAGCAATGGGGACAATTCATGCTTGTTACCACAAGACCAGCTCTCCCCACCCCAATCCACTCCTTTCCAGTGCCCAGTTATCATTAACCTTGCAATTACCAAGACATACGCCATACAGGTTAAGGAAACTGAATTCTGGTGAAGCTGAGAAAAACGAATAAATCAGATGGAATTGAAGTCTTTAACACAGTGTGCAGTTCTTGAGCAACCATTCTCCAACACTGTCCTTTCCCCCATCATCAGTTCAGCCATGTGTTCCACCACAGCACCGACAGTTGCCGTCACCACTTCCATCTATTTTAAAAGCCACAATTCTGGCAACATCTTCATTAGGATTAACCAAACTGCCACAAAATCTTAAGCAAGGTTTTGACTTCTCAATCAGACTGGACGTAAAGCAAAGCAAGGGAGTGGGGAGGTAACAGTTGGTCACAGTATATTAACCCCTCGTCAGCAGCTTTTAGCAGACCTAAGATAAAGTTCATGAGAAATGAAGCAGATCCATGTTGACCAACTTCAGTAGGGGTTAGGCACAACAGAGCTTAGGCAGCATCAGGGTCAGCACCAGGTTGCAGGGGGCCCTAGACCAAAGCCCTCTGCTGGGACCTTCAGTGGCATGCTGTGCTCTCATCTTCCATGGGTCTCCCATGGCACTGCCCCCCCCGCCCCCTGTTGCAATAGTGGCCAGCCATCTGGGGAAGCAGACAGATGCTCTTTTTGTGCCATCTCTCTAGTTTCAGGTAGGAGTGCTGAAGGCAGAGTGCCCACTGCCATTGCTGCCTAGTACTCTTCCCCATTGGTCATGACGTGCCAGGATGGTGTGGAGCAGTGGCAGAAGTGGATGCTCCTCTCAACGGAATGCTCTTCTCATTGGTGGCATAATTTTCAGTGTTGCATCTCCTGCTTCCCCTGCTATCCAGTATCACCTGGTAAGCCACACCCCATGGAAAGGCTTCCTGGGCAATGGTGGGCAGCAGTGGCAGCAGGAGATGCCCCATGGGTTGGCAGGGTGGACCTTCTAAAGGCCAGAGGTCTGTGGGCCCATGCCCAATCCCTGATGCTGTCTGTGGGCTACAGCCAGGGCTCTTGTGATGAAGAGCAGACAATTAAAGCAGTTCCCCTATGTGATAAGACTGCTGGTGGGAATGGTTTATACATTTTTCTGGGATCTACTCTCAGTAGAGAGATTGCTCTGATCCCACTTTAGGAACACACCGCTGCTTCAAGGTAGGCTGCCACCAGTTGAAGAATGATCTAGATTCACCCACCAAACTCAGAAATGGCTCCAACAATCCTAGAACTGTCTGGCTTGAGACTTATTGGCATCATACAGTCAAGAGTCCACAGAACCCAGCTCTAGATAAACTATATATTATTCTAAAAACATAGAATTCAGTAGCACTATGACTTTGCAAGGCATATTTATTTATTTATTTATTATTTATTAGAAACATTTAATATACCGCCCACTCCAGAGACTCCGGGCAGTGTACAAAAACATGTAAATAAGGCAACATTAAGGATTGCATTGTAAATTAAAAACTAAAGTAGCTAACAGAAAGCAAATAAAGTAAACTACAGGGCAAAAGCCTGACAAAAAAGAAAAGTCTTCATTAGAGATTTGAAGATCAGTAAGGAAGGGGCTAGACAAATCTGAAGGGGAAGAGAGTTCCAAAGAAGTGGGGCAGCAACTGAAAAGGCCCTTTTGTGGGTCCTAGAACTGTTACGTTGCAAGTAATATGTTGCAAGTAATCCTCCAGAACCAAAAAAACCAGACTGAATCTACCTTTATGAAATGCATTAAGAACAAATAAGAACTGCAAGGAAATTGGGGGATAAGGAAATAATGACACTGGGGGAAACAGTGGGCGGGGGGGACAATAACTAACTAGCTAATACTGGGCTTTACCTTAAGTCACCAGTTAGGCCAGGTCTGTACAACATCTCCCTTTGGACCCAAGTTAGCAAGCGAGAAGTGGTGGCAGTTGCTAGACCTTTGACTCCAATATTTATAGGAAGTAAAGATGGGAAAGGCTTCCTCACTCATCCAGGGAGAGACAGATCCCATAAGAAAACTCAGCTTATCTGTGATGTAACCATGATCACAGACCAATCTGAGTTGAGGATTTTCCCTCCAAACTGGAGGTTCTTCCTTCTTAATGGGCTTTTACTTACATAGCTAAAGGTGGGTCTCTTTTGAGCTGGTGTACCTATTGTGAAAATGGGACTAAGACTGTACCTTGATGGCTGAGCCCATTCAGTTACAACAGGCAAAGGCCTGCACTGAGAAATGTCCCCATTCAGAACTCTGAGCTAAGGAGGTCTAAATGTTGCCACACCACATCCTTAGAAAATATATCTAGTAGTTACTCTGTTCTATTCCCAGTGTTAAACTGAAGCATGTAGGCATTAAAAAAATAAATAAATACAGATATCTGTGATGTGTATGTACTCTGGAGAACACTGCATGTAAACAGAGGAACTTGTTTGAAATGGGAGGGACATTATTTCCTGACACTTGACGATGGGACTTGATTTTTTTTAGGGTTAAATCCCTTCAGCTACTTGAAAACCTGGCTTCTGTTTGGCTTCTATTGACTCTTTATCTAGTGCAATACCTAGAATTAATCTCTAACTTTACTATAAAGATCACCAGCTTTCTTATTCTGTTCTGTGCCTTAAAGAAGCATGTGTGCTTTAGTTAGGACTGGGGATGGTGCAGAGCACCAGCAAGATTTTATATTTTATAACGAAGGGGGAGCAGCCATTGTCACCTGGGGTGCAGTCTGGGATCATGTCTAGCCCCCAGAGCTCTTCCAGACAGGGTGGTTTATAGCGGGAGTCACCATGGAGTGTCCACACTTACCATTCATCTTCTTGCTTTTCTTCCCACCTTGTTCCACCCATGTGTGAAAGGAGCCTTTCACATGGGAATACTATGGGTTTCACCCCCTCCTTCCCCTTTTCCTGCCCACCACTATCTATTCTCCTTTGAGTTCCCACTCATTTCCCCACCCATTGCTGCACAGAACTCTTGAGTTTCCCTCTCCATTTACATCTTGATGGGCACAGGCATGCAACCTGTAGTTTATTTATTTATTGTTAATTTTATATATGGTACCACCTTTCATTAAAACAATCCCAAGGCGGTTTACAGCAAAATTTAAAAACAAGATTGTAAAAAAGACACAAATAAAATATTAAGCTAAAAGTATATAACAAATCTGATTAAAAATTGGAAACAAAAGCATAAAAGCAATACAGAGTACAAAGAGCAGCATAGGTTACAACCACCAGCAGCCACTAGCGGCTTACATGATGTTCAGCGTTATGGAGCCCTAACACTGCACCCTGGGACGGCTGCGGACGTCTACGGCAGCCCTGGTGCTATATTCTGAAGCAGCAGTTTTGAAAGCAGAGGCTCTGCAGATTTCCCCATTGTCACAAATGGGGAAAACTGCAGAACCACTCATTCTTTCAGAGCAGCATCAGGGCTGCCTTAGAAGTCTGCAGCAGCTTGCAGCATTATGGTTCTGCAAGACTGAGCACAATGCATTATTAATTAATTAATTAACTGACTGACTGACTGACTTATTACACATCTATACCGCCCCATCCAAAGGCTCTGGGTGGTGCACAACACATAAAATACTACAACAAACAGCAATTAACAGTTCAGAGCATTTAAAACCAATTAAAAATACTTAAAAGCCATTTAAAAACCTTGGAAGGCCAGGCCAAACAAGTAAGTCTTTAGGGCTCTTGTGAAAGCCAGCAATAAGCCCAGACTACAGATCTCTACCGGGAGTACTTTCCATAGTCCAGGAGCAGCTTCAGAGAAGGCCTGGGTCCGAGTCACCACCAGACGTGCCAGTGGTAATTGGAGACGGACCTCTCTGAATGACCTCAAAGTTCAATGTGAATCATACAGAAGAAGGCGTTCCCTATGGTTACCCAGGCATAAGCTGATTAGTGCTTTACAGGTAAAAAAAAGCACTTTGTATTTTGCCCGGAAACATATTGGCAGCCAATGCAACTGTTTGAGAACAGGCATAATATAGTCTCTCCGGGTTACCTCTGAGACGAGTCTGGTGGCTGCATTTTGAACTAACTGAAGTACAAAGGCAGCCCCACGTATTATTTATTTATTTATTTATTACATTTATAAACCGCCCCATCCAGAGGCTCTGGGCAGTGTACAACAACTTTTTAAAAAGACATAAAACCCACAATTCAAACACAATGCTAAAATCAATATAAAAACAATTCAAAAACAATTAAAACTATTTAAAACCAATTAACATACTTTTAAAAACAACAACACTTTACAAGCCTTGGAAGGCCAGGCCAAATAAATAGGCTTTTAGGGCTCTCTTAAAGGCCAACAGTGAGTCTAGATTGCAGATATCTGCCGGGAGTGCATTCCATAGACCAGGAGCAGCTACAGAAAAGGCCCGGTTCCGAGTCACCACCAGACATACCAGTGGTAACTGGAGTCGGACCTCTCCAGATGACCTCAATGAGCAAAGGGTATCATACCGAAGAAGGTGCTCTCTAAGGCAACCTGGACCCAAGCCATTCAGAGCTTTAAAGGTAATAACCAGCACTTTGTATATCGCCCAGAAACATATCGGCAGCCAGTGCAGCTGTTTTAAGACAGGCATAATATGGGTTACCCCAGAGACCAATCTAGCTGCCGCATTTGAACTAACTGAAGTTTCCAAACTACATACAAAGGCAGCCCCACGTAGAGCGCATTGCAGTAGTTGAGCCTGGAGGTTACCAGCTGATGCCCCACTGTTTTGAGATCATTCTCTTCAAGGAATGGATGCAGCTGTCGAATCAGCCGAAGCTGATAGAAAGTGCTCCTGGCCATAGCCTCCACCTGAAATA
The DNA here is from genome assembly GCF_027244095.1 of Hemicordylus capensis. NCBI lineage: Eukaryota > Metazoa > Chordata > Lepidosauria > Squamata > Cordylidae > Hemicordylus > Hemicordylus capensis. The sequence goes on from NC_069658.1 coordinate 183,524,348, forward strand.
CCATAGTGAGGCCTGGATCCAAGAGCAGTCCCAAGCTGCATACCTGTTCCTTCTGGAGGAGTGTAACCCCATCCAGCGCAGGAAGATCTAACTCATCCCCTACGTTCTGATCCCCCCAATTAGCACCTCCGTCTTGCTTGGATTCAACTGTTGCACAGGGGCCCTGGTAAGGGAAATGGTATCCTTATGGACCACAGCCACTCCACCCACCCCACCCCCCATCCACTTCCCCTAGCCTGCTCCACAACAGAGTAGCCTGGTGGAAGAAGCTGGGCCCACACTGGACCACTAGCCTCCCCCATCCAGGTCTCAGTTATACAAGCCAGGTCAGCTCCCTCATCCATGATCAAGTCATGGATAATTTCGGTCCTATTCTGAACAGACCTGGCATTGCAAAGGAGCAAGGCTAGGTTCTGTGGGAAGTTGGAATTGCTCCCCAAGGCCAAAGAGCTGACAGGGCAGCTGGAAGTGGAAACAGTTACTAAATTACTGGTTTCCCTTCCCCTGTAACGGCCAACTGCTCTGCCAATGCCAATTCTTCTATTCCCCACCAAAACAGTAATAGCTGCCCCAGAGCCACTGGACACCCCCCCCACATCATTCTGCCCAAGAGAACCCAAACACATGACAACAAAAGGCCTGGCACAACCCAATAAAAGGGAGAACTAACAACAAAGAACCCAGACCTCCAACCCCACCTTATAGCTCCCCTGCAGACTTCAGTCCCACACCGAATATATGAGAATATGAGAAATATTTATATACCACTTTTTAATGAAAGCTCCCAAAGTGGTTTATATAGATATAAAAAAATAAAATGACTCTCTCGTAGACAAATTAAGCATTCATCATGACTGTCAGAGAACAGCAAAGTGCACCCACAAGAGGCACACTTTTTTCTAATCTCCATTAGACCAACAGAGAGGGGCAAGGTGAAGGGGGAAACAGAAAGACAGACTATAGTCAAAACCAGGAAATCACTGAGAAAAACAAAGTGGAAACAAAATCCAAAAAGTAAGCCATTAAACAAAAGATCAAGAGAAGTTTTTTACCACAAGAACTGGAATTAGACAGAATGTATCCGTCACAATGAGAGCAGCGTGGTGGTTGAGAAGGAACTGAGGATTAAGGCACTCTCCCACCAAAAACAACTGTCATGCCAAACGTGTGATTCAGCAGAGCCAAAGAGCACCTCATGGAGCCTGGAACTGTACACCGTACTGCATAGTTTTGGTGACCGTATCTTAAGGAGGATATTGTAGAACTGGAGAAGAGGGCAACCAACATGATCATGGGCCTGGAGCACCTTCCTTATGAGGCGAGGCTACAGCATCTGGGGCTCTTTACTTTGGAAAACAGCTAACTAAGGGGAGACATGCTCAAAGTGTATAAAATTATGCATGGAGTGGAGAGAGTGGGCAGGGGTAATTTTTTCTCCTTCTCTCACAATACTAGAACCAGGGGTCATCCCATGAAAAAACAGGTTGCTCAACTGTAACTGATGATCTGGAAGTGATCCGTTGTATTCATAAGGAATGGGGTTCTGCGCCTGCTCAGAGACCTCACGGGTAGATTGACTAGCTCCTCATGACACCCACTCTGCCTTGCACATGCTCAGTGCTTCTGTTGAAACTGGCAGTTGGGGGCACCATTTTCTCAGTTTCTTGCAGACTGCCATCTTTGACGACCATGCAGTGATATTTTTAAGATAAGTTTAAAAATTAAAAAACAACAAATAATAGCTAGGCTCAACCAAAGAAATGGGCTAGTGGATGATCTCTAACACCTTTCGTGGCTGGCTTTGGCGGCCACCTACAGGCAGTCTGCTGGCTATGCCTCTGGCGTGCCTCCCTCTAATATATGCTGCCAAGGACTCCAGAAATCTCTCCTCTCACAAGAGTTCGCTGGTCCTTGGGGACAGGTGGAACAAGTCAAGCACTCAGAGAGAAGGCACAGGTGGAAGAGGGCAGCAATCCCAAGCTGGTCCTTCAGAAGCTCTGGGGCTGCAAAAACAAACCTCCTCGGTCGAGACAGGAATGCGCAGGCAGGGTGAGACGTAGAGCGCATTGCAATAGTCAAGCCTGGAGGTTACCAGCTGATGCACCACTGTTTTGGGATCGTTCTCTTCAAGGAATGGATGCAGCTGGCGAATCAGCCAAAACTGATGGAAAGCACTCCTGGCCATAGCATCCACCTGGGATACCAAGCTGCGTACCTGTTCCTTCTGGGGGAGGAAAATCAAATGAGGTAATATAATGTACAAAGGGAACACTTTGGTGTAGATAAATTAATTTTAGATCTTGAAACAAAGACATTATATTACCTCATTTGATTTTGAAGGTTCTTAATCTATAAATATGGAAACAGAGAGAGACAAGCTTGTGTTATCCAAGCCATTAAGTCATGATAGGATGCTATAATGCCATTTGAAATAAAACCACTCGGCAACATCCAGACTAAGTTAGTTGTTACTAAGTCCCACTGAAATTAATGGGTCTTAACTTAGTCATTGCTAGCTTGTATACCTGATTTCAGTGGTGCTTAGTCATTACTAACTAGTATTGGATATTGCCCAACAATCAAAATTTCCCAATCTGAAATTTCATTCAAATCTGTAACTGAAATAAGCGATGAAATGGGTGGAGCAATTTAAGGCTGAAAACTCTATATTTACTTATTTTACATCATTATTCTGTTGTCAATATTAAGGTTTTAAAAAATAATGTTTTAATCATTGAGCAAGGACTGAGTGAGTGGGAGGAGGACAAATTTATGATGGGTGTTGTACTGTAAGCCAAGGGACATAGTAGCTATATTGGGAAGTGTAAAGAAACTGAACAAGAGAAGGCCAGTCACCCACTACAGCAGTTCATTGAATGATAAATAGGGTAGGGAGTAGGAGGAGAAGCTCGCTGTCAGCATTTCCAAAATTTGTGCTTTACTCATGTATGAGCAGAAAACAGGCTCATGTACAGCTCCCAGACTTGGGTAGGATGCTTCTCCTACCCTACTTATCATTGTGTGAACTGGCTACTTGACTACTGGGAGGTCATTTTTGCCTGACATAAGGTTGTGCACACAACTAAACCCAGGTTGGCTGGGGGCAAGGCAGAATCCTACCTTCCGGCACCTAGATGATCTGAGCCCGCTCCTGCCTCTGTCACTCATGCACCTACACGAGCGGTGTGGCGATGAGGTCCTGAGAAGGGATCTGGAGGAGGAAATCATCCAGTATCCCACAGTGCATTGAACGGGCAGCAGAAAGGCTGACTGTGTCAATAAAGCAGCTCTTGGCTTCCTGGCCACTCTATATTCAGCACTCCTTGGTGGAGATCATGCTGGGCTGCCAGGAGCTGCTGTGAACAGCCCAATCATGCAGTCAATTGAGGCTGTGCAGTAGGGTGGGGTTCTTCCCCATGTACCTTGGTAAAGACCAAGGTTGCCCTGGTCTGGGGCAGCAAGGTAGGCAGCAGTCCCATGACTCCACACACGTCTGTAGAGGTGCATTTACTGCCTCCTACCCTGGATGTGCTGGTCGTGAGAACGGCCTTATAGATTCCTGAGATTCCACTATTATTTCTTTACTTAATATGCTGCCCAGGAAAGGTCTAAAGCAGTTGTGCACACAATTCCCCACTACATAGACATTTGCATTGCATAAGACCTAGAAACTTGTTTGTTAGCAAAATTCATAACATAATAATTGGCATGCTGAGTTAAATGCCCCAAGGAAGCTCACAGACAGGGCAAGATTGGTATCCTCAGCCCCTGCTTATTGGTCTCCAGCACATGGGCATCAGAGTTTCTATATTTAGCCGTCATGGCTTATAGTCATGGACAGACCTATTCTCTCTGGATGTATCTAATCCTTTCCAAAGCTTTCTATGCCTGTGGCCATAACAAATCCTGTAGCAATTAATTCCCTAGGTTAATTATATACACTGCACAAAGGAATACTGCTTGTCCATCCTATTGCCGGTTAATTTCACTGTCTGAACTCCAGCTTTCACAGCATGAGTGTGTCTTCTCCAGGGCCACATCAGACTGATCTAATTTTGCTGAGGTTTCCTTGTATTGGAGGAAGTAAGAGACCTTTTTCCTGAGCAGATTAAGACGAATTGGAACCCACTCTTGTGTACAAAGTGTGCTCTGTTAACATGTTTAACACCTTGAGGCTCCTCACACAATCAGTGTGAAGAGCCGTAAGGGGGTTTGCGGGGAGAGCGGGCTTAGGCCGCTCTCCCCACAGATGATCAAATGTCAAGCCCCGGGTGGGCGGATCAGCCGCCCACACAACTGCTGCTTCAGTCACGGAGCCGGCAAGGGCTGCGGGGATCAGGGGCTGCGTGGCCCCCGGAAGTTCCAAGATGCCCCGCGTGAGCACAGAGCACGCAGTCGGGGGTTAACTCGTGTGTCGCCTTGTGCCGCGGTGACACACGATCAAAAAGATTAGTTTAATGGAGTGTTCGCTCCATTAACCCCGTCTAAGGGGAGGGGTACTTTCGGAGGTTTGCTGCCGGGAGTCGCACGGCTCCCATTGCAGCACACAATCGCCCCAAAGTGGGCTAGGCTCCCTTGGCCCACTTTTGGCCGATCGTGAGAATCACCTCCTTGTGTATTTTGTTCCTGATTAAGTTGTTGCTATTACATCTGACCAAAGAGAAGGGAAAGTAGCAGGGCAAAGAAGATAACATCCCGCCCCCCTCCACTGTCATCATGCTGCCGATACGTCCTCACTTGATCTAAGGAGATTTGCATGCAGAAGCGGCCTTCCATAGGTGTCTCACTTACTGGTTCAGGAACCATGCATCTAATTTGAATCTGAATACATCTGAATGTGAATATATCTCCTACAAATACATCTGAATGAAATTTACACTGCATTGCTTGAAACTGAATGTGCATCCAGATTACCCTGTGGTACTTTAAACTGGCCCAGGGTTGCCAGAACCTAAGGGGTATACTCGTGAGTCAAATCGGCCGTAAGCCAGAATTTGGCTTTTAAAAAGCCAAATCCGGCCACCTAACTGGGGATACCACCAGTATCATCCCTTGCAGTGCGAAGAATCTGGAGGAAGCGGATTGGCCTCAGAAGTCAGAAATGTGAGTCTTCAGACACACATTCCCCAAGGTCACGTCTCCCCCAACCCTGCAGTTCTCTGCTTTCACCATTTAAAGGATCCTTTAACTGGGTCTGTTTGAGCTTGGAGGAAGCATGCAATCACTTTGTCCAATTTATTTCCCATATAGGGCTACCATACAACACCATTTCCCCGACATGTCCTCATTTCCATTAAAAAGAGAAATGTCCTTGAGAAAAGGCAATTTGTCTGATGTTTGCCTGTCCCCATGTGTGAGCAACCTGGCTGACCTAACAGACCTGGCCCCTTTTGAGCCAGCAACCGGGTCAACTGGATCCTAGAGACCAGAATTACCAGTTCAATAAAGAAAGCCAGTAGGTAGACATGGACACATTTACACCAGCTGCCGGAGCTACTCTGGGATGGGAAGTCAGGTGCACCCACTGTGCACATGAGGCCCTGGGTAGACCTGGCCTCCATCACCCCTGCAGCCAGATGTACTGGGTAAGTGGGTAAGTACACTCAGCTCTCCAGGGGCCAGGTATACCATCACTGCTGTAGCTGTCCCATTTAAGCCCATTGGTAGACCTGGCCTCCATGCTTTTCAATTGATTTAAAAATAAAAAGAAAGCAGTGGAAAGGGTGCCCTAGTTGTTCAAGTTGAATATATGGTAGCCCTATTGCCATAGGGTCCTTTACACTGCAAGAGGGATTGCCCCTTTGCAGTTTAAAAGATAGTGGGGGTAGGGGACAATTGAAGGAGGTACACCTGAGGCTGTTCTTGGTTGCCAGTGTTTGCTAGCAGTATGAGAACAATATTATGCATACTCAGTCCTCTTCAGTTTATTTTGTGGGGAGGAATTAGAAAAACAACAACAGGGTTTTCCTGCATATCTTACGGGTCCCTCCCATCTGTAGGATGCCCATAAGTCCCTTTCTTTCTTCCATTTTGGTGCTCAGAACATCCGCACATGGGACGCCCACTTTACAAAGAGGGGGATTCATGTGATCTCAGGCCCACATTTCATATACATAATTCTGAACTTACTTACAAGGAATCTCATCTGCCGTTTTGCTACCTAGTTCCACATTTCAGAACAAATTTTGCAGAGCTTTTTACCTCTGGAAAGGATACCGTCCTGAATAATTTGGTGTAATCAGCAAACGGATATTTGGAACATGTAAATTAAAGCTCAAATTTTCTAGTGACAAATTCTGCAGTACATATCAAATTATGTGTTTGCTCAGCAATTCCATAGATGTAGAATTATGCTTCCTGCCACAGGTAGGGCACTGGGCTATCCTGGCTTAGGGGAAAGGGCAGAAAGGTATAGACACCTTTCCCTAGAGTGTACAACCAGCCTAAATCCTTATAGAGCTTTCTCTACCATAGGTCCTCTGACACACTGCTTCTTTGTTACCACTGCCCTATACAGTAAGACGACTGAGGATTGCTAACATTCATTCCAGAATATACAGATTTCAGACAAGTAGGGTAAGAGCTAGGAGCTGAACTGAAGCTCAGCCTAAAAACCGGTTCTGAGAGTTTTCCCGCCAGTAAACCTGAACTGAACCCAAACCTAAAATACCATTGGACAGGATATAGAGTAGGGATGTGCGTTTTGTTTCGGATACAAAACGTTTTGTGCACAAAACAGGCCATCTCGGCTGTTTTGTAGCCAAATCAAAACACCCAATGCTCAAAACAAAAAATGTTGTAGCCAAAACAAAACGTCCCTGTTTTGGATACAAAATGTTTTGTTGTTTCAGCTGTTTTGGAACTCCATTTTGCAATCGCAAAAAGTCTTTCTCCTTCAGTCTCCACTTTGAGTTTTGACATCTGCTTGAATTTTCAGCCCTTCCAGCCCGCAGATTGTCCAGCGAAAGCACTGGCTGATCTGCTGGCAATTGCCTCCTTATTCCTTTTAAGCAAATTTCAGGGTAAATTTTACCCTCATTGGCTAGTAGGGCAGTGTGTATTTACCTTCATTGGCCAGTGGGGCAGCGTGCATTTCATTGTTGTTGTTTCACACTGTTGTGTGTAGATCAATTGCATTTCAGGCAGGGGGATGTGGATGTGCATGACCTTTGGAAATCTGCCTGATTTTCTTCCAAAGCTCTGCTGTTGTTGATGTGTGATGTTGATGTTATTTGGGGTGGATTCAGGGCAGAAAGGAGGCTTTGGGGGCAGAAGAGTGGTTCAGGTGGTAGTGCCCCAATGGGTGCCTGCTGCCACCCAGATTCCAAAGGAATTGGGGAAAGGGCTTATTTTTAAAGAATTTTTGAAGTTGGCATGTCTTTGGGGCAGATTCGGGGCAGAAAGGGGGCCTGAGGGGCAAAACAGTGGGTTGGGTGGCAGTGCCCCAAGGGGTGCCTGCCACAACCCAGATTCCAAAGGAATAGGGCAAAGGGCTGATTTCTTAGGAATTGTTGAAGTTTATGCTTCTTTAAGGTTCCCCCCCTCCAGGGAATAATGGAGGTTTCAGCAGACCCATAACTCCACCTGGGGGGCACTGGGGTGGCTGGGAACAAGTGGTAGTGTAGTGCACATAGGGTACCAACCACCCCCATGGGTCGCTAACCCATGGGGTGCTGGGTTTTGTTGTTTCTGAGGTGTTCTGAGTGTAGATTCTCTGGTAGCATACAGGTGAAACTCAGAAAATTAGAATATCGTGCAAAAGTCCATTAATTTCAGTAATGCAAATTAAAAGGTGAAACTGATATATGAGACAGACGCATTACATGCAAAGCGAGATAAGTCAAGCCTTAATTTGTTATAATTGTGATGATCATGGCGTACAGCTCATGAAAACCCCAAATCCACAATCCCAGAAAATTAGAATATTACATGGAACCAATAAGACAAGGATTGAAGAATAGAACAATATCGGGCCTCTGAAAAGTATACAGTGTACTGTGCTTGATTGGCCAGCAAACTCGTCTGACCTGACCGGCATTGCCAAGAGAAGGATGAGAGACATGAGACCAAACAATGCAGAATTGCTGAAGGCCGCTAATGAAGCATCCTGGTCTTCCATAATACCTCATCAGTGCCACAGGCTGATAGCATCCATGCCACGCCGCATTGAGGCAGTAATTGCTGCAAAAGGGGCCCAAACCAAGTACTGAATACATATGCATGCTTATACTTTTCAGAGGTCCGATATTGTTCTATTCTTCAATCCTTGTCTTCTTGGTTCCATGTAATATTCTAATTTTCTGAGATTGTGGATTTGGGGTTTTCATGAGCTGTACGCCATGATCATCACAATTATAACAAATTAAGGCTTGACTTATCTCGCTTTGCATGTAATGCGTCTGTCTCATATATCAGTTTCACCTTTTAATTTGCATTACTGAAATTAATGGACTTTTGCACGATATTCTAATTTTCCGAGTTTTACCTGTAGGAGATTTTCAATGACAAACCATGAATCTACTCTCATATGCTACCAGAGAATCTGAATCTACACCCAAAACATCTCAGAAACAACAGAACCCAGTACCCCATGGGTTAGCAACGCATGTGGGTGGTTGGCACCCTTTGTGCTCTACACCACCACTTGCTCTGGGCCACCCTGGTGCGCCACCAAGTGCAGTTATGGGGCAGGAATTATGGAGGTCCATCATTCCCTATGGGGAAGACCTTTACAGACGCACAAACTCCATTGCATCTTTAAAAATCAGCCCTCTGCCCAATTCCTTTGAAATACTTCTGGCAGCCTCCTTGCCCCCACTGGACACTACCACCCACCCTACTCTGCTCTGGGCCACCCCTTTCCCCCCAACATGAAGCTAATCTTTTGTTGAAACCTCCATTCTTCCCTATGGGAAAAATCCTATACTTCAAAAATTCACTAAAAATCAGCCCTTTGCCCAATTCCTCTGAAACTTGGGTGGTAGTTTCCACCCATCGGGCACTACCACCCCCACCCACTAGTTTTCCCCCAAGGCCATTTTTAAAAATCCAAAACGTTTCGGATTTGGATTTTGCAATTTCGAACAAAGAACAAAATTGGGGTGTTTCGGATTGGCTGATTTCGAACAAAGAACAAAATGGGGGTGTTTCAGATTCGGGCCAAAAACAAAACAGAAAAAAATACAAAACGCACAACCCTAATATAGAGTAAGTTAATCATGACTACATTCTATTTAAAGTAATGGGACATAAAGAACTCATGTCTCAGTTCTTTCAGAAATAAGTAATGTCTAATGAGTAACGTAGCCTGGATACAACCCATTCACGTTGTTCTCACAACAAAATTGGGGTGGGGGGAGAAGGCAGGCACCTACCTTCCTGCTCCCACATGACTCAAGCCTCCTCTGGGCTCTTCCACTCGTGCTCTCACTCAAGCAGCATGGCGGTGAGTTCTAGGGCTTTGATTGGAGGGGCAGAAACTGCGCTATGTCCTCCAGGATCCCACAATGCAATGCGGGAGCTGTGGGAGCGGCTGCCCTCAGCATTGCAGCAGCTCTGTTCTGCCTGGCCTCTTTCTCCTGACTCTTTGATAAGCATGTCTGCTGCCTGCTCCAGAGCAGTGTTGGAAGGGGTGACAGAGCACACAACCAGTGAAGGAGATAGAGAGAGGGTTGTTACATACGAACATAAGAACAGCCCTGCTGGATCAGGCCCAAGGATGCCTATCTAGTCCAGCATCCTGTTTCACACAGTGGCCCACCAGATGCCTCTGGGGAGCCCACAGGCAAGAGGTATGTGCCTGCCCTCTCTCCTGCGGTTGCTCCCCTGCAACTGGTGTTTCATTGTGCCGCTGGAGGTGCCCACAGCCGACAGACCAGTAGCCATTGATAGACCTGTCCACCATGAATCTGTCTAATCCGCTTTTAAAGCCACCCAAGCTGGTGGATTAAAGCCATCCAAGCTTGTTGTCCTCCTACCTCATTTTTAACATGGGTAGCCGATCTGGGCTACCTAGAGATGGAGCTTCTGGCTCCAGAGGGCTCCTGCTGAAAGGAAGAGGGTTAACCCAGGAAGCTCTGGTCGTGGGAACAACCTTATTGTATTCTTGTTATAATATAGTGTAATCTTGCAAGCAAAAGATATATTGTTCTGTATGGAATGTATAAAACGGGTTTAAAGTATCTGAACTAGTTACCAAACTACTTTCTTAAGTTAACAGCTAAACCAAAACTGATCCAGAATGTGAAAAAAGAATCTGAACCGGAGCTGAACCCAGATTTGGTATATCTCAGTAAAGGTAAGGGTCCTAACAAAGCTATGATCAGGAGCTGCAGCACCTTCCTTATGAGAAAGAGTCAAGACTACAATGTTTGGGGCTTGTTTGTTTAGAAAAAGGTGACTACTGGATGTAATGGGAGTTGGTAATAATTTTATTAGGGCTATTAAGACAATATATTCAGAGCAATACGCTGAAAATATTATAAATGGGGAACTATCAGATAATTGTAAAATACAAAAAGGAACTAGACAAGGCTGTACACTTTTCTCATTACTTTTTATATTAGTACTGGAAGTGCTTTGTAGAAATATTAGAGAAGATGATCAAATATAAGGCCTGAAAGTTGGGAAACAGGAATATAAACTTAGAGCCTTCGCGGATGATGTGGTGTTTTTTCTAGAAAATCCATTAGAGAAGATCAGAAGACTCTTGCAAAAAATACAACAATTTGGCCAACTGGCTGGGTTTTACATAAATAAGACTAAAATGAAGGTGTTGACAAAAAATATGGACCAGAAATCTAATGATAGATTTTTTGAAATAAGTGAACTGAAAGTGGAGAAGAAAATTAAATACTTGGACATCTGGTTGACAAACAAAAACTCTTTGTTGTTTTTAAATAATTATATCAAAATATGAAATACAGTAAAAACTGACTTGCAAAGATGGACTAGAATGAACTTATCTATAATGGGAAGAATTTCAGTTGTGAAGATGAATGTTTTACCTAAAATGTTGTTTCTTTTTCAGACTATTCCTATAATTAACACGTTAACTTGTTTCAGGCAATGGCAAAAGGACATAACCAAATTTGTTTGGCAAGGGAAAAGAACAAGAATTAAATTCAAAAATTTAACAGATGCTAAAGAAAGAGGTGGTCTTACCCTGCCAGACTTAAGGTTGTATTTTGATGCTGTTTGTTTGACATGGTTAAAAGAATGGATAACATTAAGAAATCCAGAATACTTGAACTGGAAGGATTTGATAGAAGGTTTGGATGGCATTCATATCTGTGGTATGATAAAAGTAAAGTGCATAAAGATTTTCTTAATCACTATGTAAGAAGGAGTCTAATGAGAGTGTGGGTAAAATATGAAAAATGGTTGGAAACTAAAACTCCATTATCGCTATCCCCGATTGAAGCTTTAGCACGTAAAGAGACAAATATGCAATCTGAATGGGGTACCTATAGGGATTTGTTATGTTTCCAAGAAAAGGGCTGTAAATTAAAAAAACCTAATTTGTTTAGTAACTGGTTTCAGTACCATCAGTTAAATGAAATCTATAAGAAGGATCTTAAAGTTGGATTTGAGGATCAAATGTCGAGATTTGAGAAGGAGCTGTGTGAAAACGATGGAAAATTAGTTTCTAAGATGTATAAGCTGTTGCTTTTGGAGGAGACAAGAGATGATAAAATGGGCTCAAGATGTGGGACATAATATAGATATGGCAGCTTGGGAAAAATTATGGAAAATGGATTTAAAGTTCACTGCACGTTATTCTTTAAAAGAAAATTATTATAAGATGATGTACAGGTGATATTTGACACCCAAAAAATTAGCATTAATGTATAAAAATGTTCCAAACAAATGTTGGAAATGTGGACATTGTGAAGGAACTTTTTTTCATATGTGGTGGTCTTGCGGGAAGGCAAAGGCCTTTTGGGATATGATATATAATGAGTTGAAGAAAATTTTTTAAATGACATTTCCTAAGAGGCCAGAATCCTTCCTGCTGGGAATAACGCAAGGAGAGTTTTCCAGAAGAAATTTAACATTTTTAATGTATCCAACCACGGCGGCCAGAATAGTATATGCACAGAAATGGAAGGACAATGAAATGCCCTCAAAAGAAGATTGGTTGATAAAAATTTTGGAATATGCTGAGATGGCAAAACTTACAGTACTGATAAGAGATGAAAACTTGGAATGTTTTAAAGAAGATAGGAAACCATCCTTACTATACTTAAAGAACTATTTTTCTAATATGGACCTTTCAGCAGGGTTTGAAATTTAGTAATAATAGCAGGTTGGGTAGAGTAAAATCGAGTTCGCAATGTGTAGGAAATATGTTTTGAATTACTATAGCAATGGTTGACTTGTATAGTTAATGAATCGCGCAGATTGGTGAGCGGGAAGTCAATATTGACTTAATTAGATGTAACAGGATTGTTAAGATATTGTAAAAACCAATAAAAATTTTAAAAAGCAAAAAAAGAAAATAAAATAAAAAGGTGACTGTGGGGCAGGGAAATGATGGAGGCTTATACAACTATACATGGTGTGGAGCAAGTGGAGAGAAATATGCTTTTTATCCTCTCGCACAACACCAGAAGCAAGGGCCATCCAATTAAACTCACTGGCAGGAGATTTAAGATGGACAGAAGGAAGTACTTCACACAATGCATAATTAATACATGGCATCTGATACTATAAGATGCAGTAATGGCCACTAGTTTAAATGGCTTTAGAAAGGGACTAGAGAAATCCATAGGGGACAAGACTATCAGTGGCTACTAGCCATTATGGCTTTATACTATCCCCAGTTTCAGAGGCTGGATGCCTCTGAATACTAGTTGCAAGAGAGCAACTAACAGAGGGTGGGGTGTATGCCTTAATATTCTGCTTGCCAGCTTTCCAGAGGCATCTGATTGGCCACTGTAGGGATCAGGATGCTGGCCTAAATAGATCTTAGTCTGATCCACCAGCACTCTTCTTTTGTTAGATTAATTATTGGCATTTGTATTCCTGACTGGAATCCAAGACAAGTAGTCTCTACTTTAGACAAGAGGTAGGGTTATTCCCCTCAAAGCTGTTGCTGCGGCTCCCTAAATCCTAGATGGCTTTGCTTAAAGCTTTGTAATACAGGGCTAATCAGCAATGCTCAAGTCTGTCTGCAGGGATGAACTTCTGTGTGTGCTATGTATCTCTTCATGGCTGTATCAAAGTCAGCAGCTATTATAGGATAACAGTGCCCTCTGCTGCAGGGTTGGCTTATCAAAGGGACAGTTACATCAAAGTTACATAAAATGCAAGCAACTAAGCTCTAACATTTTACACAGGAAATTAGAAGCACCTTTGGGAGGCTGCAATTTTGAGTGGTGAGGACAAGCCAACTAGCTGCTGATTCCTTTCTCCGCAGGTTGTTTTTCCACACAAGATTGTTCCCCATGTTGAAGAGTTGCAAACAGGCCTGGCCTGATTCCAGAGCATGGTGTGACCAAACATCTGCTGAGGCCTCAGAGTTGCCAAAGGGTCTCTAGTTCCAACAATGTGCCACCACTCTCACTTTGCATGGAGCACCCAAGAAGCCTGAGTGAAGAATCCTCAGTAGGCACACCAACTGCTTCTTCCTAGTTAAGGGGGTCCACTGAGGGTACCTTGCACAAAGGCCCCACAAATCCTGGGGCAAATCCTGGTGTACTGTTTATAGTACACTTGTATCTAGAACCTAGTGGGAGGGAAAGCAGTTTGGGGGATGATGAGTGGAATAGCTGTTGGGGCTTCCTTCTTGCTGCTCCTCCTCACTTTCGCTTCCCAAGGCTGTCTTTCATATTAAAAAACACAGTCAGGGTTCAATTATATGCATGGTACTATCCATGTGAATCTGCCTATGCCCACCTTCAGTGTGCATAGGAAAGCAAGCTCTAGACGCCAGCAGAGATTCTGCAGTGCTACATCATTCCTGCTACTACTGGTACATTTTGTTCTCCCTGATGAAAATGCATCTTTAAGGCCTGTCCAGAAGATAATCAGTCGATTGATTTTATTAAGACTGTATTGATTTTGACAGGATAGTGTGACAAAATAATTGTGAGCCAATTAACATCAAACAACATATGAAACTTCTGAGAAAGACAATATCCTTTCCTATATTCAATTGCCCCCAACTAAACTGTGTGTGGGGGGGATATAAATGTGTGTGGAGAAGGGGGAAATCCAACACACATAAAAATTAATGTTCATGAGTGAAAACCAGCCAGAAATCAGAATTAAAGTCAATAACATATAAACATGATTGCCAAACTGAGTAGAATTTATCCAGATTATCTCATCCTGTGATACACAATATGTCCTGTATCCACTGATACATCCAAAAGATAATGTTTTCCAAAACGGCATCTTTTTTTTTTTTGCAGCAATAGAGATGCTCTAGAAATCCAAGACACAGCAGCTTCTAGAAGTGTCCAAATCACTGAGATATAAGCCAACATAAGACAATTAAAGGGAAACATTAATTAAAAAACAAAATAGAATAATTATATATACTGTACTAGCAAAATCAGATGGATAAATAAGTATTTGTCAGTATGGACATGAAAGGGGGCCACCCACAGATAAGGTAGTGGTTTATACATATTTGCAGGACTCCCTGGATAAGCATATCTGCCAACATGTCCCTATTTCCCCATTCAGGTGAAGAGACATAGGGACATATTGGGACATAGGGACATATTGGCAGGTATTGATAAGCAGGAGATCTAAAACTTTAAATTTGTAAAGCATGTAAAATAAAAACCTCCCCCCCCACACGCCAACAGCCTGAGCATGTACTTCCCGTAGCCACAGCAGCCAAGGAATGTTGAGGTATCAGTTGGAGAAAAGCAGCAGCAGAAGAAGATGGGATGGGGGAAGAGGGAATTGTATTGCTTGATCCAACTGGGCATTAATGTAGGGGAGATGCAACATCTTGTGATAGGTCTCACTTATTGCTTCTAATAATTAACTCAGATGGTTTAATGCTTATTGGTTTTGATATAAGCAGGGCCATCCAGAAACAAGGTAGTTTCTACATATTCATGGGATGCCCAAACAAACAAATGGCCCTTTGAGTTTCCAAGATCTGTGTGAGCTCTCAGGAGCTTTCAGAATTTTAAAAACACAGACGTCCTGTTCAGACATTATGCTGGATGTGTTTTTGTGTGAATAACTGTACCTGTATTCAGTTTCAGAATCAACCTGGTGACAAGCACCTCAAATTAAAGGTACAGCTAGGAAGTGTACTACTCTACATGCACTGAGCATGTGTTTGCAAACACATCTGTACAGGCATACTCTGTACACAGATTGTGCATGCATTGACATAACTTGTGAAGAGGGAAATAGAGATAAGAAACTTGCTGTCCAGGTGTGATTTGAAAAGGACGCAGGGAAATGGAGTTTGGGAGAGAGGGGAATAAATTAGCCTGTTTAAGCCCTAAGAGCTTACAATAAGTATCCTGGAATTGGGGCTAAGGATGGTAGTTTGGGTGCTGTGAAGGTTAAAAACAACATTTCCCTGCAATATACAGGGTTGTTTTAAGAGAGAGGAAGCACTACAAGGCTGAATTACATTACTGCTCCTCTAAGGGGCTGACACAGCCAATATTTTGTTGCAGGTCCCACTTCTTAATTCTGTCAATAACATCCTTCCATAAAGACTCAATGAGAGGGCACGTCTAACTTTCGAAGTGAGCTATGGCTGCCTTTGGATCACATACAACCCATTAATTTCTTAGTATTTCCCATCACAAACAGAATTATACCCTGTCATAATATGGAAGGGGTAGTTATCTTATTTGGAGGGGTAGGGAGAGCCACATTCCTGTTCTTTAATTTAAAAAAAAAAGGCAGAATGTGTACTCCAAAGCTAGATAGATGAGTGCACAGAACAGGTTAAATGTAAACAGTAAATTCAGCAACAGAACATAACTGTGGAGGGAAGGGGTAGCCCTACTGGTGTTTGTACTTGGCAGGGGGAAAGACACATGAGTATTTCTACACCATAGGGAAGCATCCAGATACTAGAAGAACAAGTTCTTCTAGTAAGAACTAACCTGAATACTTTCCTTTCACTGTCCCTACAAATGAACTAAATTTGGTCTGAACCAGTAAGGCAGTTCACAGGTTAGCACACTTGTACTTCAGACATTCATACGTTCACCATATTTAACTGGGGTGGATGACAAAATCACAACTATGCGTTTGAGATTTCCCTATGTGTCCCTACAACTGTATCAAATGTGGTCCAAATAGGTTCCCACTTGCACCTCAAAATTTAACGTGTCCACCATTTTGAATCAAGGTGGATGACATCATTACAAACTAAGTGCTTGAGCCGTCCCTATGTGTCCCTACAGCTGTAGCAAATTTAGTTCAAATTGTTTAGGTGGTTCACAAGTTAGCCCAATTGTGCCTCAAATGTTCACATGTCCACCATCTTGAATTGGGGTGGAAGACATCATAACAAACCATGAAATTGAGGTGACCCTATGTGTCACTCACTACCACTGTACCAAATGTGGTTCAAAACAGTTAGACGGTCTATAAGTTAACCTGCTTGTGTCTCAAACATTTATGTGTCTGCCATATTGATTTGGGGTGGATGACATAATCACAAACTATGCCCTTGAACCTTCTCGACATGTTCCTACAGCTGTAGCAAATTTGGTTCCAATCAGTTAGGTAGTTCACATGTTAGCTCACTTGAACCTCAAACGTTTATGCATCCACCGTCTTTAATCGGGGTGGATGACATCATCACAGACTATGCCGTTAAGGTGTCCTTGTGTGTGACTCACTACAACTGTACCAAATTTTGTTCAAATCGGCTGGACATTCCACAAGTTAGCTCACTTGCACCTTAAACGTTAATGCATTGACCATCTTGAATTGGGATGGATGACGTTATCACAAATCACACTGTTGAGGTATCCCTGTGTGTCACTCACTAAAACTGTACCAGAGTTGGTTCCAGTTGGTTAGATGGTCCACAAGTTAGTCCACTTGCATCTCAAACGTTCATGCATCCGCCATCTTGAATAATGGTGGATTACATAATCACAAACTATGCCATTGAAGCATCCCTGTGTGTTCCTACAGCTGTAGCAAATTTGGTTCAAATCAGACAGTTCATAAATTAGCCCACTTGCACCTCAAACATTTACATGTCCGCCATCTTGAATTGGGGTGGATGACATCATCACAAACTATGCCGTTTAGGTGTCTCTAATGTGTCCCTACAACTGTACCCGATTTGGTTCATATTGGTCCAGGCATTTCAAAGTTGATATGGACACACACACACACAGACAGAATGCCGGGTGATCTCATAGGCCTACTGGAAAGCAGGCTAAAAAATAGTTGGAAATTAAATGTGTAAAATATTCCATAAACATGGGGCCAATGGGAGCTTCCTTCCCAGGATAAATCTCAGTTATGGTGGTGGGGAAATTTGGGTCAGTGAGAAAGGGTTAATGCCTTTTCAATGTGAGGACTTGATCTTGATTGGGCCTGCCCATAGTTGATATATCTGTTACAAAAATTAGCACACATGAAGGCTCTCCACACAAGCAGTGTGGAGAGCCTAAGAGGGTTCTGTGGGGAGAGCAAGCTTGACCCACTCTCCCCGCAGACGAGCAGGCAGCTCACCCTGGGCGGCTGGATCGGCCACCCACACGATTACCGGCTCTGCCACAGAGCCAGTTGGGGCGGCGGGGATCAGGGGCCTCCCCGGCCCCTGGGAGTCCCAGCATGCTCTGCAAAAGTGCCTGGGGCATTCTGGAGAGTCCCCTGACGCCGGGAGTCTTGTTGTAACCTCCTCATCAGGGGCTTGCTCGTGAGTTGCCGCACAGCAGAGCCACGCCGCAGCAACACACAATCAGGTAAACGGGATTAGCAGAGCGTGCACTCCACTAACATCGTGGGGGGGGAGCATTTAGGGAGGCTTGCTGCTGGAAGCTGCACAGCTCCCATTGCAGCACATGAGCAGCAGGAACTGGGCTGGGCTCCCTTTGCCTGGTTTCTGCTGCTCGTGAGCATAGCCTCAAGGGCTATGAGTTTGGCTCATATTGGTGTGAGGGAGGGTATGTGGTGGTGTAAGGAGGGATACCGCAGGCACTATTCATGGACAGTACCAATCCAATCCAATCAATCAAAGTTTATTACGATCTATGACCAGCACAACAAGGGGGAAACAAATACAATTAAAATATGGACAGTACTATCATGAGGCATAGTGAGACAACAGCCTTAGGAGCATTTTTTGTGTGCCATTAAGGACAGAAAAGTGGGAGACATATAAATTGATACAATCCCCCATGGGGATTAACATGCGAAATAGTTACCATATTGGTTGGTTCTGTTATTCTGTTATTTTCAGAAAGATTCTGTTCACGCTGATGTTTCCAAGACTCTTGAACACAATCACTAACATGTTGGACAAGGTGTGACAACTATGTGTGGGTCTGTTGTACATGTTTATGTCCTGCATGCTGACAGTCAGAGGACTGAGAATTGTCCCACAAACAGTCAAGGGTTCACTCTCTATATTTGGTTTGGACCTGTTTACACTTCTAATTTTCTGTTGGAGACATTAACGTGTACAGAATCTTTCTGAAAATACAACTCATATTCACCTAATATCTTTGTGAAGACAAAGTTGGCTAAGAAGTTGTTTCTTATTTGAATGAAGTGTCCACAATGTAATAAGCAGTGTCTGTAGAAAATAATTCCATCAGTGAGGGGATTTATCTAGTTTGTGCAGCAAAGATTATTTGGAAATATATGACTGATTAACCCCCCTAATTGGTTGGTTATTTTTCTCTAAATATGCATTTATGCACATTTACTCATAAGTAATCCTATTTCCTTCAGCACATCTTATCTCCTCTGTCAGGGCTGTGTGAAAGTGTCTCCTGGGTGATTTGCAAACTTCCATTTGCATACAGCTTCAATCTGATAAATGCAGCTAACACCAAGTTATTTTTGTGCTAAGGCCCTGCACTATCGATATTTCAGAAGCTGCAATTCAGGAGTTCATATTTAATTTAAATGTATAGTACATTTATTATACAATGTTCAATAATTGTTGCATTGTGGGTCGTATTTTAGTAACACACTTTAGTGTGGGTTGTATTTTAGTAGCACACATTTCAGTCATTTGCATTTAATACTGCAGTGTTTTGAATTTTAGTCATTTTTACATTTTGTATTTAATATTTCTGCATGGTTGTTTCAGTAGCTTGCATGTTATTGATCTGAGATGTAAAATGTCCATGTATTTATACTGAATGTCAGTAATGTATATTTGCCCCTCATTTCCTCCAAGGAGCCCAGGGTAATAATCAAACAAACAACAATCATCATATGGGTGCCCCATAACAATTGTTCTCTGGGCATCTCATAAAACGAACAGTAAAATAAAACATACAATTAAAAACACATTAAAACTACAATAGAATACAACTAAAAATAAAACAAAACAAAACCACGTAAAAGGCATTTCAAAAGCCTGGGGGAACATAATGGTCTTCACCTGGCATCTAAGAGAAGATAGTGATGGCACCAGGGAAGCCTTCCTGCGGATGCTATTCCATAAATAAGGTGCCACCATTGAAAAGTTGTTCTCCTTAGTAGCCACCCGCCTCCCTTCATTTGGCAGGGGCACTTGGAGCAGGTCCTTTGAATAAGACCTTAAGGTCTGGGTAGACACAAATGGGGCTCTTTCAGGTAACCTCAAGCATCTCTGGGAGCCACAGATTGCTGCATTGGAACTACGTACCATCTAACATTCAAAGATGAAAATAGGGATCTTTTGGCTTGAGTATGATACACCTAATCTCATCTGTGTTCCCTGCCATTATATATTGCTGAAGGTTCTTCTTTATCTGCTGCATGCTGTTTCAATTTTCTCCGCAACTGACTGTTCTGCATCGGCTTGTGAAGCAAGGTGTTTAAGGGACAAACTAAATGATGTGTTTACCCAACATTGTTTGTTTCAAAGAAAAGCACTGAGGAGAATCGAAACTTAAGGGGAGGCCTGGTGGTAATGGTGAAGCATTCCAGCCATTTGTGTGCTTAAAACTTCCCTCAAAACTGTTTTCAGTTGTGTTCTATCCAGTAAACTTACGTATTTAGTTGTTTGGACGTTTGTCCCAGTGGGGATCCTGTAGGGAGTATCGTGGAGGAGTCAAAAAGGAAAAGGGAGGGAAAGGAGGAGAAAATGGAGTTATTGCTGAATAAATCTTGAGTTCAATCTACATAAGACTTATTAGTGTGCATGAGGGAAGCAACTATAAAACATTCCCACCTGTGGGTGTAAAGTACGGGCCCACTGCTAGGGAGAGGGGCTACTTCAGGCTTTTTTTGGCAGCCATTTGTCTGGTCAAAATTACATCCCGAAGGGAACAAAACGTGGGTCCCCAAGTACTCATCTAGTTCATCCTGAGGGATAAAAAGCAGCTGGGGATAGCAGGCCAAAAACAGGGGCTGGGAAGGGATAAGAAACCCCTACCCTGGGCTATTCTTCCCCTCAAGATTGCAGCCTCCAGAGCAGCAGTTGATACTGAAAATACATAAAACTTATAAGAGAACATTAGTATTGGGTATAGTCTGGAGCTCAGTCAACTGATCACAGCAGTTTCCTTAAAAAAAAAGAATGTTTAATCTTACAATTAATATTGTAATCCTTAGTATAAAATAGTAGCAAATAAAACACCTGCAGCAGCATCTGTTTATTGGGAGACATTTCTGGAGGGGGTGCTGTAAACTGGCTTCTTGTAACCAGAGACATCCAAGTAAAAATAAATCTTGCCATAGCTTGGGTTTGGTCACATTTCTGAAAAACAAAAAGGGTGTTCTGCTAAGAACAACATCATTGTCCTACAATCAATTTTAATACTGAATTATCCAAAATGAACCTCATTTGGTGTTGCCAAGGGAAGGGCATGAAACCTGAAGGAGGCAAATTTAGCAACTCTGACTAATTCAGGTTTGAAAAGGGTATTCCCCAACTTTCCCCGCAAGGCAAATGCCGGGGGTTGGGTTGGAAGATACTGCCTGCTCCCACACAGGAAAGTGAGCAAGGCATGACATTGCAGGTCTTGATCCCTCCTAGTGTGACGTGACACTGCTGCTTTATCACACATGGAAAATGATTGCCTGAACTGCACTGCCTGGTGCAATTTAAACCTACAGAACACCATGGTACACCATTAGGCAACAGTGTAATGGTAGGGAGGATGAATGTGTGCAATCATGGTGCATTAATGTTCCTAATGGTCTTCAAGAAAGAAGAGTCAGACAGTATTATCCAATCAACTGATCATGCTTTATCATTCCAGGGACAGGTATCTGGAAAGTAGGACTATGCCCTCCATCTAGGGGCACTTTGAGTATATGTCTTAACTTGTGGCAGGAGGATACTAAGATTGCTCCTCACATATTCAACAAGACTATGAATTAAGCTCTTGTCCAGAATTGTGAATTAGATCCCAGTTAATATGTAGTTTGGATTTGGTAATTCCCATTTATGGTTATACACACACACACACACAAACACTTACACACACACTTTCCAGGCTAGCTGCTCAACAGCAGCAAAATGCCTCCATTCAGACAAGTCGCATTGGAACCGAAAACAGCAAGGCGAGCAGTCTAGCAGAAAATAACAGCCCGAAAAAACAGTGACTTCTTTATGCTGGATATATGACGTCCTACCTCTATATCGCAGCGATTAAATTTGAAACAAGGCATTGGAAATGCGAACAGCACCCTGCTGTCCGCATAGGGACTGCAGTGTCACAATGCAAGAAGTGTGGAAGCACACTTACAAGATATGACATGACCCCATTGCAGGGTCTAATCTGGAAAGCGCCCTGGTATCGGAGGTCTTACAGACACCTATAAAACGTAACATTTTATTTGACCATTATTCAACTTTAATGTACAAATATGATGTTTTGTTAATAATTATTGGCTGTCATTATGAGGAAAATTACTCAAGGTAGTCCAATTTAATGTAGAAAGCAGAGGCACCTTTTTAAAGTGGTGGTTCTCTTTATTTAGCAGGGGGAGAGCAACGGGCCCACTCCATCCCCAGCACAGCATCCCTCCAGTGACTGTTGCTAGTGTCAATCTTATATTTCTTTTTTAGATGGTGAGCCCTTAGGGGACAGGGAACCAACTTATTTATTTATTCATATCTGTCAGGCAGTGGACTGACTCAGAAGATTCTGAGGAAGAATTGTCTGATTCATCGCCCCCTGAGGGGACCCTGCTGCAGGGTGCTGAGGAAGAAGCCCCTCCTACGGAGCACTCACCTGCTGTAGAACAGCAGGAGGTTGCTCAGGAGCAGTGCTGTCCTCAGATGGGGAGGAGCCAGGACCAAGCAGCAGACTGCTGAGCCACATGGAACACCGAAGAGAATGCAGAAAGGAGCAGTGTGTTGGGCAACATAGAAGCAGCTGGTTGGCTGCAAAGTCTGACAGGGGTGGCATCTGAACTTTCAGCCCGAAGGCAGGTGGGGGCCTTAATCGGCTTCACCTGGTGTAGTACCTTGAAGAACTATAAAGCCAGACCGCCCC
The DNA here is from genome assembly GCF_027244095.1 of Hemicordylus capensis. NCBI lineage: Eukaryota > Metazoa > Chordata > Lepidosauria > Squamata > Cordylidae > Hemicordylus > Hemicordylus capensis. The sequence continues at coordinate 183,546,970 of NC_069658.1, forward strand.
CTTTATACCATGCTGGTTTCAATGGATCACTTTGGCATGTAGATCTAGTCTCCAGCTCCCGTAACCCTTGTGCTGTTTATTCTTAAACCCTAACCTTGGTCTGGATATCAATGTGTGACTTTCTCTGGAACCCTTGGACCTCGGAACTGGTGATTCGACACTTCTCCTGGCGACGACCCTGCTTTGGACTTGGCATTGACTACGATTGATGGACTGGCGAGTTTAGGTAGGGTAATTTCCCTTGTTCCCATTCCCTGTGTACTCTACTGCATTTTGGTTGCTGCTAAACAAAGGCTTCACTCCTCTACACTCCAGCAGCTGATTTAAATTTTTCCAGGAACGCATGCCACTGACAAGATCTATGTAAACCGCTTTGGGAACTTTGGTTAAAAAGCGGTATATAAATATCCATCGTAATCGAAATCATTGTAAAAAGACCAGTTAGACAATGCCTAACTAGTCCTTTTAATTCAGTGGACTACTTTGAGTAATGTCCCTTGTCATATCAGCCATTGCTCATAGCACAAGGGTACAACTATATAAAAAGATGGTAGGTAAGGTCATGGCCTCACCATTAATGTCTATTAGAGAGGTTACTGACTCTTGCCCTTACATTTGTTTAAATTCAAAATTGCCTGAAGGCATGAACACACACACATACAGAGTCCAGAAAGGTTGCTCTTATATTTGTGCTGCATCCACATACATCTGCAATTTTTTTGTTCAGTAGGAGATTTCACCATATTTAAGTTCACTTAGACTTTGAAAACCCTTGGCACACAGCTTTTCATCTTTTTTGCCATGAACTTTAATTGAAATCTAGCAACATTCTCAATTAAAACACACACACACACACACACACACACACACAGAGTGACAGTGCAGGAGGAGGTTGAAATAGAACAATTTGCTCTTGTATTCTATGGAATATTAAATGTCACAGGCTAAGAAAACAGTTTTACACTTTGTTGTATCCCTTTGGGGTTGCTTTGATTCAAAATATGCAGGAAAGCTAAAGCTAGAATCGGTGTCAAAGTTAATTTAATTATTCAATAGATCTCAACTGTTAAAGGTGGTTCTGACCTAAGTAGAAAAGTGCTTGCTTCACAGATCCATAGACTTATTTCTGTATAGTTGTTATTCCAGTCAATTGCATTTATTTGTATTCCCCCCTTTTTATATTTTAGTGAATTGATTTTAGATCTTTATGTAGTTTGCCTTTCTTCTGTTTTCAAGTTGGCATATTTCATTTCCATAACATTTTAATGTATTGGCTCAAACGCTGGAAACTTTTATTTAATATTGTAATATGAAAGATGTTTAATATCAGGCTAGAGATGTTTATACCAGGCAGTATAGAAAGATTATAAATAAATAAAAGCTGGGAATTTAATGGATTTAAAATCCTAATACTCTGAATGTGTTAGTAGTTTAATCCTGGTGCTTTTTATATATGTTCGTTTCTTGTCCTTTATAGCACTGTAATTTGGATTTTTGTAATTTGTAATTGTAGTTGGACATAATAATTTCAGCAGTTGATATTTTTATGGTTTGCATTTTGGTAGCTGGATTTTTTTTATTTATGACTTTTTAAGCTTAAATTTTGGTTACTGGTATTTAATATATGATTATAATCAGAGGAGAGCTGGTCTTGTGGTAGCAAGCATGACTTGTCTCCTTAGCTAAGCAGGGTCTGCCCTGGTTGCATATGAATGGGAGACTTGATGTGTGAACACTGCAAGATATTCCCTTCCGGATGAAGCCACTCTGGGAAGAGCAGAAGGCTTCAAGTTCCCTCCCTGGCTTCTCCAAGATAGGGCTGAGAGAGAGACTCCTGTCTGCAACCTTGGAGAAGCCGCTGCCAGTCTGTGAAGACAGTCATGAGCTAGATAGACCAATAGTCTGACTCAGTATATGGCAGGTTCCTATGTTATGTTTCATAATTTATTTCATTTGTTGTTTCTAAGTTCATTGCTATACACTAGTAGTTTGTAATTCATTTTTTGTGAGTTTTGATATTAGCATTTCTATTTTGGTAACTTATATTTCTTATTTTAAGTAGCTAAGTATGAGGTATAAACACTATATATACAGAGGATACGAATTCAGCATCTGAAAATTTTACTCTGTACATATGATTTTGAATTCATATAAATCCTTATTAATAAGCTAAATACACTTTGATTAACCCGTATACAAAATGATTCCTAGTTTCCCTCCCCTTCCCCATTATTGTACAACAAATAATCTAAACTGATAAACACAACACACTTGAGGGGGGGGGGAGTGCTGGCCACACCTTTAAAGTTGGCCACTAAAAATACAGGGGAAACTCGGAAAATTAGAATATTGTGCAAAAGTCAATTAATTTCAGTAATGCAAATTAAAAGGTGAAACTGATATATGAGACAGACGCATTACATGCAAAGCGAGATAAGTCAAGCCTTAATTTGTTATAATGGTGATGATCATTGCGTACAGCTCATGAAAACCCCAAATCCACAATCCCAGAAAATTAGAATATATTATATGGAACCAAGAAGACAAGGATTGTAGAATAGAACAATATCGGACCTCTGAAAAGTATACAGTGTACTGTGCTTGATTGGCCAGCAAACTCGCCTGACCTGATCCCATAGAGAATCTACGGGGCATTGCCAAGAGAAGGATGAGAGACACGAGACCAAACAATGCAGAATTGCTGAAGGCCGCTAATGAAGCATCCTGGTCTTCCATAATACCTCATCAGTGCCACAGGCTGATAGCATCCATGCCACGCCGCATTGAGGCAGTAATTGCTGCAAAAGGGGCCCAAACCAAGTACTGAATACATATGCATGCTTATACTTTTCAGAGGTCCGATATTGTTCTATTCTTCAATCCTTGTCTTCTTGGTTCCATGTAATATTCTAATTTTCTGAGATTGTGGATTTGGGGTTTTCATGAGCTGTACGCCATGATCATCACAATTATAACAAATTAAGGCTGGTCTTATCTCGCTTTGCATGTAATGCGTCTATCTCATATATCAGTTTCACCTTTTAATTTGCATTACTGAAATTAATGGACTTTTGCACGATATTCTAATTTTCCGAGTTTCAACTGTACTTTATCAAATATTGTTTGCAGAACCATCCCCCTATCTTCATTTATTAGAAAAAAACTTATTATTGTTATTTCTGTTTGTAAAATATATGTTCCTTATCAAATTTTATGATCATAGGTAGCTTTGATTGTTATCTCACAGAGGATTTTTACAAGGTTATGGTTTGGGCAGGGTGATAGGCATTCCTCCTTTGTTCCCTTTTCACAATAACTTTTGGTTGAATTGTGATGTTGAATTCCATCTCTCTCTCTCCCCATCTATCCACACACACACATATCTACATTAGAATAGTCAGTATATAACCATGTGCAGTAGAGGGAAATGGGAAACCCAAATAAACATAAGTGAGACAGAATGGAATTTAGCAAGAATTATTAGCAGTATATTTTCATTAATATTTCCCCCCGCACCTTATCACATTGGATCAAAATAGGATACATTATTTTCCCCCCTCCCATTTAATTTTTATTGATTTTTAACAATGATAACATCCATAACAAACACAACAGACAGAATTGGACTTCCCGCTCATCTCTTTTCGTGAAATAACAAATATAAAGTTATCTTCTTAGAATATTAATAAAAAACAAATCACCAAAATAGGATACATTATTAGATACAGTATTTGAGGACAGAAATACTTGAATGTCTCAAAAGCTCATAATTTCTATAATAAATATATTTTCCCCCATAAAGTCTAATGAAGTGTGCATTTATGTATTTAGATGTTTTTGTGCAAATTTTGGTAGGACCTATCCAAATCAGAAAGTTCTGGATTAAAGCGCCGCAGATAAGTGAGGCTTACTGTAAACCAATAAGTATAGTATTGCTCCCTTACTTTTATTATTTTTATGTCATACGCTCAGAAACATTAACATTTGAAGGAAACCCCACCGCCCAAATAATGATTTTGAAATTGGAAAAGTTAGGGGGGAAATGAAAAATCGTATAAAATATTTACGGTCTTAAGACAATTAGTTCTAATTGCCTCAGTCTCCATCACCGTTTTTAGAAAGCAAATGAAATATTGGCTTTTTACCCAGGCTGTGTCATTTTATCTATCTATCTAATTTATATATTGCCCAATATCAAAATCTCTAGGTGGTGTACAGAATTAAAATAATATAAAATATACAACATTTAAAATTCATAAAAATATAAAAATAATAAAAATTAAGACAGTAAGATTTAAAAATATGAATGTTATATTAATGTTCTTTTTGTTACAGCTGCTTTGTGTTTTATGGTTATATTGTGCATGTCTTTTTAAACTGTTAATTATATTTGTATTTTTATATTCCAATTTAGTATTTCTATTGTGTAATTTGCATAGTCTTATATTGTTTTAATGTTTTTGTTAACTGCCTTGAGAGTGTTTTAATTAAAGTTGGTATAAAAATTATATATACACATACACCTCCATTTAAAATATATGGCTGACATCTTGACTAAATTTACTTGAGGAAGTCCCACTGAAATTAAAAGGATACATTTATTTTAGGGGGACCTCCTGAAGTAAATTTGGTCAGGATGGCAGCCAGTATTTACAGTAACTTCACACGGCTGCAAAACACTTAGGTCCAAGACATAAAGGTAAGAAGCCACGTTATTATAGAATGGCTACTATAGCTGCATGGTGTTAAAATGGTAAAGTGTGCCATCAAGTTGATTTCGACTCCTGGCACCCACAGAGCCCTGTAGTTTTATTTGGTCAAATACAAAAGGGCTTTACCATTGCCTCCTCCCATGCAGTATGAAATGATGTCTTTTGATATCTTCCTATATTGCTGCTGCCCGATATAGTACCAGCGGAGATTAAAACCAGCAACCTTCTGCTTGTTAGTCAAGCATTTCCCCGCTGCACCATTTAAGGTTATTTGTGTGGTATTACATTGTAAATTTAAAAGGCAGGGTATATATGAAGTAACAACAATAAACACAGTATTATTTAATTATTTGAAAACACAGTATTATTCTGGTTTTATTATTATTATTACAAAGATAGTAGTAGTATAGTGTTATTAATAAAACAAACACAGTATTATTACACACAGGTGACACTTTTGTAGGACTTGATATGAGAAAAGTAACTTCAAATATGGACTTCTTCACATATTTGGTTCCAACTATGCTGGCACAGCATTTATACAAAAATGAAAAATACAACATACTGTAGATCCTAATCTGTTATGAACATAGAAACCACAATTTTATTTTCACTATGTAAATTGCAAGTGTGTGAAATCACAATGATAAAAACACTAATCAAATAAAATTCCATAAGATAATTATACTGCCATTCCTGCAGTATAAGTAAACAAGTGCACTGCAATTGTGCGTATTGGAGCTTGCCAACAGTCTGTGCTCTTATTGTTGGAATTCTTCTGATGATTATGTAATCAAAGTAGTTCCTTTATGCCAGCCAAACACGTTTCGATCCTCCTGATCTTCCTCAGTGGCTTTTGGAGTAACCCCTGTATAGCTTCTATAACTATATATATATAGCTTCTTCCTCCACCACAGCACTATAGAAATATCATATCATGAAGCTACTTCACAGTATATTCATTCTTACTAAGCATCTTGAATTATACATACACACTTATAAACATTAAACATCATTACTTACATGGCATTCTCCAAGTAAAAAGTACTTTTGAATTGTAGGTCTGTATCCTTTACCTTCTTCGGAAAAAAGTGAGCATTAATGCTCAACTCTGATGTAGAATATATAGTACAATGTACAAATTAACCCCAGCTGTTGTAGATTGGTATCACCATATCACTCTTAAAAGGACCCAATTCTGCAAACATTTAGATTTTTTTTATAACATAAGAACAATTCATGACAATCTATGTATTATAGCTAGGTCCACAATCCATCTACATCAAAGCACATCAAGCAGAAAGAATAGATCATTTAATGTCAATACTGTACCTCATAACATCACTCCACAATTTACAGCATTTATACAGCCTTTATGGCCTAAATTATGGTATAGTATTTTTGTTCTCTTGTTGCTCACCTCAGATTCCTCCATATTTTGTATAAAGTTAACTGATAAATGTTTGAAAATACACACAAACAATAAAGGGACAACTAACATGAAGATAAACTGATCTTAATTACACAAACCTGAAGCCCATGAGGCTCAAAGTGAAAGTTCAGAAGCTATTAATCAGACACTACTCTTTAGTTATGTTTTCGAATAGGTATTTTCTGCTTTGTACCTAAAATTACATTTTCTTCTGTTTCTGCATTATAATTTGATGCATGTAAACTTCCCTTTGTTTACTACAGTGTTGGTGGTTTCTTATTCCAGCTTTGATGTTTTCCTCTATTTTCCTCACTAGCAAAAATTAAGATATACTCAGGTACCTTAGGCTGCAGCTTGCAGCTACATCTGTAATACTATATTTTTAATTAATATGTGTGTGTGTATCTATCTATCTATCTATCTATCTATCTATCTATCTATCTATCTATCTATCTATCTATCTATCTATCTAGCATATACCTCTATGTGCTAAGTTATATATTACACATAACAGTAATAAAGTCAATGTAGAATTGATAAAGTAAGTACTGCATACATTTCAATCTCCTAAAAAATCTCCCCCCTCCTGGAAAAACAAACATTTTTCCCCATAACTGCACAATTTCTAGAAATGGTACATCCTTATGCTCATCCTCATTTCACTATATGTTTGCATTTTGTTTTTGATTAAATCTGGACACAGTGCAGTTTGTGTACAGCATCCAGAGTAGTTTGTTATAACTAAGCACCACTGAAATCAATGATACAAGTTAGTCATGACCAACATAGATCCTCTGAATTTAAATGGCACCTAGTGATTATTAACTTAGTTTGGGTGCTGCTGAGTGTTTCCAATGGGTTTGCAAGGGTCTCACTACACATGATGTAGAAATGTGTGTAACAGAGCCCTGAGACCTTTTTGTTTGCTTTGAAGACAAACAGCTTTGGGAGTGGTGGGTGAGGATTGGGGAGTGTGTGCTTAACCCTCTTCCTGCCCATCATTTGTGCAATCCAAATCGTTCTCCTCTCCCCCAAGCAGCTCTAACCCCTGCAGGATAAATAAAACATGAAAGGGCTGAGGAAGGGGGTGTGTGTGAGGGGCTGAAGCTGGGGTTCAGTGGTAGAAGGGCCCAGGTTGTCTTCCTGGTATCACCCGGTAGGGCTGGGAAAGTCTCCTGCCTGAAACTTTAAGAGCTGCTGCCAGATGGACCAATGGTCTCGTTCAGTGTAAGGCAGCTTTCTAATGTTCAATATGAATCATTATGAAGTCAGAGGATGAACAAAAGAAAGAAGGATATATTGGTAGTAATTTAATAGTAAATAGTAAAATTAATAGTAAAATAAGGAAGATAACACTGTGATAATAAATCTTGTTAATTCTCTGAATCCATTCAGATGGGGGGAGAAGGAGAACCATATCATAAATACATTTGTTAGTTGTGCTATATTTATTACTGTTGTTATCCCCTAACATCAACATATGTACCTAGATTATAGTAAGCCAGATATAACCAAAGACAAACCAAAGAAAATATAAAATATAAAATATAAAAATAAACCAGAAACTGATAAACTATATCAAAGCTTCACAAAAGAAAAAAGTATATATGTCCATATTTAATATATATTTAAGATATATATTAAATATGGAAACTTCTTGGTGTGGTGAAAATAGTTCTTATTGTTCTGTTTGCTACTGGAGTAATTCACCTGCAGAACAGAAGTGGATATCTGTAATTTTTGCCCAAATGTAAAAAGCCATTGTACTTCCGACATGTCAAACAACCACCAGAAACATCTGTATGGTCTGAGAAATGAATGTTATCAATATGCAGTGTATGCTGAGAGAACATGATGATGGTGACATAGGGATATGATTGCCAATCAACGTTTGTAAGTTTGTTTCACTTTCTATGACTAGCCCTTTGCACTGGGGTAGAGAGAACAAGCAAAGTGTACAAGCTGCTTCTAGAAGGTTTGTTTACTACACAACCTACTCAAGAATGTTGGAAACTCTGACTTCAGAAGGTAAATTTCCCTACCAGCTTCAAAACAATACTTTACATGTAGAGATAACATTTCAATGCATCATATTTACCCATTGACCAGCCTTTAAAAGAGCCCTTAAGACACATTTGTTAAAGCCTGGCTTTTAGTAAATTTTGAATGTTTTAAATTGTTTTAAATTATTGTTATGTTTGTGTTTATTGTATTTATTTTTGTGAACCGCCTAGAGCCTTTGGAGTCAGGTGGTATATAAACTGAATAAAATTAAATAAATAACATAAAAATATTAATCTGTCTCCTAAATAATATTTTAATATATAAATTATATTAATTTATATTATAACAACAACAACAAATGGATCCAGCACCAAAATAAAATAACCTGGCCTTCTACAGTATTCTGCTCCAAGCCGCTCTCACAAATCAAAGCCTCTTGCAATGGCAATGCAGAGTGGTGAACTGTGCTGCAAGCGCTCTCAAAAACCAAACTCTTGTTGTACACACAAGTCCATCCTTAGTATCTGGACTGAGGCAATTTGATGGAAAATAACCCCACTAATTTTAAATTAAACTTTCCCTCCGGCAGGAAACGTATATGCTAACATTTTGTCCAGAGTTTCTCCCCTTTTGGAGACATTAGGGGGAAAGAGCACTTGCACACATCATCACAATTTCCTCTGTAGAAAGTTCTTGCCCCAGACTGTTTTTTTTCAATTGGGGGAGTATGTGTTAAAGAGTAACGCCAGGTTTATGTGGGGGCATCTCCCGAAAGGCAACTAAATTTTAAAAAAATAAATAAATGGGTATGAACATGAATCATGTACATATAAAATAAATCAGTATAATGTGGTATTTTTTTAAAAAGGGAATAGACCATCAGTGGGGGTACTAGCAGAAGAAGCAGGTCTGATTTACTCTGAGGATGAATGGCAATAGCAAGATGGCAATTAGTAAATGTTGATGCTTCATAGCAGGGGTGTCTCGGGGGGGGCATGGATGGGCAAGTGTCTCCCCCGACAAGCAGTTTGTCCCCACCTCCCCCCCCCATTTATAAACTCAGCAGGATTTATTTCTGCAAAAATATGTTCCCTATAAATAGACTATTATTTATGTTTTTAAAAATCTTAACATGTGGGATGCAGCTTGCCCAACCAGAAATGCCCATTGCCCTTTCTGTACCCACCTGTTTTTTTCTGGTGCCACCACTGCTTCATAGACACCTGATTGGTTAATTCTAAAAACATTTATTTGTAATAATTCCACTTTGGAAATTGTTCAACAGTTCAAAATAATTACTTATTAAGAATTATGATAACTGACCTGTGGGCTTTGTGGTGTTTTCATGTTCCAAAATTACCTCCATCCATGTTGTGACATGAAACAGTGTTATATGGATCAACCCTTCACAATAGGAGATGCTCTTTAAAATAGGGAATGCATGGCAACCTTACTTTATACCAGTTATGGATTCTTACAACTTATGGGGGAAAACACAGTTATCTATTATCAGCCTTTATATTTCAGACATTAGAATTCCCTCCAATGCAGCAAGATTAGCCATACATAGGCCACAATCCTGCACAGTTATGCCTATTTATGGGTGTTTGTCTCATATACTATAGTGCATTACAGCCTCTCTTCTGATATTTGTGTGCACATATTAATTTGTTTTTTTAAAAAATGTTTTAATTGCTTTTTTTCTTCCAGGAGGTTACAACAACATGAATCGAATTATTGTAACATCCTTCTCTGGTTAACTCAGGATAGTAAGTGAAGAAAGACGAAGGCTTTGTGCACATTTTCTGTATTACCGATCTGTTCTAAGATATTAGGACTGTGTTACAAAGGTGGAGAGAGCAAATACTGTTTTTATGGTTACGAATAAAAATGTTCCAATACACTGATTCTGAACATATTTACATGGAAATAACATTAATTTATTTAAGTGAACCTTACGTAGGTCTGAGGTGTGAATCAAATTAATTTAAATAGAACTAATGTAAATGTGACTTTTGTGCACATAAATCTATGATGGACTGTGGCCTTAGTGTAAGACTGCATTTTGTTGCAAAGTTGATGAAAATAAGTCATTATCGAAAACATTATTTTCCATAAAATATTAGCATCTAATTCACAGCAATACTGGGAGCGGGACCCTCTCACACAAAAGGAATATGTGTGCAGAGATTCACCTGAACACTTTAATAGTTAATTTAGAAGGCTTTGTTCAGTCAGGAACTCTGGGTTAATACTGGAGAGTGCATGCATGCAAGGAGCAACTGGACAGGACCAGCTGTATTGTACAAATACAAATTATATTTGTCATACATTTTTCTCACTTTGTTCACCACATGATATGAAAAAGCATGGAAGGATGGTATTTGGTTGGGATATTTTAAAAAAGTATTTATGAGTTTCAAAACAAGGGAAGAATAAGCCATGGGGGAATTAAAATGCTATCAGTTGTGCCTAGTCTATGAAATAGGACAGAGTACACATTAAAATAAAAGTCATGAAAGACAATGCCTTGATTTAAATAGCACTCCAAATGTATGTGGATAAAAGACAATACCACTGATGCAACTATGTGATCATATCTGTGCATGCATGCATGTGTGTGATAGACATCTTTGTGTGACTGTGATGTCATATTATCCATGATGTGACTCCGGTGTGTATATTCAGAAATGGATGAGAGAATATGGCTCTGGTTTCAGTGTTCAGTTTCATGTCAAGAAAAACAACAACAGAAAGGCCCTGGCATGATTGTGCAGATATGGACATAGATGCAGAGGTTCACCCAGGGGCGTAACTATAATAAAGCAAGAGGAGACAGTTGTCTGGGGGCCCACGGCCTTGGGGGCCCCCCCAGAGGTGAGTCACATGACTGACTCCCCCAGCTGAGCACCCACCCGGGCTTCCATCAGTTGTATTCATCCTCCAAAAGAACAGCATGTCTTTCTCTAGTACCAATAAATGACTTGCATCGTCCACAGTTTACAAAACCTTAAAAAAATAATTTAGGATGATATTCTATGAGCTGAGCTTCGGGGGGAGGATTTTAAAATCATGTCTCTGGGCCCACTACAACCTTGCTACACCCCTGGGTTCACCTAGGTAATTTTGTAGCCTGGACCTAAAGGCCTTTGGAGCCCCTCAACCAACAGCTTTGGAGGCTCCTCCCCACACACACTGTGACACACACAGTATTTTTAACACGTGGGTTCTAGAGGGCACAAACAGCAACTATACTCACAAGAATGCAAGAATATAAAAATAGGCTTATTTATGCAAATGTGCACTAGCAGAAACATTTAAACATGCAACTTAAGGTATTCCCATCCGACATATTTCTTTCTTCACTCCCTCCAGTGCCACACAGGACAGACTAAGGAGGATTTGGAGGCCCCCAGGGGTGTGGATGCCCTGGACTTTGGCCCCAAAGTCCAGGGGTAAGAGCACCTCTGCATAGATGTTATAATCGATGACTGGTATGCCTCTGAAAATGGGTTGCTGCAAGAAGGGTTGCCAGCTTTTTTCTTACAGGCTTCTGTGTATTGAACAGCTGTGTGTCAGGTTGAAATTAAATAGGTGCGGCTTTTCCTGGTATGCACATACAGTGATGGAAAAAGCATCCTGTTATGCAGGCCACACCTGTTAGAGATGCAAAAGTCTCTTCAGGACAAAAAAAGCAGTAATAGGTGCAAGATATGTGTTTAAATAGTGATCTGGAAGCACTGAGATGGGAAATAACAGATCTGTTATGTGCTGTTTTTTCTCCATCTTGTTTAAACCTTCACCGTTGTAAAAATTATATACACCTTACCTAGAACTAGAGCTGGCAAATCTGTTGTGAACCCAGATAAGGCACCAAGGTAATGGCAGCTTGCTGTGCAATATATGGCACCTGTAACAATTTTATTCTAAATTCATATTGTGAGAATGGGAACAGCTTTATATGTTTGCTTGACCTAACTGAAAACTGAGTCTTGTTTTGAATTAATTTATATTTTTTTAGTTTTATATTGTTTAACTGACTTTGTGAGCAGCCTCAAGCACTAGTATACCAAAGGGATGGGTGGCTTGTAAATATTTTAAGTAAGCAAGGCAGTTCAGAGATGTATCCATGTTGGACTCGTCATTGGCCATCCTGAAATTGCCAGTAGTAGACTCAAGATACTATGAGACTCAAGATACTGGGACCGATGTGGCCATTTTCTTGTTTTTGTGGCTTTCCAAAATTGCTCTGCATCTAACATTCCTACCAACATTTGGGACAAATTGAGCATATCAGCTGAAGTCTGGTGTGGATGCATATATGGCAAACAAAATGCAAGGAGAAATAATCCCACAGGAGGACTCAGCTCCTTTAATTATTTATTTTATTCCTCTATTGTAAGATTTTTTATACCACCTTCCATTAAAACAATCTCAAGGCAGTTTGCAAAACTTTTAAAACAATATACAACGATTAAACAGTTAAACAATAAACATATTAAATTCTTAATAAAAACCTAATTAAAAGTTTAAAAAGCATACACAATAAGACGATAAAACACAGCAGCAGCAGCAGCGACAACAAAAATTTTCATATAAAAGCCTGGGTAAAAAGCCAAGATGTCACTTGCTTTTTTAAAACTGTGATGGAGACTGAGGAGCAGATGCCCACCAGGAGAGCATTCCAAAGCCTGGGGGCAAGAACTGAGAAGGCCCTGTCTGTGTGCTTGACAGTGGAGCCTCCCTAATTGCCAGCAGCACATGGAGCAGAGCCCTCTCCAATGTGATACTACTACTACTACTACTACTACTACTGACTACTACATACTTGTCAACATGTCCCTATTTTCCCATTAACTTGAATGGCAGATGTGGTACTATTCCAAAATTATTCCTAAATTGCTTCGTCTCATCCTGATTAAGAGCTAATGTTTCAAAACATATTTGGATTGCTAATGATTTTTTAAAAATTTAACTGTCTCCAGCATAATTTTTTGACCCATAGATGAATCAAAATTATGGATTATAATGTCAAGATTGTGGGTTATAAATGGATCTTCATGTGGAAGTGTGGCGATGCACTGGAGCTTGATGTGGGTAACGTTGCCTTAGCCCATGTGCTCATATTGCATGGAACAGAGATAACCCTTGGCCAGGTTTTCTGGCTATTTAATGAAAAGACAAAACAGTGATATTATGACCGTGCAGTAATTTTATGGAACATTTGATAATGCCTGTCGTAGTAGGGCACCTTTGTACAATTGTGTGCACATTTGTTTTATCAGCAGTTGTATGGGTTGAAGCGTATTTGGCCATACTATGGGAGGATGAGAAAAAGTGGCCTAGATATGACTCTGCATATATGTGGTTGGCTTGACATAGGTGTAGCCATATTGTGTGCAACAAGATGGCCTTGCACATACTGTAGCTAGCCAGGTGATTCCCATGGACAGGAGAACTAATGTAGTGGTTGAAGAAACATGGCTTTGATATCACTGAACAGACACAATGAGGATCCCACAGTGGAGATGGTCTTGAACATCAGTTCCAAGTCTGTAGCAGCCAGGGTGCTCACAGTGAAGTACCAATAAAGCAGTTTTTTGGGGGAAAACAAACAAAAAATGTTAAATCCGTTGCATTTCAAAACCCTTCAGCCTGTGAGAATGCACCGCCCTCTAGCTCAGTGACCGATGAGACAATGGGCCTATCTTTAGGCTGACATAATTCACGGTCCAATTAAAAACAGCACGGGCATCAGTTCCCGGGCCACTTTTTATCATTCTAACTGACAGCACTTCCCGCCAGTTCTAATGGTGGTCAGGAACATGGCAGCCTCGCCAATGTAGAAGAGTACCGACCAATAGTTCTGCAGAGGGGTCCTGAATGATGGTTCCCAGCAGCCAACTGTAGCGACGAGGCAGGGTTTGACTCTTCAGGTTTCCTCTCTGTCTCGGTTTAAATTAATACATTTAATAACTTCCACCATGAAAGCTAAAAACTTTTCTTTTGCAGGGAAACGACAAGCCTCCCCTTCAGCTAAAGCATTGGAAGAAGAAGGGGGGGGGTAGTGGTGAGGAGAGGAAAGTCAACTTCCAACATCCTCCCCTACCCCACCAGCTTCCTTGTAATCTCTCTTTACTACTGCAGAATAAGAGATGCCTTGCTCAATTCTAAGTGTTTGGACATCCCAGGCTTGCTTAGTCACAGAACAGCCACGATATCCTGGAGTACGATCTCCTCCACAATTACAACATTTCGCAGGTTGGGAACTCTCACATTGCTTCATGGAATGCGCACCTCCACACTTCCCACAGAGAGTTTGGCCACGGCATACTGCAGCCACATGCCCCAAACACTGACAATTATAACACCGTAAAGGAAGAGGAATAAACCGGTGAACCCTAAAGACTTGATACTCTATAACCACTTGTTTGGGTAATTCTTGACCCCCAAACAGAGCAAAAACCGTAAGGGGCAGAGAAACTTTCCCCTCCCTCTTGGAGGAAAGAGGCTTTACACTGGAGACAATATTCTCCCCTAAATGCTTTTGAATTTTATCTTCAGAAATGCTGAGAGACACCCAATATAACTCCCTTTCTCAAAGCCTGAAAGCAGGGAACCTGGCTAAATATCTTAATCTTACCCAAGGAGGTTAAACGGAGGAGTTATTCCAATTGTTCACCCTCCACCAAAAAAATCACCAAACTGAAGGTGTTTAGCCCAAACAATATCCCCTAAAGCTTTCCACAACCATTCAGCTAATTTAATAGGGCTAGTATCTTCAATTTTCACTTCCTTACTGACAGTTTTTATCACAGCTAAAAAAGATTACTCACTGCCTTCCCACCTTCCTGAAACTTCAGCCTGGTAATCCACAGCATTGCTAGTTTCTTTTTAGCATGGACATCTTCAGTGGGAAGACCACCCTCCATTTCCCCAACCAAACGGCATCCCTTCCCCTTCCCCGAGCCTACCCCCTCAGTTTCCATTCCTTCCTCCATCATCTCACACAACAAACAACACTTCTATCTCCACTGTCTTCAAAGTACTGCCCTTCCACAAAAAAGGAGATGGTAATCCAACTCAGATGGAAGAAAAACTGCCCTGCTAAGCGCACACAAGCTTCCACACACACAAAAAAGCCTTCCCTCCGGGACCAGCCGAAACAACTACATCCCCCAGAATGCATCGGCTTCCAGGTCCTTCACAGCGCGGGCATCAGTTCCCCACCCACTTTTTATCGTTGTAACTGACAGCACTTCCCGCCAATTCTAACGGCCGCCGGGAACACGGCAGCCTCGCCCATGTAGAAGACTAAGGGCCAATAGTTCCGCGGAGGGGTCCTGAGTGATGGTTCCTAGCAGCCAATTGTAGCGACGGGGCGGGGTTTGACTCTCCGGGTTTCCTCTCCGTCTCGGTTTTCCCCCCTCCCCCCCCGCGGGTTTTTCGCTGCGAAGAAAATGGCGGCGGCGCCGAGCGGAGACGAGGGGAGAGTGTGAGTGACCCGACGAGAGGAGGGTGGGGAAGAGCTGGGCCAGACCATCAAATCCTTCGCATAGGGGTTCTGGACGGGACCATCTCCAGCGACGGGGAGGGTGGCGGGGCTGCGGCCGTCAGTTCCTTCCCGCTCTCGGGCTCTCCTCCCCTTTTCCCCTGCGCGCCCAGGGCCCCTGAGTGCGTCACAGCGATCCCCTCTGCCCAGCAATGGGAGGGGCCGACCCTCATCCTGAAGGGGAGAGGAGGAGGCGGCGGCGGCGGTGGTGTGGGTGAGGAAGGTGCGGGGCGTGCCCCCTGAGGGGGAAGGGGGGAGCTGAGGTCAGAGGTGATCTGTGCCCGTTCCCGTGCTGATGTCAGCTCCCCAGCCTGCCTTGCCCCTTTACTCGGCTCCCCGCTGTGGCCACTTTGCCTTCTCGAACCTCCTGTCACCTCACCTGTGTCTTGTCCATGCCTGTCGTGGCGCTGCCCATGCCAGCTTAATTAGGTTGCCCTTTGGGCACCAGTGGTGTGGCCTGCCACAGTGTCTTTTATTTCTTAATGGGTTCGTTTGGAGCCTGGGTCTTCGGTGGGCCAGCCTTTTGTATAATGTATAAGTTGCCTAGTCCAGCGGGGACAAGGCTTTGGAGATGCCCCTGGCTTATGCCAACCAGCAAATTCTGCCTAGCCATTAACATTTGACTTGCTGGTCATGCAGAACCACGTATGGCAACTTTTTTTTAGCGTGCTTGTAATTTTTCTCGCTTTCTCTTGGGTGTTTGTCTTTCTGTGTGTGATCTGATTTTCAGTGATGTGGTGTTGCTCTCAACTATCTTATTCCTGCCCTCCTGTGCCACTCTCTTGATGCCAACTTTCCTGTTTCATTGCCTATATTGCCTCTAATATCATGATGTCATTGGTACAATTATTTGGTATCATCTTCTACCAAACACCTACCTACTGTAGAGGGAAGGCATGGAAACTATGGGATTACTGCTGCACTCTTTGCTTATATAAATCTCTCTAAGATGGAAAATTAATACTATTTGACATTGTTTTCATAGCTCTTCAGATATAGGTAGCCTTGTAATTAGCTACTTGCCTCCTGTGAATGATTAACTGTTTTGCTAGCATTACTGCTCAAGCAGCCCTATAAAAATAAAGGTGGGCTGCTTAATCCCCCCCCCCCAATTCCTGCAAGTTCAACCATGCAGAGTAACTGCCAAGCGTGGATCCACTTGTCTTCCAAAAAGTAATGCAAGAAACGCAACTGGCACCTCATCGTTGAGCAGCAAATAGTCCAGTGTTAGTCTCATAAGTATAGTGTTTAAGCATAGGCTTAAAATACAAATGAATCTTTAAATTTATAAACTGCTAAATCTTGGAAAACGTGTATTAACAAAATTAGGCAAAAAGCAGAATCGAAAGAATTCGTATCTTTAGCGCATTTTTGTTATCCATCTTTTTCTTCTAAGTTGCTGGGGTTCTCCCTTTTGATCCTCATGACAGTTTTGTAAAGTAGCTTGGCTAAGAGAGGGAGGAAGACTAACTGATGAATAATTGCTACCTGTACCTCCCAGTGGCTGTTTCTGGTGTCGCTCCTGTGTTTCATTTTAGATTCTGAGCCTCTCTAGGACAGGGAGCCATATCTGAATTCTTTAGCTATGAAAATGGCCATGTGAATTTTTTTTGTTGAAAAGCAGTATATAAATGTTTTTAACTCCCCCCAAGTTGACCAGTGAGCTTCAGTGTTCTTTCTAATTTTTTTCATCTGTGTGTGGAATGAATTGTGTTCTGGGCGGCAGTATCAAGGCAGTGTGTACGCACATGCATTCAGAGTGGGGCATTCCTGATTCAACCCAAGTGGGATCTAAAATTAACTGAGTGGACATAAAAAGTTTTTGTGAGCGCACACACATGTGCACACCTTAGAGCAGGGATTCTCAACCTTGGGTCCCCAGATGTTGTTGGACTTCAACTCCCATAATCCCCAGCCCCAGTGGCCTTTGGTTGGGGATTATGGGAGTTGAAGTCCAACAACATCTGGGGACCCAAGATTGAGAACCCCTGCCTTAGAGGGAACACTGGTGAGCTTCATGGCTGAGTGGGGATTGAAACCAAGGTCTTCCCAGTCCAACTGTAGCATGCTTGCTTTCGGAATGTAGATTTTAAGTAGGAAGGGTCCCAAATTTTTGCCAAGCATGTTGTTTTTCCTAGAATGTTCACTTTCTTTAGTGATAAGCATTGGATATTAATTCTTTCCTCTGGCCATGTGTGGTGGCTTAATGGACAGATCTTACGCTTTTTTTCACTTGAATGAATATATTGTAAATGTACAGAACGACTTTCCAAGGATGAGGCTTTAATAGGGAAGGTCTTGGGTACTGTACTACTAAGATGAAATTCAGTATTAGTGTGTTTTTTTTTTTTTTAATGACTGGTTCATTTTTTGCTAGGCACCCAAAGTAACTGGGAAACCCCCCCCCATTTTATCAGCTAAAACTCCAAGAGTGGCTTCAGATGATCAGCTGAAAGTCAGCAAACTAGGAACCAGAGGTTCCTGGTGACATTCCTGACATGACATAAGGTGACCTGATGATGCCCCACCTTACTGCAGTGCTTTCCCTGCATGTTATGGTTGTGTGGCCATACCCTACCTTACTATATGGCTCTTTCACCCACAGTTGGAGTGTATCTGTTACTTAATCTCATTTCCCATTTGCATTAAAGCAATGGTGTACCAATTAAAATGGTTCACTAAAGCATAATTGTGCTAATAAAAACAAAATACAATAAATGAGCAATGGAATGGTGGGATTGTTCTGACTACAAAGAGGAAATGAGTAATGAAAGGGCTGGCTACCAGCAGAGTACAGGAAATAACTAATTAAAGGGGAGATTGCAAATGGGCGACCTTTGATACACAATCAAATAAGACTTTCTTTGAGCAAACGTACTTTGGATCAGGTCTGTGCAGATGAGCATTGCATGATGTCTGTGGGGAATATAGTGCTGTATTTAGGGACTTGTCAAACCACGTTTGTAGGTCTTAAGTCTCCGCCTGAGTGTAGAACATAGCTGCCTTACACTGAGCCAGACCATTGGTCCATCTAGCTCAGTACTGTCTTCACTAATGGGTAGTGGCACTTCAAGATTTCAGACTTTTGGCATGGAAAGTATGGCTAGGAAAGATTTCGCACTAGCTGCAACTTGAAAATACCTTCAAGGGCAGCTCCATATAGAGCACATTGCAGTACTCCAATTGGGAGGTTTACTAAAGCACATAATGACAAATACTGAATAAAAAGATAAGAATAACTAGGTGCTCGATGTCTCTGGCATTCTGCCTGAGGCACATGCGTGCCTTAGTTCAGCCTTGATTTTACATTATTGAGCCTTGCAGGGATCTGTTCTAAACATGCTTATTATGTTTGTTTGCCTACTGCTTCATCTGCTTGTTTAGGCTACTATGTTCTTAATGCCTTTTGGAGGAGGAAAAGCTCCAAAGCTTAGCCGCATCAATAAAAATCTCCGAGCAGTAGAGATGGTGAGGTACATGTTTTCTTTGGGCAACAAGATGACACTTTAGCTATTGCGGCTTTGAGTGTTCTGAAATCTAGCCATCCGTTAACTGCATAACTTGTGGTAATGGTGGCTGGTTAGCACTCCTCTTCTGTAGTTATTCTTGGTGGCAATTTCAGTTGCAAGACACCTGTCCCTCTTTCTTCTCTCTCCCCTCTGTCGTTGGACCCCGTTTAAAAGGAGAACTCTGTTACAATAATCAGTTCTTAACAGGACAGTTTAAAAGTTGACGTGAAGAGGAGGTCATTTTAAATGTTACTGCGTGTCCCCAAGAGGTTCCAATGAGAGGAAGAGCTGGTTCTGACTTCTAATTCATTACATTCCTGCCTTGTTGTTTTGTCACTCACCTCTGCATATGTGACGCATACTCCTTGTATTTATGTCCATAATGGTTAGTCCAACAAGGGCATGTTAACATTTAGGAGCTTATGTCTCTGAAACTGGAATTTCAAGGGGCTTTGGTGAAGAAAATGGCTCTGAATTTAGATGGGGGGGTGGGGATGGATTCCAATGCAAGTACAATTTTGATGTTGGCACTATTAAATGGGGATATTCCCTTTTGGCAGCTTGAGCTCAAGTGGAATGTAAACATTGATAATGATGTGTAGTGGTGAGTTGATGAAATGCAGAAACTAAGAGCCAAACTAGATGCTATGTTAATATTTAAATGCAGCTACCCCATTTGGTGGGAAATGACATGACTCGCAAGCCAGAGGTTGCCAGTTTGAATCCCCGCTGGTATGTTTCCCAGACTATGGGAAACACCTATATGCGATATAGGAAGATGCTGAAAGGCATCATTTCTCACTGCGCATGAGGAGGCAATGGTAGACCCCTCCTGTATTTTACCAAAGACAACCATAGTAGGGATGTGCACGGAACCATGGAGGTGTGGTCCGGCACTGGGGGGAGTGTTGCTTTAAGGGCGGGGGGTAGTACTCACTCCTCCCGCCGCTCTTCCCCCTCGGGCGCTTGACTTTAAGGTAACGTTTTTGGGGCGGCAGGATTCCTCCCTGCCGCCCCTGCCCCCATTGTTAGCTGCAAAGCTCCAGAGCAAGGAGAAGCTGGTGCCACGCGTGTGCTCATTGCGGCGCGTGCTTGTCGCGGTGCACGTGTTATGTATGCAGCACGCGTGCACCGGCGGCAGCAACGGGCAAGCATGCGCCACGATGAGCACGCGTCGCAATGAACACATGTGTGGCGCCAGCTTCTACTTGCTCTGGAGCTTTGCAGCCAACGATGGGGGCAGGGGCGGCAGGGAGGAACACTGCCGCCCCAAAAACGTTACCTTAAAGTTGAATGCCGGAGGGGGAAGAGCGGCGGGAGGGGTAAGTACTACCCCCCGCCCTTAAAGTGACACTCCCGACCGCCGGACCGGCCGAATTCCGGACCAGTCCGGAGGCCTTTTGTATGGCTCTGGACCGGTCTGGGCACACCACTAAACCACAGGGCTCTGTGGTCTCCAGGTGTTGACTACTTGCCGGCACACTTTACTTTACCCCAATTGCTTAGAAAGAGTGTGTGGAAGTGTATTTAAAAGCAAAAGAGCTGTGCAGTTGAGGGGGAAAGAATGGAACCTGTCTCCCTGTAGATCCTCCTCTTGTGTATTTTTCCTCTCCATCAGGGTCACTTACTGGAAACCTAGCCTGTTGGGGCTCGGGGGAAGGGGCTGCAGGGGAGGTAATCTAGGGGAAGTGTTCTGTGTTCATCTCCTATACTCATTTGCTTTTAAAATTTAGGCCCTTTCACAGCACCCTTTCTACATGGCTGAGGCAATTCTGTGCTTAAACACAAGGAGATGCTGCCATCGCATCTAGTTTTGTCCTCTGAGTGTGAGTTGGGAGGTCCTTGCCTCAGCCACAAATTCACCTGGAGGCTTTACACACAGGGCTTCTGCCTCAAATCTCCTTCAGAAGAGAGTGTGTGCGTTTACACACCAGCCAAACGTACCTCTAAGTCCCTTTGAGATTTTTGGACCCACTCCACACACACACCGGGCTTTGTGCTGCAAATTCTAGCTTATCTCAATATATGTCTGGGTTTTAAAAATGCTGGTTTTAAGTTACTTTTTTTCTGAAAACGCAGGAGCAAATCGGAGAGGCACTGACTTAGAATCATTAACATGATAAGAGGCATGCTCTCTTCAGAAATGCAGATCTATCTCTGCAGGAACTTGCTCTCCCCCCCCCCCCCATTGGCTAGAAGGAAAACACGGAGCATGCCATATGGACTTGCTTCAAAAGAAAATCGAAAGCAGAGGGGGGAGGCTGCTTTCCTCCATGCCGCAAGTGTACTTCAAAGTGGCTTCGCTCAACATTTACCCTGAAGCCAAGTGCAAATAACTCCCAGCTGATTTTGGTCAATGAGCCTTATTGCTGTCTTGAGCACAGTGATGTTGAAAGGTGGTATATTATCATTATTATTATCATTATCACTATTATCATAATTATCATATTTATATACCGCCTGATATAGAAATTTAATAACTAATAAAAAGAAAAATAAGTTAGTGGGCCCTAGGCAATGGGTCATCATTTCAGTCTTGGCCCTGCATCTACAATACGCGGATAAAATTTGGCCTACCTAATAATACCAACTGGCTGTAGTTAATATGTGTGAAGTGTTCCCTTGAAGTATTATTTGGTAATCCTCCTATAGAGTCTTGCATATGATGAGTGCTCACATCTTCCTGCCATCTCCAGCTGAACTGCTTAGCTGGCCAAGGCAGGAGAATTATGGTTGGGATGCTGGCGGGGGGCGGGGGGAGTTTTGCTGCTTGTACCAGTTAAATATTTTAGCAGAGGGTGGCAGAAAGGAATGTGTGTGCATGCAGAGAAGGGGGCGGATGTGGCTATGGACAGTAGTGAGATCAGAGGAAGAAAGGTCCCACACTTAGTTTTCATTCTTTGTTCTCACCTTTCTTTCCCTAGGCTTGGACCCATCTCTCATCTCTGCTATAGATCACCTTTAAAGTTTTGGGACATGCTTTTATGAAAGGCAGGATATAAGTATAAATAAAAATAAGGGCACACTTCCATACATTTCCCCACAGTTTGCTGGACATCTTGCTAGTTTGTAATGTTTATTTGGCTCTGTTGTAAGCTTTTCCTGTGCTAGATAAAGGCAGTTTCCCAAGACCTTGTAAGAACCTGGATCCATGAGCGACTTCACCTAGGATAAAGAAACTGTAATTGTATTGTGAAGAGCAATCTGATTTCTGTTTCGCTGCATGTTTTGGAAAGCCACAGGCCCATAGTAAGCCTGCATGTTTGGCGGGGGGGGCAGGGTGCTGCTGCCAAAAGTGTGTGTGTGGTGGTGGGGATCTTATCTGGTCCCCTTCAATCCTGAGTGCAAGAAACATTCAGGTATTTTAAAATTGATTGGAAAATTTATGTGAAGGGGCAGAGAGAGAAAATTAGGTGTGACGGGGTCTCCCTAACCTCCTACCTCTCAACTGTGGGTCTGGAAAGCCATGTAATTGGGATTTCCAACAAGCAAAATAGACAAATGTGCTGTCTTCACATGTGATTGTGTGTTTTTCCTCCCTTGAGAAGTCCATTGGCATAGGAAAAATGTGCATGAACGTTGTCCTAAATAACAATGGAAAATGGTGGCATATTTCTGAAGTGGGTGAAGTGTTGGGCTTCCAGTGTCTTTCATGTGGCTTGCTAAAAAGAAAACCCTGCAGTGTCACGCTCTAGATCTGATTGGTCAGAAGCCTGTTTGGGAATGGTTGCTGCCCCTGTGACTTGGTGAGGAGGGATGGAGGGCTCGGAGAAGAGGGGGAAGCAAGGAAGAGGAGGAAGCCTAGCTTAGAAGCAAGCTGTGCGAGGATACTTGATTAAACAGGGCCTTCAGTTGGCTTTGGCAGTGTTCTGTGGATTGTATTTTTGCAGGCTGACTAGATCTTTAACAATTTCTCCTCTGTATTATGCACCAAGCTTCCGGGACTGGTGTCTGTTTATGTGAAAGGATCATACTGTGTTGTAGTGTAGTTTGCAGCTTGCAGTTTCCTATTGCTGTGCCATCTTTATTTCTGCACTTGTGCTTCCCTGTTCATGCAGCACAGCGACCGAGAGTGTAAGTAACTCTAACAGGCAGATGTGCATTCATTAATAAAGGGAGGAAAGGCTGGAGTTGAGAACCAGTCAAAATGTTTTGTGAACGATTGCTTGGAGGCTGGGGGGGAATCAAGCTTCAAAATAAGTGAATGGAAATCGTGAGACCTTTTTGTTTACTGTGGGGTTGAGGGCCAGATGGGGCAGGCATGTATATGTCTGTGTATACCCAATTCATATATAAATGAGGCACATGGATGAGGGGAGCAGAGGTCTCCCCATAGCTTTACACCATTGAATGAACTTGGCTCTCCTCACCTACATTCTCACACGCACAAGTTAAAAGTAACGCCCCAGTAATTCTGGTGTAATTCTGTGCTTTATATGTTACTAAGGCAGAAAGGTGACTAAACAAATGTGGCTGTCCCTATCACATACAGTTTGGTCCTGACATTGGTACATTCTTCTTGACAAACAGTTTGGTCGTCTTCATCATCATCTTCAGTGGCTATTTTCTGTGATAGTTTTGGTGGTACTTACAAGTGATCGCTGTGCTTTGCTCAGAAGAGGAATAATCTGGCGGATTATTGGAACTCAGGCACTATGTCACTCGTGCCCTATAGCTGCTTTCCTTATGAAAACATCTATACTAATAATAGTCTAAGGTTCTTGAGGGCCTATCAGTTTGGAAGCAAAATGGAACAACCCCAAGGGGTTTCTTTATACTTAGATTCCCTCAGTATGCAGAAATAACTACATTTTTGTAAACTAAAATAAAAAGAAATAAAGCCAACTCAAAAGAGCCTTGTGAGTTTCCAGGACCAGTGACATTTGAGAGCATAGAGATGTTCTTGCTAGGCAGGGGTAAAGGTGGGTGAGAGGGAATCAGGTATGCCATCCTGTGTTTCTTGGAGGAAGGGCAGAATATAAATGTAATAAATACACTATAGCATTTTGTTACAGATCCCTACTTATAGATTTCTGTTACCATATGAAGGTGCAGATGTGCCTTTATGAAAATAATGTGAGAATTAGTACTATGTGGTAGCTAGTTAAGCTTAAGTCTTCTGTTCTTTTGGGATTTTAATATATAGTTTATACTTGCAACAAATTGTATCATTGGTTAAACTGAATTTCAAGATGTGGAGGTATATAGCAACCTGCCTTTCTTACTGAAATGCCTCTTTGGTAATTCTAGGTAAAAGGTAAAGTGTGCCCTCAAGTCGATTTTGACTCCTGGCGCACACAGAGCCCTGTGGTTGTCTTTGGTAGAATACAGGAAGGGTTTACCATTGCCACCTCCTGCGTGGTGTGAGATGATGCCTTTTTAGCATCTTCCTATATCGCTGCTGCCCGATACCAGCAGGGATTTGAACAGGAAACCTTCTGCTTGTTAGTCAAGCATTTCCCTGCTGCACCCTTAATTATATGTAGAGGGAGAGGAAATTAACTTGGGTATTTGAACTTTCTTTGGTATGACTTTAGTCCAACTTTGTAGTCTCTCCCTCTCTCCCTCCCTCTCCTCTTTTTAAGGATATTTTTAATTCCCATGGGGTCTGTCTGTCAGTCATTGGAGAAGGAGAAGAAATGAGGCAGCATGTCGTTAAAACTACTGTTGTTATTGCATAAGAGCTAGAACTTGCCACAGATATTGCTGGAGTGGGCAACAGTGGGTCATGGCTGTGCAGGGTTGCTGCGGCTGCTTTTATGGAAGTAGCTGCAGATCAAAAGGGGCTTACTAACAGATGGTGAACACAGAGAAAACCTTAGAGAGCGAGTGAGCTGGTGAGAGTATGTGGCTGTAGTGGTGTGGAAATATCTA
This sequence comes from Hemicordylus capensis, assembly GCF_027244095.1. Taxonomy (NCBI): domain Eukaryota; kingdom Metazoa; phylum Chordata; class Lepidosauria; order Squamata; family Cordylidae; genus Hemicordylus; species Hemicordylus capensis. The sequence continues at coordinate 183,572,053 of NC_069658.1, forward strand.
AAGTAAAATTGCGTGCTAGGTCTTTGCTGTTCAACTTGGTTCTAGTCCAAAAAATGAACCTGCATGCTCGTACATTTTAGCAAAACTCCTGGTCAAGTGTACAAAATGCAACCAAATGCAACCAAAATATGAAACACAGCTGTTAAGTTGGGGATCCAACAGAGAGTCTGTAGCCTCAGTTTCAGCTCTTTCTTCTCTGGCTTCTGCTAACAAGTTGTCTGTGAATTGCTTTATTATGGCTGTTCAATATACCATGTTTTGAATTTAAACTGTTAGGTAGTGTTGAGCTGGCCCTGGGTTCTTGTCATAAATCTGCCTTTTTCATGAATATACACGTTATAGTTTGAATTATGGGAGTGATTTGTGGGAGGGCTCCCACATCATGTAGTCTACGGAACCACATAGCATATCAAGCAGCTGCCCTCAGTGGAGCAACATTTTACATTAAATTGTATTGACACCAACAATGGAAAGATGAAACACTTTCCTCTTGCATTTAGGTTTTGGGTTTGGATGGTACAGATTTGGGTGGTGGTGGTATGTGGCAGTAAGATGGCCATATGCAGCTTTTGCAGATGGGTTTGTGTGTTAAAAGTTTTGTCCAGAGACTTTTAAAAAATGCAAACTCACGCACTGGGTTTTTAGATTGTAAATTTTAACTTCTCCCCTCTAAAATATATCCCCTTTCAGGCTCTGTGTGTGTGGCTTCTCTATTTCTCTTTCCTCACTCCTTTCTACTTTTTTTTTTTTTTTGGACAGTATCATGTATTTGAACTAGGATAGCATTATGATTGAGCTTGTCATGAGAGCAGCAGTTAAACTTAAATTTGAGTTTATAAGATTTAGGATGCTATTGGAAAAACTCGTTTGGAACATCGACTTCTAATGCTTGCCTGCCTCTCCAGTTTTTAAGAATTGATCTTGTTTTTAAAACGAAGGGAACTATTAAACTGTATTGCTCTTTAAAATAAATAAAACTTTTCAGAATATGTGAAGAATTCTGGCACTAAATTTCAGAAGTGGTTTGAGGTAAACAAAATTTTAAATTCTTAAAACAATGTAGCTCTAGGAGATTTTACTCTTTCAGTAGTGGTGGAAGAGCTCTCTAGTAGTATGAAGCTAATTTTATTTCCTGTCTCTGAATTGCATCAGTAGCAGAGATCTGCTAGTCACTGAAGCTTGCTTTGCAGCACTGTTGATATGATGACACAGCTTCTAAAACAGGACCGTACTTTTCCCAGCAGCACTTTATTGTAGCAGTAATTTACAGTTGGTTGGTGTGGTCGAGTAAGAAACAGGGTACTTTCCAGACCCCTAAAACGGGGTAAGGATGTATCAGGGAAGTGTGCTTGCACACTTCCTGCATCGCGACACCACAGTCCCTACGGGGGGACAGCAGAGTGCTGTTCACATTTCCAATGCCTTGTTGCGAATTTAATCACTGCAACATAGAGCAAAGATGTCATATATCTGGCGTGAAAAAAATGCTTTTTTTCGGTTGTTAGTTGCTGCGAGATTGCTCCCCCTGCTGTTTTCATTGCAACTTGCCCAAATGGAGGCATTTTGCTGCTGTTCCAGCAGCTAGTCTGAAAAGTGCCCTGGATTTGCTGTGACACCTTAGAGGTGAACCTTTTTGTTTTGTCATAAGCTTTTGTAGGCAGATTAAGGAGAAGTATGTATTTTATACTGGTGTTGCCTAGGTAAGGGTAGGTAAAATGCCTGAAATGGCAATTTGGGGATATTAACTGCTTATTGTCCCCCATGCTGTTTAACATCTACATGAAACCACTGGGAGAGGTCATCCGGGGACTTGGACTGAGTTGTCAGCAATATGCGGATGACACTCAGCTCTATCTCTACTTGTCACCTGATCCTAGGGAGGTGGTGGATGTCCTGAATCGGGGACTGGAGGCCATGATGGGTTGGATGTGGGCTAATAAACTGAAATTGAATCTGGATAAGATGGAGGTACTGTTGGTCAGTAGGAGAGCCAATTGGGATGAGGAGATTTTACCGATTCTGGATGGGGTTGCACTCCCCTTGAAGGAGCAAGTGCGCAGCTTGGGGGTATTACTGGACCCGGCTCTGCTTTTGGAAGCTCAGGTGGAGGCGGTGGCCAGGGGTGCCTTTGCACAGTTTCAGCTAGTGCGCCAGCTGCGTCCCTTTCTCGAGAAGGCAGATCTGGTCACAGTTACCCATGCCTTAGTCACGTCATGGCTGGATTACTGTAACGTGCTCTGTGTGGGGCTGCCTTTGAAGAATATCTGGAAACTGCAGCTAGTGCAAAACGCGGCAGCTAGGGTTTTATCCGGAGCTGCCTGATGGGAGCACATCACACCCATTCTGAAAGAGTTGCACTGGCTGCTAGTTCATTTCCGGGTCCAATTCAAGGTGCTGGTTTTGACCTTTAAAGCCCTCAACGGTTTGGGCCCGGGGTACCTGAGGGACCGCTTGCTCCCAAGGGTTGCTGCTCGCTTGACGAGGTCATCTGAGGGGGCTCTGCTCCGAGTGCCGACAATGAGGGAGGCTCGGCTGTCGTGCACTCGGGACAGGGCCTTCTCTGTTGCTGCCCCCAGACTTTGGAATGCTCTCCCAGTGGTCATTCGCTCCTCAGACTCCATCACAGTTTTTAGAAAGCTTGTTAAATCTTGGCTTTTTATCCAGGCTTTTACATGATTGTTTCTATTGCTGCTTCTTTGTGTGCTTACCTGTGTATAGTTTTTATGTTTGTATTTTATAGATTTTAAATTAGATTTGTTTTATATTTTTAGCTTAATATTTTTATTGTCAATGTTATTTTAACCTTTATTTTTAACCTTTGTAAACCACCTTGGGGTTTTTTTAAAAAATGAAAGGCGGTATATAAATTCAACAATAAAATAAATAAATAAATAAAAATTATTGCTTATTTTTGTTTTAAGTGGGGTGGGGCAAGGGAGTTGAACCTGTAAAATTGAGCAAGGAAAACAAATCTGTACCACTGATGGTGGTAGTTCCACTTCTTTGTGAGAGGACTTCAAAGGGCACCAACCAAATATAAATTATGGTATTCTAGCTAATTAAAAATATTCTGTCTGTCATGCACATGAGCTCTGTTTTCTGCAATGCATGTCCATAAAATCAAACTGTGGCAAAAGCACCACATTTAAATTCAAGATGTTTATTGACCATAACACACTCAGTGATATTCAGCCGTATGTGTGTGTTTTTGCAAATGAGGTGCAAAGCTTTTTCCCCACTGTGCTGGAGCTCATCATTCTGGATTAAGTATGGAGCATGCTCGGAAGACAGGACTGATGTCATTGTAGTTTTAACTTCCTGCCACCGGGAGGCAGCTAGACCAGTCCTGGCTTCACTGGGAATGCAGCACATGGAGAGAGTTCTTGCTTGTTAGGCCTTCAGGTTTCTATTTTTTCCTCTTCCCCTGCTCCTTCTTTCCCGTTTTTACTTAAATTGTGCAAAGGTGGGAAGGAGCGACTTAGACTCTTATTATTGCAATTTCAAAACATGTTTTTTTCTGTTTTAATCGGACCAATTCGGCATAGTTCTCTTTCTTTGAGTTGTTTTACTTTTGGTTTCCCTTCCCTCCCCTCCTCTTATGGAGCGAGCACAAGCTGAGGACCTTTTTTGGGGGGTGTTCCCTGTCTGAAGGGCCCACCTCAGCTACACAGCTGATTACAGCACAGCCCATTAGGGCAAAATTGCTTTCTCCCACTCTGCCTGGTCCCCTTTCCCTCATGGAGGCGGTGAGGATGCCCATAGTGGCCGCAATTCCATGCAAAGCCACAAAAAAGGAAAAGCACCTTGGAGAAGACCCGCAGCCTCCAAAAAAGGGAAAGAAAGAATCGCCTTCTGCCCTGTGTCTTAGCGAACACCTAATTCAAGATTTATGAAGAAGCACGAAACGCTGCCAAAAAACCAGCACAGCACAGAGCGGCAAAAGACAGGTGGATGGCCAGGGCCCTGCAGGCTCTTCCCTGGCGCCCAGTTTACTCAGCTCAGGGGTGATTGGTGTTGAGGGGGAACTGGCTGGTCTGTGCTGTCCCCCCGCACTGGGTGCAAATGCCCACAATTTGAGAGGCTTGGCCCCATCTCCATCTTGGCCAAACAACATAGCACAGCACAGCCTGCAGATGCTTCAAATAGAGACCCCCTCCCCACAGAGGCTCTTCCAAGAATACCCCTGGATGCTCCACTGGCAGGTTTGAGCGGCAGCCAGCCAATACCTGTAAGTAACCCTGCAAACCCCTCTCCAGGGCCGATCCTGACTATTCCACCCAATGTGACTTATTGGCTGAGGCAACATATGGGTGAGGGTGGTTCAGCCTTGCACAGCCCTTTAAATGTACCTCCTACATTGCTACTACAAGACCCAGGAGCACCTGCTGCACCCACAAGACCTAGAGCTCCCAGAAAGCGGTTGTCCTCTTTGTCCCCCAACTCCAGCCCAAGGAGGGAAGCCATTCCACCTCCTGAATATGACCTTTTCTTACAACAAAAATTAAGGGCCAAATGTAAAAGAAAAATCCAACATTGCTCCTCTTCTGATTCCTCCTCTCCAAAACACCCCTCCCCCCCTCCGTTTTACCTACCTCTATGATGTAGCCCTGGCATAATCAATTCCAGATGCTACAGAGCTGGACCAAAATGTATTTCCCACTGCTGACTCCATCTCCTACGGTTCCATTCCGCAGCACTTTCCGTAAGGTCATGTTGGCAGAATAGCAACAACCAGCCTCCTCGAGACCAGTAGGCAGTTATCCTAGACCATTCATGACCACTCCTCCGGATTCCTTCATGGTTCGAACAGACCGGTCGAACATCAGCTGATGAATGAGGCCATATGTCTTCATCTTCAGATTTAGGCAATCAAGCAGGTACCCTCCACAGAAGAATGCTACAGTGTCTACTTGTTATTATTTCTGGTCCAAAAGGCACATCTTGGAGGGTGGTTTTGGACCTCAAGCGACTGAACAAGTTTGTCAGGAAGAAAAAGTTCAGGACGGAGTTCCTACACTCCATCAAGGAGGCTGTTCAACCTCAGGACTTCCTGGCATCAATAGATCTGTCTAAAGTGTGCCTACATGTCCCAATCTGACCCCCACACAGGAAATACCTGCAATTTTTCTACAATGGACAACATTTTCAATACATAGTCCTTCCCTTTGGCTTCTCATCAGCATCCAGGGTCTTCATGAAGATCACGGTCACTCTAATTGCACACCTTCATGCTTGCAGGGGGTGCAGATTTATCCATACTTCGGCAATCTTCACATCCAGGCTTCATCCCTCCAGGAGGCCAAGATGGCAGTCCACCACACACAGTGCCTCAGGGACCATGGATTCATAGTGAACAAAGACAAAAGTTACCTACAGCCTTCACAAACACTTCAGCACCTAGGAGCAGTTTTCAACACAGCTCAGGACTCCGTCTCCCTGCCCGAGGAATGCAAAGACAAACTAGCATCACTTCTTTGCCCACTCTTACAATCCCTGGCTACAGACCTCATGCCCCTTGCACAAATCCTGGGGTCCATGGTGGCGTGTATGGAGTGCACACCCTGGTCCAGATGGCACTCACATACCCACAGTGGCTCCTTCTACCACATCAAGACAACATCATGGCAGGCACTCACAAACAAATTGCTCTCGCCAGGAAAGTGTGCAGGTCCTTCAGATGGTGAATGTCTTCGGCCATGAACAACGGCCTCCCACTATCTACCCCACAATGGATCACTGTAACGGCATACACCAGTCTGAAGGGATGGGGTGCACACTGCCTAGGCATTCAGGCCCAGGGCTTGTGGTCACATGAAGATGCAAGCAAAAGCATAAACTACTTAGAACTCAAGGTGGCAATACTTGCCCTATTGGAATTCCAACATCTTCTACAGGGTCAACATGTAATTCTCAAAATGGACAACATCACCATGAAAGCCCACATAAACTGCCAAGGTGGCACAAGGTCACGGTACGCTGATGGCGGAAACAGACCTGCTTTTTCAGTGGGCAGAAGTGTACCTTCTATCCATCGCCTCGGAACATTTAAGTGGGATAGAGAATGACTTAGCCAAATGACAGTAGACCTGGCAGAATGGACCCTCCATCCAGAGGTTTTCCAGCTCATCACAATGCACCTGGGTGTACAGACTGTGGACCTCTTTGCGTCTCCACTGAATCACCAACTTCCACGCTTCTTCTCGTGGTACCACTCTCCAGCAGCATAAGCTATTGATCCTCTCATCGCCAACTGGCCATGGAGTCTCCTCTTTGCATTTTCACCAACGACCATTATCAACAAGGTCATAAGGAAGCTAGTCAGGGAACAGGCCCACCTGATTCTAGTAGCTCCTCACTGGCCCAGGAGACCATGGTTCTCCGACCTTGTCAAGCTATCTGTGAGGCCTCCATGGTGCCTCCCAGTTCGCAAATACCTTCTCTCCCAGGAACCCATTTTACATCCAGAGCCAGGGTGGCTCCAACTCTGCGTCTGAGTGCTAGTTGAGCATGCCAGACTAGTGGCCAAAGGTTACTTGGTCCAGGTTCAAGATTCCATCCTAGCATCCCACCTGCCTTCCACACAATGGATTTATCAGGCTACATGGGCAGCACTCTCAAGATGGGCTAGCCAGAAGCAGTTAAACCTACTCACTGCAGGAGTACCAAATGTACTCTCATTTCTTCAAGCGAGAGTAGCCCTTCACCTTCGACCCAGCACCCTTAGACAACAGGCTTCGGCACTGGCTTCTATACTAGACATATCCGAGCCTGAGTTATCATACCTTCACTCCCACATCTCTCATTTTCTTAACGGTGCCACTAACCTCGCTCCTCCCCCTGCCCAGTGCTTCTCTTCCTGGAATAAGGTTTTAAATGCTCCACTAATCCAACTCCCCTTTGAACCAACCCATGTCTAACATCAGCCTCAAACTTCTTACCTACAAAGTCCTATTTGTTGTGGCCATCATATAGGCCTGTGAGACCTCGGAGTTAGGAGCTTTGTCAGTCCGGAAAGAATTGTCTCTTCCAGCCAGAGGCAGTGGTCCTGAAACTAGATCCCATGCTTATTCCCAAAATCAACTCAACATTCCACCATTCCCAGGACATTATTCTTCCCTCCTTCTGCCCTAAGCCCATCCATAGCAAGGAGAAAGACTAGCATAAATTAGATGTATGCAGGGCTCTGAGCGCACTGTGGAATTTTGCAAATCTGACTCCCTGTTAGTGTCCTTTTGACCCTCATCCCTGGGTCTTAAAGTTCCTAAAACTACATTGGCTTGTTGGCTAAAGGAGTGTATCAACATTACTTACAAGGCCCTTCATCTCCCACTCCCAGGGATGATTATGGCCCACTCTACTCACAGCGCCATGACCTCGGCGGCCTTTGCTGCACAGGCACCTTGCCTGTCATTTGCAAGGCCACTACATGGTCATCTATCACTAGTATTTTTAAGCCCGTTAAAATAACGGGCGCTAGTACCGTTTCCCCCCCTTCCTTCTCCCTCTCTCTCGCCCTCCTTTCCTTCCTTCTCTCTCTCTCTCTCTCTCTCTCTCTCTCTCTCTCTCTCTCTCTCATTCCTTCCTTTTCTCTCCCTCTCCCTCTCTTTCCTTTCCTTCCTTCCTTCCCCCTCTTCTCCTTCCCTTCTTTCTTTTTTCTTTCTCTTTCCCTCTTTCCTTCCTCACGCAACACCTTGCTAGCCATGTGGGGCAGAGACACGGAGCCGGAGTCCACTCGCCTGGCTTCTCGGCGGCAGCACGGGCAAGAACGCGAGGCTGGCGGGCATGGCGAGGCGGCGGGATGTTCCAGGGCCGCTGTTGTTGCTGCTGACGCTGACGCCGCTGACGCTGGCTCAGGCTCGGGCCAGAAGCTGCAGCTCTTCTCGGGTCTCAGCGGCGGTGCTGTGAGGGGGCGCAGCACGGTCAAAGGAGCCGCAGCCAGTCCGGCAGCGCATCCTCCTCCTCTCCCTCTCCTGGCGGTGGGCGAAGAAGGGTAGCGGCAACCGCCGTGGAGGCGTCGTCGTCGTCCGCAGAGTTCTGTGGCCCGCCGCTGGCCTCCGCAGCCGTTGCTTGTCTCTCAGTGCCAGCCAGTCCCAGCAGGCTGGCCCGCCACTGCCACTGGCCGCCAGCCTCGCGTTTCAGCCCGCCTGGCTTCCTTCCCCTGGTCCCCGCTTCTTCTTCCCTCCCGCCTCCCAGAGTGCCGCCCAGAGTGTCGTCCCCGCCGGCCAGATTGCTGCCCACCTGGCCCCGGTGTCCTCTTCCCCCGCCGCCTCTTCCCTCCAGCCGTCTTCGGCGTTGTGGCCAGGCCTCGGCAACGGCTCCACCGAGGCCGCGCCTCCGCCGGCTTCCCCCGCCGCCTCTTCCCCCCGCCTGGCTTCGCGGCGGCCGCTTCTCCTCGGCCGCCGCTTCTTCTCCCGGCCATCATGGCCGCCTGGTGCCTGTCTCCGTTTCTGCCTCGGCCGTTCTGTGCATGCGCTCTGCGCATGCCCAGAACAGCCGAGGGAGGCACGGACACACGCCTGGACGACGACACGGACGGACATCAAGAGTTTTATTAGAGAGGATTCCCTTCATTAGACATTATTAAATCAAAATCTTCTCCTTCCACACACCACAGGCGGCTTTCAGAAACCAAGTGCTCTAGCAAGTCGTTTAAGTGCATCTCCCTCCCACGTTTAGTCTGCTTGGGCATGTCCAAGAATGATGATCTCCAGCACAGGAAGAAGGAACATTGGTCTTTCCTGTTAAGGGTCCCCCCACCCACATGTCTGGAGCTCATCATGCCTGCCCAGTTGTACTTGGATGTTCTTTCTCTTATAACTGTGGGATGGTACTCAAGTTGATCGCTTTTGGGTGCAGTTGGCTCCTAGTTGCTAGTTTCCTTTTGAATCGGTCTACCCTTTGTATATATGTTTGCCATTCTACTTAGCTATGCCTGACATTGCCTGATTTCCAAGCTGCCTCCTCTTCCCTTGCCCCCTTAACGTGAGAGCTGCTCACCATGTTCTGATTTTAATTGTAACTATGCAGTAGAGCATATGCATACATCTATCATGCCTGTCATGAATAATGCTGGCTGTTGACATCCATTCTGATCTCTAGAATCAGACACAAGTATCCATCTTTCTCATATTAAAACCTTAATGAGAATAACTTGCAAGTGCAAAGCAAGACATTGCCTTGTGACTTAAAATCATAATATGGGAAAGTGGCCTTCAGCTATTTCATTTGATGTATCAACTGTGTCCTGTCTTTTCCTTTTTTTAAGCAATTACAACCCTGTTAATGGGTCCTTAAAAAGAGGCGCCTTTTTAAAAATTGAGATTCTTCTTATTTAGTAGAGGGAGAGCAACTGGCCCTATCCATCCCCAGCACAACATCCCTCCAGTGGCTGTTGCTGGTGTCCATCTTGTGTTTCTGTTTTTGATTGTGAGCCCTTTGGGGACAGGGAGCCATCTTATTTTTAAATAAATAAATAAATAAATAAATAAATCTATCTATCTATCTATCTATCTATCTATCTATCTATCTATCTATCTATCTATCGATGTAAACTGCTTTGGGAACTTGTGTTGAAAAGTGGTATATAAATATCCGGTATACTCGTATTCCCACTATAAGTGATTGGGGAAGTTTACATCAAAAATTAAAATTGCAATAATAAATCCAAACAATACTAAAGTAAAACAGCACTCCCAGTAAAACCAGCCATAGAAGAATAAAAGCAGCAGAATAAAAGTCTCATCCCTAACTACTTGCCTGGTTGCCACTGGTGACCTAGAATTTGGGGGAGGGAAGTAGTGCTGTGTGTAGGTTTTACTTCTAAAAACTTTTTTGCTGCAGCAGCAGTTTCAGGCAGTGTCTGAAAGTGCTGAGACTGATTCTGCAGTAGGCTGCTGCCTGTGGGTTTTTTGTTTCATTTTTTAAAAGTCTATAATGCAGTAGGAAATGACCCAGGGTAATTTTCTCCCTCATTCTCAACTTTTTTTTTTAATGGTGAGTGGTAGCATCTGCAGCCAGGGTAGTTTTCCCCAATTCCAGGCATTGTCAAACTGCCAGTGCAGTGAAAAAAAATGTATTTTTATTTTCAAACCTAAGACTCCCTGCAGTGCCAGGGAGCAGGTGAGTACATTTGAGGAGGTGAGTTGCTTTGCGGGCGTTTACTGGGCTAGAATGAAACGAACCATTTAGGGCAGGGCTCTCAAACTACAACCTTCCTGAAGATGTTTGGCCACACCTTCCATAATCCCAAGGCTGGAATAAAAGCAATAACATCCTTGACTTTTAATTAACTCAGATGAATGCTGCAGACAGTATGGACTCGCCTAAATGTTAACTGTGAAGGTGCCAGGTGAGCTTCCCCAGGAGGGGATTCCAAAGGCAGGATGCCACCACATGAAAAGGCCTTTCTCCTTAGCCTTCTGAAGGCAGGGGAATCCGGAGAGGGCCTCTGAAGAGTATCTTAATTTCTAGGCAGATTCACATGGGTGAAGACGGTCCTTCAGGTGCCTTAAACCAGGGTCTCAAACTGTTATACTGCAGCTGTTGTTGGACTACAACTTCCATCATTCTCAGTAACAATGGCCAGTAGCTAGGGATGATGGGTGTTGTGGGTCAGCATCTGCAGGAGGGTTGCAGTTTGAGAGCTCTGAACAGTCTGGGAGAAGGGTTTTATTGGTAAACACCAATACCTTGATTTTTACCAGGAAACCAGTGCCAATCTTTATATCTGTATATGATCCCTGGGTCAAGCTCCCTTAAAAGTCTTGCCACAGTGATTTAAAGCAGTTGAAGCTTTCAGAGACCGTTCAGAAGGTAGCCTTATGTAGAACCCATTGCAGTAATGGAGCATGGATGTTTCCAAAGCATGGATCACTGTGGCCAGATCACAGCTCTGGAGTTGCAGCTGCCTTCTGGATGGGAGGGGGAATCGAGCCCCAGTGGGCATTAACAGTTTGAGTTCCAAACAAACGATGCTGTGTTTGATCTGTTTGAGACACAGATACTAGGCATGCCTGTTCTTGCTGTGAAACTAAAATATATGTATTAGTGTTGTTGCAGTGCCTTGGAGCTCTAGTCTCCTCCTTGACAAAGGGTATTTGTCGGTCTTTCGACAGCCCAAAGGTCTAGCAGCACTGATTCTGCCTCCTGACTCGTACGAGAGCCTAGGCAAAGGGCTCCTCAGAAGGCTTCGCTTGTGAACAGTAATGGAGGCCTCAGGGACAGGCAAATGCTTGCCTTGCCACCACCCCTTCCCCCTCCCACCATGAGCAACAGAATATTTCCCAGAGTTCTTTCTGTTGTACATTGGGAACTAATGGAACCTGGCTGCTGACAGAAGGAAGCTTTTAATGCCTGAACTGAAAGGCAGGTTAGAGATGGCTGCCTGAAATCTCATCTGGTGCATGCAGCAATATGGCCTAGATGCTGCTGCATCATAAAAATCCCTCTTCGGCCTTCCTACCTCTGTAAATTGCACTTGAGCCACAGACAGATGGGAAGGAGAAGATGAAGCATGTAAGGGGAGTGGAACCCGGAGCCTGTACAAATGCTAGCTTTTCACAGGTTTGGAGGTGGTATTTTAGAGCCGTCACTCCCTGTAGGGCATGCATTCATTTCTGGTGCCTTGCCACAATCTCTAGTCAAAATGGCTTTTTGGGGTTTTTTTGTCTCACTTCAAATTGCACTCAGGAAAATCCAAAAGAAGTCCCTCGAAGCATAACAATATTGCAGTACAAGACTTCTGTTTTGGTGTCATTGCTGTGGGCACCGCTTGAATATGCCCTTGAAAGAACACTTTTGACATTTGTTTTTAAAACTTTAATTTATTAGTATATGAAAGGGCTTGTGCATATCTACATATATGTTCGTGTAGCCCTTTAAAAAGCCCCCCCCCCAAAAAAAAAGAAGAAGGAGAGCCTCAGCAATTATCCGCCATTCAAAAAATTCCAGGAAACCTTTTAAAAGGAAACTGGAAATAGGATATTGGTTATCCTGGAGCTGCTTGCAATTGGATCCAGTCAGTTTTGTCACTCTACTAATATAAATATTTACAGTATATAGCACTCTTCAACAAAAGTCTTCAAAGCGGTTTATGAAGATGCTAGTGACTTGTGTAAGGCTAGGCTGTAATTGGGAATTGGAAAAAGAGAAATGTTCTTTCCTCACTTACAAAATATGAAGTCTTTCCCTTCAGAGTGTGTGGGTAGGGTGTGTGTACATACAGATATCAGACTATTGATTTCAGGGTTGCTTAGAGCTGCAAACGTCCAAATTGGTAGACTGTACAAAGTAGATGATATTGTCTGATTTTCTTTAAAAAGACACAGTCCTCCTGGAGCTTTTTCACATTGGGCTTTAAGCTCTCGGTGTATCTGATGAGTGAAACCACTTCAAATAAGAATTGTGGCATTATGGAAGCAACTTCTCTCCATCACTGAAATCCAAGATTTTTTTACCCCGGACATAAATCAGGCTAAGCTTCAGTTCGGAAGGAATAACCCAAAGTGTATGTGAAGTGTTCCCAAAGATCTCACATGGACTTTGGTAAGAATCTGGCTGATGTGCAAACTCACTTACTCCCTTCTGGCTGAGAATAGAGGTAAAATCCCTGTGTGAAAAATTTCCTGGAGATGCTCAATTGGACCAGGATTAAAGCATTGGGAGAGTTTCCCCTGCACCACTTTCTTGTCCTGAATCCCTCCCTCCTGCTAATTGCTGCCCTTTGCCACACTAGAGAAAACATACAGTATTCCTTAAGGGGCAGCTAGCATCTAGGGAATGTGACTTCTGGTTGAGAAAATAATGTCAGAAAAGGGGACCACCTAGAGCAGGGATTCTCAACCTTGGGTCCCCAGATGTGTTTGGACTACAACTCCCACAATCCCCAGCCACAACGGCCTTCAGCTGAGGATGATGGGAGTTGTAGGCCAACCACATCTGGGGACCCAAGGTTGAGAACCCCTGACCTAGAGCCATCATCATGATCCAGTGAATTTCCTGTGCATTACCGCTTTTAAAAGAGATGAAAGAACTGATTGCAGATCTTTAACAGTTGGTGGGGGCAAACGTTTAATTAGTGGGAGTCTGGGACTGAGAAAGTATTTTGAGCCTGTTTTAGTTCTGGTGGGTCACTATATGCGGGAGTGAGGGGCAACTCTTATGTATGGGCTTTTCTTAACATTGCAGTAGCTTTTGTGTATCTTTCAGTTCAGTATTTCAGTTATGATAGCATGTAAATTTGCCTTGCTAATTTTGGTGTATGGGGGTAGGTTTCAGGGTGTAAACCACTTTGAACTTCCGATTTGGACAAGAACGAATACTAATAAGATTGAAATATATTTATCTGTGTGGTTTGGTTGATTAATTGGTTAAAAGATAAGCTTAAAATTAAGGCCAGTAGTGTTACTGTATTACAGACTAATGTAAGCAAGAGACTAGTCCCTGCCCTGAGGTGTTTACTGTCTAACTGTAAAAACTAATTTCTGTGATGGCTTAAGGTGTTGGCAGGGGATGGGAAAAGGCCCATAGAAATAGTTGTCTGTGCACAGCTTGATGGAATCTTGGTCACAGTACATAATAAAGGGAACTACATAGCTCTTTGCCTGAGCTCTGGATTGAGCAGCTGAGGTAGATGATAAGGGAAGAGCTTTGAGAAGCCTTTCATATTCTTCATGCTGCAGAAGAAAGGATTTGCTGCTTTCTCTAGCATGAGCTGAGGTGCATGGTAAGCAAAAGAAGGGAGGCTTCTTCTTATGATTGACAGCTGTTCTGGTGGCCCCTGAGGTTCGGTTTCCTTGTCTCTAGCCTAAAGGTTGCTTACATAGGGCAATATCTTGTATTGAGCACTTCTTGACCATGCACAAGGTACCTATGGTTGGCCTTGGCTGAGCCAGAATTTGTGGTTGCCAGAACCCTGCCCCTCCCCTTCATCCCAATCCTGTCAACATGTTCTGAGCAGTCAGTCCCACTGTGCCCCAATGGGATTCATTCCCAGGTAAATATACACATGTGAACTGGTTCTCTAACCTCCATGTTGTGCCACTTTTGTATGATACCCCCTGCTAGCTGAGCAAAGAGGCATATTTTTAAAGTGGTGATTCTCTGTTGAACAGGGGGAGAGCAACTGGCCCCAGCACTGAATCCCTCCATTGGCTATTGCTGGTGTCTATCTTATGTTTCTTTTCTAGATTGTGAACCCTTTGGGGACAGGGATCCATATTCTTAAATTTGTATTTCTCTGTGTAAACCACTTTGGGAACTTTTGTTAAAAAGCAGTATATAAATATTTGCCGTAGTAGTATCATACACAATCCCCCGGTTCTCCCCTCTCCAAAGGGGAGCGAATGAGCTTCATGTGATCTCTCAGAAAAACCACAAGTTTGGGGAAGGGAACAGGTGGGAGTCCTAGAGTTACATTGGGCTTTGGAGGACCCAGATGCAGGGAAGATCCCTGCCTCTCTTGGAATTCAGGTTTGTTTGGACACTGGAAAGCAAAGGTGCTGAAAGCACTACTGCCATCCATCATCTGAATGGAAATCTCCAGCTTTCCACTCTGGGCCATGTTTTGGCATTGGGGCAGCAGGAACACGTAAAGCTGCTCAGCAGCAACCCTCAGCCCCCTCTAATCCCCAGCCACCTTCTCTGATTTGGAGCTCAAGAGAGGGTGAGGATCTTCTCTACAGGGTGGATTTGATTTAAATTAAACTGATTTAAATCATGATTTAAATCACTAGCAGCGTGGATAAAAATAAAAAAAATCTGATTTAAATCAAAAAAATCGGATTTTTAAAAATTTAAATCGGATTTTTTTGATTTAAATCGGATTTTTTTGATTTAAATCGGATTTTTTTTTATTTTTATCCACCCTGCTAGTGATTTAAATCGTGATTTAAATCAGTTTGATTTAAATCAAATCCACCCTGCTTCTCTATGATCCCTGCTACCTCTCCAAGCTGGTGGGACTCTTTTTCTTATGGAGGATGGAGGTCATCAGGTGCTTAGTCTGGGTTATCAGTCTTCACGTGACTCTAATGATGTGCACGGAAGTGTGGTTTGATGCCGGCGGTGGGGGAGCGTGTTGCACTTACCCCTCCCACCGCTTTCCCTCCACCAGCACTCCGTTTTTAAAAAGTGTTTTTGGAGTGCCGGCGGTGGGTGGGGGGGAGGGATTTCTAGATTCCTTAAAGGAAGCCCCCCGTCGGGGCGAACTTTGAACCAGCACCAGCACGAACCGGTTCGAAGGCCTCTTGCATGGCTTTCGGACAGGTTTGTGCACTTCCCTACATGACTCCAGATAAGAACGGGTTAAACCTTTTTAAACAGAGGGCAGGCTTGCTTCCGGCTAGTCTGTAAGTGGTGCCAGAAACCCAGTTTCAGTCTTGTCTGGCTCCAAACGGCAGTGATTCTATAGAGCTCCACTTCTAAAAATATTTTCAGGCTAGTCCGTGGCTATCTGTCTTATTCTTTCCATTTTCTCCTGTTCCCTATTGTGCAAGTGTGGGAAGAGAGTCATTTTTTGTTACTTTGGCTAAAATGCCAAACACTTTTCACTTTTATAATTGGGCACATTGAAAGTTTGTGTTTAGTTTCATTTTCTCTTTGCTTTGTGCTTTTTCGCACTTGCCTTCCCAGCTCTTCCCCCTATCCTCTGCAGTTATGGAGGTTGTACACATGGGGGATATGCTCATAGGTTCCCTCTCAGAGGGTCCCCACTCAGATCCCAAGGGTGGCAAATCAGATAAAAAAGCCTCCAAGGGCTCAAAACGCTCCTGTTCAGCTTCTCTGTCTCCCAGCTCTCCCGCCAATGTTCCAGCTACCACCGAAACAGCCGATCGCTGCTGCGGAGAGTCCCAGGCAGCACAAAAAGGGGGCAAAAAAGTCCAGGCACCTCAACACAGACAAGTCCAATAAGCACTGCAAAAAAACAGCCACTGTCGTTATTGTCGATACTCAGTGAGCAGATCTTTGTGCAGGCTGTTTGCCAACAGAAACAGCCCAAATGTCTACCTCAGCTTTCCACCCAGAGCGACTTGCTCCACGGTACAGGAAGCAAAGGTACCATTTGCAAACTACGAGCACTCTGGTGTCTGTCCAGCAGGGGGAGGGAGCTGCGGCTACGCCGTTTCACTCCCCTCAACCTCATCTTTCTCTGCTATGGCTACCTTGCAACCGAATTTTGCGCTAGATCAGGGCTCTAGCTCACTAGTCCCTGACGCTGCAGCGCCTCAAGAACCCTTAAGGATTAACCCTGAGGGAGTTAACAACACTCTGGTTCAAATGTCCACAACAGTGAGTACATGCCCTAGAGGCACTAAAAATCCATTTACAGTACTTAAGATGTAGCCATCTGGCTAAGGGAGTTTATTGCTACAGAGTGCAGAGCACTGGTATCATTGCCAGTTCAACCCGCTCTCCCTCTAGTGGTTCCTCCACCTACAGCTAGACCCACGGGGAATCACAACCATGAAGCATTTTCCTCCTCTCCAGACTCCAGTCAGGCTAGAGGAGCCATCCCACCTACAGAAAAGGGACGTTTTTAGACCCAGGTCCAGGGCTGCATGGGCCAAGAGAAAAGTATACTGGCAACCATCCTCTTCTTTCTTGGAGGATGTGTTCCCCCCCCCCAGCTAGTTCCTATACCTCAGGTCCCCCACCACACTGACCATTCTCCAGAATCTGTCTCCACTCCCCAACTATCTCCACAACCAGTGGTACCTACCAACCCATAGCCTGCAGCCCCAGCTTCTAGGGAGTCATCACAGAAATCCTCTGATCCTGAGAAGGAGGGAGAACTATCGGAGGAAGGCTCTACCCCACTGCCACCCGTCTGTCCATTACATCAGACTTCGAGGTTCTGTTAGCCAGTGCTAAGAGTGCCATAAAAGATGTCTCAGTGCCAGACGCACCTCCGCCCACTACTGGTCTCTGAGGATCTGAAACACACACAAAAACCCCACAAACTGAAAACTATACTAAAACAAACTTGTACACGTCAATACAATATATATCTCCAGAAAACAAGAAACAACATCAAGAGATTAACAAACTTGCCAAGGTATGTAGCTGCACTGATGGCTGACTCGAGTCTTGACTGCATACAGCATGCATTCAGGGCCATGGAGTCTCGTGTGGCTGTATGCAGGAGATTGTGGTTAATGACCTGGAATCAAGACTCAAAATCCAAGCTCAATTTTGCTGCCACCCCCTTTATGGGGGCTAAGTAAAAACCTTTTGGTGATGCCCTTGAACCCATCCTAGTGGAGACAGGGATAAGAAAAAAGTTGTGTCCTTGGAACGCAGAGATTCTCATAGACCTTTTCATTTTAATATTTCCTTTCGTTCCAACAGAACCTTCCCTAGAACTTCAAACTCTACCTTCAGGGACCATTGACCAATACATAACAAACCTGGCTGGTGCCCCCAGTGGCAACACTGTCCCAGAGGCTGATCTAGACTGCAAAAATCTAGACAATCCCCCCCCCCCCAATTCAAATTTCCAGACCTGCAAACAATGACTTGGTCTTGATCGGCGGCAGGCTCACACAACACTCTCGAGCCTGGTTAGCCTCCACTTCAGACACTTGGGTGCTAGACACAATTCTAAATGGTTACACCCTAGAATTCGAGGCACTTCTCCCCCCACCCATTTTATTTCCACCCCTTCCTCCAGAAACCAATCCAAACATCTTCAAATGAATCTGACTATTTTTCAGCTTCTGGAAATCAATGCCATAGAACCAGTACCATCAACAGAATCATGGCAAGGCATCTGCTTCATACTCTTTCTAGTCCCCCAAAAAGATGGTTCCTGGAGGGCAGTGCTAGACCTCAAATGCCTAAATTGATTTATCAAGAAAAAATACTTTTGGATGGACTCTCTGAAGTCAATCAAGGATGAGGTCAGGCATCAGGAATTTCTGACCTCCATAGACATTTCAGCATACTTACATGTTCCAGTACGCAAGAGCTATTGTAGGTTTCTCAGGTTCGCCTACAACAACCTGCGATTTCAATACAGAGCAATGCCTTTCAGCCTGACCTTGGCCCCAAGGGTGTTTTCGAAACTAATGGCAGCTCTGGTGGCCAACCTACACCTATCCTTGGATGACTTGCTCATCAGGTCTCAGGACTACTCTCAAGCATGCAGAGATGTACAGCGCACCACCATCCAGACGCTCCTGGAACATGGGTTCATGATCAGTTACCAGAACAGCCAGCTAGTACCCTCACAGTAACTCCAACATCTGGGAGCATTTTTTAACACCCAAACTTCAACATTATCCCTGCCCGTGGAGTGCAAGGGCAAGTTAAGAGCAGCGATTCAACCCTTATCACTCCAGCAGGTTGTGGATCTGATGCTCCTAACACAGATCTTGGGATCCATGATAGCCTGCATAGAATGTGTTGCATGGGCACACTGGCACTCAGGAGCACTACAGTGGCATATCCTGTCATACCAGCAGGACATCATGGAATGCACCCAGATGCAGATTCTGCTAACCAACACACTCCAGGATGGTGGCTCTCTCCAGCAGTGGACAAAGGGCTACCACTCACAATATCCTGTCAGACCATCATGATGGACACAAGCTAATACATGCAGGGCAAGTGGACACAAAACAAACTGTGGCACAACATCAACTGGTTAGAGCTACGAGCAATCCGCCCAGAGCTAATTAACTTCCTATCAGACATACGGAACAACCATGTACTCATCTGGACAGAAAACGTTGCAGCCAAGTCCCATGTCAGTCACCAGGGTGGGACAAGGATGAGAGCCCTCAAGGCACAAACAGATCTCCTGTTCACTTGGCAGAGGAGCATCTCCAATCCATATCGGTAGAACAACTCAGCGGGGTGTCAAACATATATGCAGATTGGTTCAGCCATCAGACAATAGACTCCGCAGAAGGGTCCCTTCACTGGATGTGTTCACCCAGATGACCAGAGTCCTTGGCTGTCCAGTAGTGGAACTGTTTGTATCTCAAAGCAATCATTGGCTTCAGAGGTTTTTCACAAGATTCCAGTGTCTGTGGGTGGAAGCCATGGATGTTCTGACAGCACCAAGGCCACCCGACTTCTTGTATGCCTTCCCCCTATTGGCCATCATCTGGAAAGTCATCCAAAAAGTACTCCTAGGAAAAGCAAAGCTGATAATAATCAAACCCCATTGGCCAAGGCCATGGTTCTCCAACCTAAAGAAACCTATCCATTTGTCCCTCATGGCATCTTCCTCGGAGAAGGGACCCATCCTACATCTGGATCCTCAGTGGCTCCAACTCTCCGCGTGGAGGTTGAGCGCTCCGTGTTAGCACAGGCTGGATACATTGTGGCAGTACAAGATACCATCCTGGCATCCAGGCAACCATCCACTAGTAGGTCCTACCAGTCAACATGGGCAGCATTCTCCCAGTGAGTGCACTGTAAACGTCTTTCCCTACTGTCAGGAGGGGTCCTGGAAATACTAGCATTCTTACAATCAGGTTTGGACCCGAAACGCTGCCCCAGCACACTATGCTACGAAGCTTCCACTCTTTCCTCCATATTGGAGCTTACTTTTCCTGATGCACTATCACTACTTCATCTTCATCTTTGTAGGTTCCTCAGAGGGGCCACCAGTATAGCACCAGCTTCGGTCCATAGGTTTCCATCTTGGGACCTCAATAAAGCCCTCAATGCGCTGACCAAGGCCCCTTTCAAGCCTCTACGTGTGGTCTCTCTAAAACTTCCCTCCTTCAAAGTACTCTTCCTGGTGGCTATAACTTCGACATGCAGAGTTTCACAACTGGGCGCATTCTCTTGTTGTAAAGAACTATGCATTTTTCACCAGGACAAAGTAGTGCTGCGACTAGATCCTACTTTTCTTCATAAGGTGAACTCTA
Organism: Hemicordylus capensis; assembly: GCF_027244095.1. Classification (NCBI taxonomy): domain Eukaryota; kingdom Metazoa; phylum Chordata; class Lepidosauria; order Squamata; family Cordylidae; genus Hemicordylus; species Hemicordylus capensis. The sequence continues at coordinate 183,591,933 of NC_069658.1, forward strand.
CTTTCCTCCGGGTGCAGGACATGGTCCTACCAGCATTCTACCCTTCTCTGGCGCATCCCAAAGAAAAGGCTTGGCACACCTTAGATATGCTCAGGGCCCTTAAGATTTACCTCAAACGTACCACTACCCTTCAACAGACAGATTCCCTCTTCGTATCTTACGTGCCAGCATCTATGGGGACCAAAGTCACCATTTCACGTTGGATATGAGCAACCATTATGTTAGGATACGAATCCTTAGGCCTAGTGGCTCCCAAGGGGATCTCAGCTCAATCAACACGTAGTGCTGCCATCTCAGCCACCTTTTCGGCCAATGTTCCCCTTGTAGAGATCTGTAGAGCTGCCACCAGGACATCCGTGCCCCCATTTATCAAGCATTATAAGATCTCTTTATTCTGTGCAGCCCAGGCAGCAGTAGGCTGCACAGTCCTGCAATACGTAGTCTAGTTCATCCGCTTCCCTCCCTCTTCTTTAAGCTGGCTTGGGCACGTCTCAGGCTAAATAGCTGATGACCGACATCCATTGTAAGGAAAAAGAAACATTGGTATTTACCATGAAGGGTTCTTTCTTTCTTTCTTTCTTTCTTTCTTTCTTTCTTTCTTTCTTTCTTTCTTTCTTTCTTTTTTAAGGTGGGTGGAGGTCATCGGACCCTCTCGCAGATGTGTAGAAGTTTTGAGTGGATAAGGATGACTCTTGGGGTCAGTTAGTCTCTATATCAGTTGTTTTTTCTACCTATACTAAGTCTCCCCCCCCCGTATTCTCACATCTGTCCACTAATTCTCTGTTCGTTGTATGCACTACTGTGTTGACCTTGTTGCAACTATTTTTGCGCTATAGTCCCAGAACTTGGTTTCTGGTGCCACCTATGGACTAACTGGAAGCAAGCCTGCCTTCTGTTTAAAAAATTTAACTTGGTCCTGTCTGGAGCTATGTGAAGACTGATAACCCAGACTAAGTAGCTGATGACCTCCGCCCACCTAAGAAAAAGAACCCTTAATGATAAGTACCAATGTTTCTTTCTACGCACACTTCTTGGAGGGCGATGGAACGCTACCCATGGCAAGTGTGATGATGATGTGGACTGCTCAACATGCAACAAATGACTGTTCATGCTTTAGCACAGCATAGTTTGACTTCAGAGGAATAGGAATGAATTATAAAAGTCCTAAAGCTTGCAATACCCTGTTCTTTTAGAGAGTGTCTATCTCTCCTGGTTAGTTGCCTGTTGAGCATGTGGCATCAAAAGGACATGCAGTTTGTAAAGCTCTCAGCTTCTATGTTGCACTAATATTTGCATAGTCTTGTTGAATGTTTATTTTTTCTATGCAAACCGCTTTGAGAGCTTTTGTTGAAAAGTGGTATACAAGTAGTAGAAGAAGGTCATTTTCAGGGACCTACCATTCCACCTTCTCTCTTTCCTTCTTGACTTCTATATGTTAGGTCAAACTAAATGACTTTAGTCACATTATTGATCTTGTTGTTCTTTCTGCCCTGATAAATGGTAGGCCTGTGCACAAACAAATATTGGATCAAATCTGTCCCATCCCATTAAAAAAAACAAGTTCAGTAAGAACTAATCTGCTGACTTTCCTTTCACTGTCTCTACAACTGAACTAAATTAGGTTCAAATAAAGGTCCACAAGTTAGATCTCTTGCACCTCAAATGTTCACGTGTCTGCCATCTTGAATTGGGTTTGATGACATCATCACAAACTACACCATTGGGGCATCCCTATGCATCCATACAGCAGTAGCAAATTTGGTTCAAATCGGTTAGACTGTTCACAAGTTAGTGCACTTGTGCCTCAAAATGTACATGTCTGCCATCTTGGATTGTGGTGGATGACATCACAAACTATACCATTGAGGTGACCCTATGTGTCCACACAGCTGTAGCAAATCCATCTTGGATTGTGGTGGATGACATCACAAACTATACCGTTGAAGTGTCCCTATGTGTTCATACAGCTTTAGCAAATTTGGTTCAGATCGGTTAAGCGGTTCACAAGTTAGCTCACTTGCGCCTCAGATGTGTTTGGTTACGCCATCTTGAATCAGGGTGGATGACATCATCACAAACTATGCCATTGAGGTGTCCCTGTGTGAGGGAGGTGACCCTAACCCATTGAGCTGACCCTAACCCTGTGTGTTACTCACTGCAACTGTACCCAATTTGGTTCAAATGGGTTAGACAGTCCACAAATTAGCTAGCTTGCGCCTCAGACGTTTACACATCCACCATCTTGGATTGGAGTGGATGACATCACCACACACCACACCATTAGGTCATCCCTTTGTGTCCCTACAGCTGTAGCAAATTTGGTTCAAATCAGTTAGTGGGTTCATAAGCTAGCCCACTTGTGCCTCGAAAGTTTACGTCTGCCATATTGGATTGAGGTGGATGACATCACAGACTACACTGTTGAGGTGTACCTCTGTGTCCCCAATTTGGTTCATATTTGTCCAGGCATTGTGAAGTTGATGGGGGAGGGAGACATACACATGGATGGGCACACACAGAGAATGCCAGGTGCTCTTGTAAGCCTAATGGAAAGTAGGCTAAAAATGTCAGAAGGCCAACATAACCAACCTACCCAATACCATTGGCAGGGCTCAGGAAATCCACTCTTCTTCTTGTCTGTGATGAGTGAAAAATGATGCCTAACAAGTGAAAAAAATCCTGATGAGTAATGCACCAACATAACTCAAGTAAAAAATCTTAGTCTGGCTGGTGAACAGCCAACATTTATTGACCCCAACCATCGGAATTGGATCAGAACTGACCCAGTATTTTCCCAAATGCCTATTGTTGATGATAAAAACATCCTCACCTCTCACGGTGTATCTTAAGGACTGCACCCTCAAAATTGGTGTGTTTGTGGAGGTGGGGCAAAGCTAACCCCCCCATGAAGCATCCATTGGCCTGGAACAAAACCATCCTTGCCTTAAAAACCAGCCCAGAGCTGGCTCGGGGAGAGAGTCTCTCCAAGTGATTCCCGGGCTGGTTTTGTTCCAGTTTTCCTATTGCAAGTAGAAAGACTTCTGATAAGGCAACAGGATTTTAGTTGGAATTCTGACTGTTAGGGCTTCCTGCTGTCGTATCGGAAATCCTTCCAGTTGTGAGCATATCAGTCCGATTATTCCTATTGGACCATTATGACTGCATCCCCCTTATTAATGATGGGGGATCCAGATCAGGACCATGACAGTGGTAGAATTAAGGACAGCTATCTACCATCCGTGGCTGATTCAGATTGCAGACCCCCATGTGTGCTATTTATGGGTGGGGGGAAGCAAGCATTAAATGCAATTAAAGTCTCATCTAGCAGAGATAGCCGCAGGTTTGCCACTGTGTGTATGGTTGCCAGGTCTTGATGAAGATGCAGGCTATCTTCTGCTCAACTTAAATAATTCCTTCACTGTGCCCCTCCCAGTCAGGCAGTCTCCAGCCCATACTGTCCAAGTGTCCACTCTTATCAAACTCTGCTCCCTGATCTGCAGGCATAAGCTTTTCTCCAAGGTCTGAGGTTCAGTAGACCTGGCATTTCCTACTACATACACCTTTGGTGATGAACTGTGTGAACAATCATGGTACACATCTCTGTATAATATGCCTATCTGAGTGTGTGCATTACGTTATGTATAATATGCCTATCTGAGTGTGTGCATTACGTTATGTATAATATGCCTATGCAGATTATGGTTTTTAGGTGCAATATAAAAAGCATAGAGTGAAGCAGCCTCATGTTTGTGTATGAATAGGATGGGCACAGTAATGCTCTCAGTAACTGCCTGCATATCAGTAATCCAATTGACAACAAGCAATCACAAACTGTGAGCAGAAGCAGTTGATTAAGAATAATATAAAAGAAATCCTCATGTTTTGAATTGAGCCATTCTTCCTCATGAAATGCAAGAAATCTCTGCAGCAGCCAGGTCCTAGCTGCAGCAACCTATTCCTGCTGAACGGATAAAGGCACTCACCCTCTTGGCTTATCAGGGTGGATAAAATTAAAAAACATTTAAATTGGATGTTGTATTTTTTTTTAAGGTGGTATATCTCTTAAATAGCTTGACTCAAGACAAAATCTGACCTTAATGCATGTTTAATTCTACACTTAGCTCTTAAAATTCAGTTCATGACCCTCTATCAAACACACTAAATTAAAGCCTGCTTTTCTATGTAAAAAACAATCCATGGGGGAAGACATCTGAGGTCAAGCATTATAAATATGCTGCAATAGGTCGTGTAGTATTTATTATTGAGGCAAACTATGAATATTTATGATTCTGTTAACCAAATAACACAAGCATTTACTTTTCATTTTATGGTAAATACAGTTTTGCCCAGTAACGAGTTGTCTTGCTTCTAGAAAGTTCTTGGCACTTATTCCGTAATCCTTCACACCTGGTACTGTGCTGAATTTGCTGCTCTTGTTTTTAAGCAAGTGATCTTGCTTAGTGTCCTTGACATGTACAGGGCATCAAAGAGAAATCTATTAGTGTTACAGTTTGACCCTCTTGTCTCCAAGCATATATAATTGTGTTCTGCAAAAGGCAAGTGGGCTGCATGACTACAGGGTTTGGATTATTCTCGTAGGTAGTAGGAAGGCTTTGTTTAGTTGTGAACCAGTATGTGTTAATTGTGTTTATAGCAACCAATTAATATGCGCTTGTGTTGAAGAAAGGCATGCATTACAAAATGGGAAACTTGATTTAAATCCATTTTTAAACTGGCTTTTTCCCTTGGCGATTTAAATGTAATCCGCATTGGAGCTTATTCTGTAGAAATTCTGCTTTCCACTTCCCAGCTTTGGCTCTGTTGTGGATATAGTCTTCTTGGCATGTTGCCTGTATGAAATGTGTCTGGGTGGTTTGGTGTGAATGGTAAGACAAGGGAGTGATTAATGATGATGTAGCAGAAAGGATGTAGGGGGGTTGGGTTTTTTTATGGCAGTTATCTTTAATTATACCTGAAAGCCATCAGTTGTACATAAATTTATGATGGAAGATTAGAGGCTTGCCGATGAGGCAGGCAAAGAAAGAGGGTTTTAAATGGGCTGTGCTTTGAAAACGAATTATTTTAGTGTCAGAAGAGAGAGGCTGGGGTGGTCTTGAACTATGACCTGAGCATCGGTTAACACCTCTGAAGCGTGGAGGTAGGAGCAACCCCTGACTGTTGCTATGCTGCAGTTACTAGTGTTTCATGCAGCAGCAATGTCTGTCTCCAGTTGCCCATTTGTACAAGGCTGGGTGGGAGCTTCTTGACCATGTGTTCTCCTGGAGGCTGCATGAAACGGTTGTCATCTCCCCCTCCCGCCCCAGTTTTAAGCTCTATAAAAGCTGTTGCAAAATTTGCATAGCTGTAGCTTTTCTGATTTCTTTACTTCATCTTTGCTGCATGTTGTTGATACTTCCTGAGTGTGTGTGTGTGTGTGTGTGATTTTTAATAAGAAACCACCCTTTTCTATACTAGTACTCATTTGTTTTCACAATATTGACAAACTTAGAAAAAGAACTTTGTAGCGTTTTGCATTACTAAGTTGCTGCACAGCCGCATATGCCCCTTCCTTTGTAGCTGGCTGTACATCTGGATGAGGTATTTTATTTTATTTAACATATTTTTATACCATCCCAAACTTATGTCTCTGGGCAGTTTACAAGATAAAAACAAAAGTAAAACATTAATTAAAAACAAACAAACAAAGAAATTTAAAAACAAGAAATTTAAAACACAATTTAAAATTCTAAAACAATCGTCTAAAAACAACATTAAAACAATCAAAACAATGAGGTAGCTGCCCAGAGCAGAGAACCAACATTAATAAAGGCTTCCCAGCTTACATAGGGCAGCTGGGCAGCTTACAGAGTTCTTGTGGTGACCAGTTTCATGGTAAAAGCTAAAGTGTGCCGTTGAGTCGGTGTCGCCTCCTAGTGACCACAGAGCCCTGTGTTTGTCTTTGGTAGAATACAGAAGGGGTTTACCATTGCCATCTCCCATGCAGTATGAGATGAGCCTTGGTAGTTGTATATTTTCATAAGAATTTGGGAGCGTGATGCCCTGAACCACCAGGTGCTGCAGAACATCAATGGAAGGGGGTGATTGCCCTCTTCCTCTCTGCCCCCCACATTTGGGCTTCCCAGGTGCACCTGTGGGCAGGGTGGATTTGATTTAAATCACGATTTAAATCACTAGCAGGGTGGATAAAAATCAAAAAAATCAGATTTAAATCAAAAAAATCAGATTTAAATCAAAAAAATACGATTTAAATCAAAAAAATGATTTAAACCCTGCTAGTGATTTAAATCGTGATTTAAATCAGTTTGATTTAAATCAAATCCACCCTGCCTGTGGGCCACTGTGTGAAGTAAGATACTAGTCTAAATGGGCTTTTGACCGGGTCCAGCAGGGCTTCTCTTATGCTCTAGCTGCTATTGGGCAAAAAGGGGAAGGATTGTTGCTTTCATGCCCTAATTGTGAACTGCCTGGAAGCATTTCACTTGTTATTGGAGGCAAAGATGCTGGACTAAATGGACTCTTGATCTGCTTCTCTTAGAACAATTTTCTACGTTCTGTGTCTACACTTGGCAGGGAGCATAGAGTAGTCACTCCCTGCTCCTCGGCAAAGCATGATGGAAATGCAAATATCAGCCAATCGACTGCTTAGCCAGTATAGGTTGGTGTCGTTCTGTCAGCTTAAAAATATCTGCCATATCACCTGCGGTTCAGCTGAGGATATTCAGTTAGCACTGTGTTTACATCTTTGTTTTGTTAAACTAAATGTGATTTCACGCAGGCCATAACTTAGGTTGGAGATCTCCTAATTACCAAAGTATGTGCATGCTCTGCTCTTGGAATTCTCCACCTCTCACAGCAGTGAAACGAAACTCCTGCTTTCTTTGCTGTCTCAGCCTTGAATTTTAAAAGAAAGGACACACAAAGCGTTGGGTTTTTTCCCCCCTTTGATTTTTGTTTTGTTTTGTTTTTTCCTATGTGAGGAGAATTGAATAGGCTTCCAGAAAGTGTGTGCGTGTGCGAACTGCACTTCAGTTGAGCGACTAATTGGGTAAAAGAATATATGGGCTCCCACTCCCTCTATGCCCAAAATGCTATCAAAGCTTTCACCCGTTTGAAAAAATTAGCAGGGCTTGTTAATCAAACAGCCTCTGTTACATTGATCACCACAGGCATTCAGCTACAGCGAATTAAGCTCTATACATCATGAGTTAAGTAGTACATTTTGTCATCTTGTTGGGTTTCTGAGTTTTGGTCATGTGGTTTCTGCTTAGATCGTGCATCCAAGCTTGTATTCCTATAAACAAGGAGAACTAGAAACTTATTTCTCTTCTCTCCCCCCTCCTTTAATTAAGCTTAAACTTAACTAGAATGATAGTTGCTCCAGCTTAAGGACAATACCTCAAGATTCCTTTAATGAAAAGATGTGTTTCAAATAGCTATTTACTTCCTATTGATGAAAAAAATTGCGGAGGTCTGTTTTTAGTGCCAGTTACTAGGTCTTCTCATTATTGTAGTAATCCTAAAACTGGTTAACTTCATGGCTGGACGAGAGTTTAAAATCTTCTTGAATAGAATATTGCGCTTCCAGTGCATGTCTTGCAGTCCTGTTTACAAGTTGTAATAATTTCTCAAAACAAACTATCAAGATAATTCATGGTGTGTATTCAGTACCAAACTTCCTGACTCGGTGTCTTGTGTTGGTGGCTGTCAGTCTGTTTTCTAAACAGCAGAAGGAGTCTCTCCTTTACAGGCACTCGCTTCCTCCAGTGTTCTCGACTGATTTTCATTTGGCGGACTTGGAGTCTGCAGTTGTAATATGTTGTGGCAAGAAATTCTCAACAGATTTCTCTGTCTTAACAGATAATGATTGTTGGAAAGTGTCCTTGATAGTGGAAGGTTCAGAACTGACCGTAATGTTGTTGCCCCTTTATGGAGACTACTGAAAAGTGCTTACATATGTTGCCACTCTTTGGGGTGGGTGTAACTTTTTAAAAGGGTGTGCACCCTCTAAATGGTACCCTTGTACATTCCAGGTGGCAGTTTGCACTGCATTCTGCATGCTAACGGGCCAGCCCTGAGAGCAAGAGCATCTTTAAGAATTACACCTGTTCTGTGGAGTGAAGTTAGGATTGGGGCCTGTAATGCAGGCCTTGACAACTTTTTCTTTGGCTTTAGGATCCAACCTAAAGATTCAGGAGCCAGACTGCCCTGTGTTCCATGGGGCAGACTCCTCACCTTGCTTGCTCAATCCTCCGTCTGGTCGTGTCCATCAATCACCTGCCTTACCCAGATGGAGGTGACTAGGAGGAGGAGTGAGCAAGGAATCAGGGGGCAGTTGTGTTAGTCTGTTTTGGGCAAACTGTGGACTGATGTGACCAGGAGAAGGAGAGGGCAACTCACCTCCACTTGCTTGCTTGCTCACTCCTTCTCCTGGTCTTGTCCATCCATTGCCTGATTGAGCCAGACAGACAGGAGCAGGAGTTGGAGTGATTAAGCTGCCTCCATCCTGCTTGCTCATTCTTCCTCCTGCTTGCATCTGGCTCAGGTGCCATGCATAAATTTCCAGGTGCCATGGCGAACTGGTGCCTGGGAATTGTCAAGTCCTGCTATGATGTCTGTTTAGATCTTCTACTCCTGACTCCAGCCGGAGCTGCCCACAAGATTTTTGTACTCTGTCCCTTGCCTTACTGTCCTCTTGCAGGCCTGATTCGGTGTGTGCTGCTATTAGGTTTTGGAGCGGGGGGGGGGGAATGTAACAGGCCATGAAAGAGATTATTTGAGTGGGGAGGAGAGAAATCGGCAAGCATCAGTCCCCATACAGATGCAAACTGATTGGACCCCAAGTGACTTTCAGTCACTGCAGCTGCATTACCTTTGGCATTCCACAATGTGTTATAGGTGGGTTTTTTTTTTTGCTCCCCCCAGCCCCATGTTTACACTCGGAAGTGGAGGTTGCCTGCTGAATCTCCTACAAGCTGCATGTCTTGTCTTCTCCTCCCACCCTTCAGGTTTCCTATCTATGTCTGCAGGCCTGTCCCTAGGGAAACATGCTGGACCTGCCTTGGTGACAACTGTGCTCTGCAGGCCATATTTTGTTGCTAAGACATGGTGTGGCAAAACAGAGGGTATTGCATGGGAAGGACATTTGGGGGGGGGGGTGGAGGGAAGGGGTTGTGTTAATGCTGCTGTTTATGCTTTGTATCCGTTCCTGAACAGGACATGGCTCAGTTAGTGGCAATAGCCGCTTGCCTCTTAGGCAACACCCATCCTTGTCCTCTGTAGTAATTGAGCAGGATCCAAAGTATAATCTATTACTCGTTTCACGTGCCCAAGGGGGCTTTGGCTTTTCATACTTCAGGAGCACTCTATAGTGGCACAAGGCAAGCCACTTCTGAAATGGAGTTTTTCTGAAAGCAGTATGCAATATGGCACAAGGAGACCTGCTGGCCCTCTCTGGGCATGTTTAGAAATCTTGCTGGGTATTCCTAAAGTAGCCCTCTGTATCCTGTCCATTATCTTGGCTTCTGGTAGCAAGCATGCCATTACAAGACTATCCAAAGATATTCTTTTTGTGGGCCTCAGCTGTGCAGTAACATAAAAAATGTTAGGCAGGGATTTAAGATGATTTCCTCTGCTAAAGTACCTGCTTTTGTGCTGTTGGTCCCCATTGTTTACAACATGTTTGCCTTTGGGTGTCTGCTTCTTCTCATACTTCTGGATCTAATTTTTATAAAGTATCCTTCTTCCTTAATTTCACCCTAGTGCTTCAGGCCACGCTGGGCTAACTGAGATGGCCCTGTGGAGTAGCACTTCTGTAGCTTGTCGGAAAGCTACATGGCTTTGAAAGTGTACATTGGTAATAGGGATGTAAAAGACTACACGTTTAAACGTTGAACCGTTAAGGCTGATTTTAATGGAATGAGTGCATTAAACAATTAATAGTTTTTAAAAAGGATTTGGAAAACAAGGGAACATAGAGGCAGACAACAGGACCTGGGAGACACTTGCTAGCAAGCAGCTGAGACAGGATCAACATGAAGCATTTTGCTGAGTGACCCTGTTATTTTCACGGAGATTATTTATTTATTTACACAGTCAGGTGTTATTGACTGGTTTGTTTTATACAGACACCGAGTCCTTCCCAAGGAACTGGGATGGCTGAATTTTATTCTCAGTGTTGTTGCTGTTGTAATAGATATCGTTGCAGAATATAGGCTGTTCCCAGTAAAGTTGCTTTTTGTAATTGGCTGATGGTGATTTCTGTGGCCCCTATAGTGTTGAGGTGCTCTTCAAGTTGTTTTGGAATTGCACCTAGTTTGCCAATTACCACTGGGATTATTTTGGTCTTTTTCCTCTGGTGGTAGGAGATCCTCAGGAAGGGTTAGGAACTGAGCATGCTCAAGACAGAACTGGACCATGTGATTCTTGTGGGCATAGCTAGCTCCCCAGTTCCAGTTCTGTCTCGCTCGGGACTAGACGTTTTGTGAGAGAGCTCCTGTACTCTACATTCTGGAATTCTGCTTTCTGGTCTGTGGCTATTGCCTTTAATTCTGTGAACTGTCTTTCCGTGACTTCTATATTTAGTGTGTGCGAGGGGGGGAAGAGAGCTCGAGCTCCATTCGGCTTCATAACAAAACTTTCAAAAACTTACTTCTTCCTTTAAATTCGGACTCAATTGGTTACTCAAAAGTTTTTCGCTCTGATTTTATATTGTTTACGTTAGTCCTTATGGACATTTCACATGCCGAAGAGCTGTTACAGGGCTCAATGTCGGAAGCTTCTGTATTGCCGCAGCACCTGGGCAATACGCGGGGAAATCACTCCGCCCTGACAGTTTCTCCCGCCACCATTGTGTCTCCCCAGCCCTCTGATACCGCAGCGCTGGTGGCGGAACCCTCTTCGTCCGGGCTATTGACTTTAAAAGCTTTTAAAAAATCTAAGCATTTGGGAGATCAAACTGCAAAAAAGAAACAAAATCCCTCATCAAAGCGGAGGGACACAAGCGGCTAAGCAAAAGATTGTTGATTCAGGCAGTGTGCCGCCGATCGAAATCCAAAGCGCAGACAAATGGCGCGAAGAATAAAGAGGGGCATAAAAAGCGATCGGCAAGTAAATTGGGCGGACGGTGCCCGGTGGGCAACCTTCCGGTGACTGACCCTTCGCCCCAAGAGAGTCTATTAGGGGCTGTTCCACGGGCTACTTCTCCTCCTGGGAGCACTGCACAGGAGAACTTGCACAGAGCAGATCCTTCCGCAAATTCCCCTGTAAAACAAGATCCGTTCTCTCCTAGAGCCACAAAGTGGTTAAGGGAATTTTTTAGGCGGGAAATTCTGCAGGAGCCCCCTGTAGCTGCAGTTCAATTAACATTGTTGCAAACGGACCCTGTTCCCCCTGTTACTCCAGACCCAAGTCAAGGACAGTTACTCCAGACCCAAGTCAAGGAAGCAAAACCAGTCACAGGCGGACATCCAACAGGAGAGGTTCAGACAGACTTTCATCTTCCTCTCTTGATTCTAGCCCCAGGCGTAGGGCTATTCCCCTATCTGAGCGGGGCAATTTCATACCCAGACCTTTCCCACACAGACCTAAGAGAAAGCGCAGGTGCTCTTCCTCTTCATCATCCTCCGCTAATGAAGCACAACAACATAAACACCGCAAAAAGGTGGTTCCATTGGTTCCTTCCATACTCCCCCCTCCACCCGCACCTTCTCTCATACCCACCCTTCCTCCCTTACTACCCGACCGGTCCCCCCCCCCCCGGTTCACACACATTCCTCCTCTTATGGGGTACTGCAATTCAATCTGAGGGACAAGAACAATTGAAGTCCCAGGAGGACCGTCGCTGTGATTCTCTCCTTAAGAAAGTACACAACGCCTCCTCCTCCTCTATAAAGATCCCAGCGACCAATTCCATCTTCGCCAGAGCATCCTTACTTTGAGCCAAGGAGCTTGTCCAGATGGTTCCTCCTGAATTGCCCAAACTTCGACAGGGCATTAATAAACTAGCCAAAGCGGCTGCTCTAATGGCCGATGCCAGTTTGGATAACATTCAACAATCCTCTAGGGCTATGGTTGCAGGGGTGGCGTTGCGTAGGTCCCTCTGGCTTAAGGCCTGGAATGTGGATTACAAATCAAAGTTAGCCTTAACTTCTGCACCCTTTGTGGGGCGGGGGGGGGATTCTTTGGACCGGTTTTAGACACGGTTCTTGTGGAATCTAAGGATAAGAAGAAAGCTATGCCCTACTCACGCGGGGGTTTTCGTGGTTCCTTTCGTAATTCCGCAAGATCCTTTCGCCCATATAGGCAATCCTTTAACCAGCCATACTCTTCCGGTTATAGTCAGAACTATCAGTCACGAGAATCACAATTCACCCCTCCCAGAGGCGCCTTCTGACCGCAGTGGAGGCAACAACTCAGAGGCAATCACAGAGGATATTCCCACAAGCAATTCATCCCCACACAAAAATCTTCAAATCCCATCAAACACATATGGATGCGTCAAGCAGTCCAACATCTACTTCAGATGCGGGCAATCGAAATGGTTCCAGATACCCAGCGTTTTCTAGGCACCTACTCCATTCTGTTCCTTGTTCCAAAGAAAGACGGAACCTGGAGGGCCGTTCTAGATCTGAAGGCATTCAATCATTTCATTCAGAAAAGGAAATTTCGAATGGAATCCTTACACACCATAAAGGAGACCATTCAGTCAGGGGATTTTCTAGCCTCAATAGACCTTTCGGAGGCTTACTTGCATATTCCCATCAGAAAGGGTTCCCGCAGCCACCTACGCTTCATCTACGACGGGAGCCATTACCAGTATCACACGCTCCCCTTCGGCCTATCATCCGCCCCCTGGGTGTTCACCAAGGTTATGGTAGCCCTGGTGTCCCATCTCCGCCTCCAGGGCATACACAGAGCTCGCACTCTGGAACAAGCCGCCAAGGATGTCCACATCACCCTACAAGCACTTGCGGATCATGGCTTCGTAGTAAATCATCCCAAGAGCCACCTCAGGAACTGGTTCATCTAGGGACTCTTTTCGACACAAATCAGGGGACGGTATCTCTGCCACCAGAACGCCAACTGAAAGTTGCCCAACAACTACGCCCGCTCCTCTCCAAGACTTCGGAGGACGTTATGATTCTGGCCCAAGCATTGGGGTCCATGATTACCTGTCTCCTCTGCACTCCATGGGCCAGATGGCACTCGCGCCCTCTACAATGGTTGCTCCTCCCTTGGCAGGACCAAATCATGGCTTGCTCCAGGAAGTCAATCAGGATCACTCAACGGGTCCGGGAATCCCTACATTGGTGGTTGTCCCCAGCCCTCAATCGGGGCCATCCCTTGGAGGAACCTCCGCGAGTGATAGTAACCACGGATGCCAGTCTATCGGGGTGGGGAGCCCACTGTTGGTCACAAGTCACACAAGGTTCCTGGTCTCTGAAGGAGAAGGGACGACCCATCAACTGGCTAGAACTCAGGGCAGCCCGTCTGGCCCTTATCAGCTTTCAGCAGTTCCTTCGTCATCGACACGTCCTGATCAGAACGGACAACGTAACAGTGAAGGCCCACATCAACCGCCAGGGGGGCACCAAATCGAAGATATTGATGGAGGAGTCAGATCTTCTCTTCAGCTGGGCAGAGGACAATTTCCTATCACTCTCAGCGGAACACCTGAAAGGGGAGGACAACGAACTTGCGGATTGGCTCAGCCGCAAGTTTCTCGATCCGGGAGAATGGTCTCTGCATCCAGAGGTATTTTGTCGAACGACTCAGATCTTGGGCCTTCTACAGGTGGATCTGTTCGCCTCTGCACAAAACCATCAGCTTCCCCGCTTTTATTCAAGATACCAATCCGCCCAGGCGGAAGCGACGGACGCACTTCACTCCCCATGGCCAAAAGCACTTCTCTACGCCTTTCCTCCAGTTCCCATCATCATGAAAGTAATCAAGAAGATGATCCTAGAGAGGGCTGAGCTTATTCTCATAGCTCCTCACTGGCCTCGCCGGACTTGGTTTTCCAGTCTCCTCGAGCTGGCAGTCAGACCACTTTGGCATCTACCAATACGACGAGACCTCATGGTTCAAGGACCAATATTTCACCCGGAGCCACAGTGGCTACAACTCTCCACTTGGAGGTTGAGCGCGTGTCCTTAGCGGCTAGCGGATACTCCTCATCAGTACAAAATACCATACTAGCTGCTAGGAGGGAATCCACACACTGTATATATCAAACTACATGGTCTGCTTTTTTAACCTGGGCCCGTACACACCACATTGACCCAGTTTTGGCAGGTGTCCCTGAGGTTCTGAGTTTTCTACAATCAGGTTTAGACAAACAGCTCTGTCCTGCCACTTTACAGTGACAGGTCTCAGCCCTTGCGTCGATTTTCAAACTCTCCTCAGGCTCGCAGCTATCGCTCCATTCCCATATTTCAAGGTTCCTTCGTGGCGCTACCAACCTGGCACCTCCCCCCGTCAATTCCTACCTGGAATCTTAAGAGTGCTTAACGCTTTGACCAAAGCACCGTTTGAACCCATTTCATCTATACCACTGAAGATTTTGTCATACAAGGTACTCTTTCTTGTGGCAATCACATCTGCGCGGCGGGTATCCAAACTGGGTGCCCTGTCTTCGAGAAAAGAATTCAGCACTTTTCAATCAGATGCAGTGTTGTTACGTGTGGACCCAACCTTTCTTCCGAAAGTTAATTCCCAGTTTCATAGATCCCAGATCATCGTTTTACCCTCCTTTTGTCCCCTTCCTGTTCACCCAACAGAGAAGTTATGGCACAAGTTGGATGTGCGTAGAGCACTACGTGTTTATCTTAGAAGGACGAAAGCCATCAGAAAATCGGATGCTCTATTCGTTTCATTCCATACTCCCACCTTGGGAACCAAGGTTTCAAAGGCGGCATTGTCAAACTGGATGAGATCCTGTATTCTCCTGGCATATTCCGCTCTCAATCTGTCACCACCAGGGGGAATACTGGCTCACTCTACCAGAAGCGCAGCCGCATTGGCAGCTTTCTCAGCACATGTTCCTCTGTCTGAAATTTGTAGAGCGGCTACCTGGGCATCCACAACACAATTTATCCGACATTATGAAATATCAAACTTTTCCGAGCAGCAGGCAGCCTTTGGTCGCACGGTGCTGCAACAAGTTCTGTAATTGCATCCTTCCCTCCCAGGGACCGGTGTCTTTATCTTGGGCATGTCCCTTCCTGAGGATCTCCTACCACCAGAGGAAAAAGGAACATTGGCCTTACCGTGAAGGGTTCTTTTTCCTGGTGGTAGGAGATCCTCAGCCCCTCCCGGATGCTCTTAACTAAGGGTTATTGAGGTGGAGGGGATCCCAGCTACATTTTAAGCTGGGATATCAGGTATAGAGCCGGCTCTCAAGGGCACTGAGATTAGACCAAGTTATTCATTTCCCCTAATTAATTCGAATCTCGTTTTGTCTATTTTGCTCTCTACTCTGTATTCTGTTCCTTCACACTCAGTACAGACCTCTTACGTGCAGTACAGCTCTCTCCACGGGTCAGACACTACTCCCTCAACAATCCTGGAACTGGGGAGCTAGCTACGCCCACAAGAATCACATGGTACAGTTCTGTCTCTAGCATGCTCAGTTCCTAACCCTTCCTGAGGATCTCCTACCACCAGGAAAAAGAACCCTTCACGGTAAGGCCAATGTTCCTTTTTCTGCCACAGCCTTTTAATTTCAATTTGTAGATCTTTGTATTTTGTGATTTTGTCTATTTCTTTTTCTTCTATTCTGCTATCCCCTGGTATTGCTATGTCAATTATTTTAACTTGTTTTTCTTTCTTCTCAACCACAGTTATATCTGGTGTATTGTGTGGCAGATGTTTGTCTGTTTGTAGTCAGAAGTCCCATAATATTTTTACATCTTCATTTTCTTCAACTTTTTCAATTTTATGGTCCCACCAATTTTTGGCTACAGGTAGCTTGTATTTTTTGCAGATGTTCCAGTGTATCATCCCTGCTACCTTGTCATGCCTTTGTTTGTAGTCAGGCTGTGCGATCTTTTTACAACAGGTGGTCCACGGTTTCATCTGCTTCTTTACAAAGGCGGCACTTGCTGTTTTTTGTGGATTTTTCTACTTTTGCTCTTATTGCATTTGTTCTTAGTGCCTGTTCTTGTGTAGCCAATATTAAACCCTCAGTTTCTTTCTTCAAGTTGCCATTCTTAAGCCATTGCCAGGTCTTGGTGATGTCTGATTTCCCACTTATATTGTGCAAATATTGACCATGCAGTGGCTTATTTCTCCATTTTTCTGCTCGGTTCTTTACTTATTCTTTCTTGTAGGCCTGCTTTGTTTCATTGGTGTTGAATAGTTTCACGTTATTGACCATTTTGAAGTGCATCTTTTTCACTGACCTTTATATATTCTGCAAGGCCTCTTTTCTCCTCCTCCTACTGTTTGATGGACTTGCAGCATTCCTCTTCCACCTGAGCTGCGAGGGAGGTATAGCCTATCAACATCATTGCGGGGGTGCAGAGCATGATTGATGGTCATGATTTTCCTGGTTTTACGATCTAGCGTCTCTAGCTCTGCCTGGATCCAGTCTATTATTCCTGCAGTGTATCTGATAACAGGTATAGCCCAGGTGTTTATGGCATGTATGGTGTTCCCGCCATTGAGTTTGGACTTGAGGATTTTTCTAACTCTCCTGATGTATTCACTTCCAATTTTTCTTTTAACTTCACTATGTGCCATGTTATCAGCCTGGAGAATGCCCAAGTATTTGTAATGTTCTTTCTCTTCCAGGTTCTTGATCTTGCTTCCATTGGACAGTCCTTTCCTTCCGTTTTTCTTATTTTTCCTCTGTTCATTATTAATGCAGCACACTTGTCTAGTCCAAACTCCACTGCTATATCGCTACTGAATATATGGACAGTGTTTAGCAGTGATTTGATTTCTGACTGGGACTTTCCATACAACTTCAGATCATCCATGTACAGTAGATGGTTGATTTGACTTGATGTTTTAGATGTTTGGTATCCGAGGCCTGTTTTGTTTAGTATTTGTGAAAGTGGAGTCATGGCGATTACAAACAACAGAGGGGATAGTGAGTCCCCTTGGAAAATGCCTCTTCTAATGCTGACCTGTCCAAGTGTTGCCATTGATTGTTAACTGTGTACTCCACATGCTCATTGCTTTTTTAAATAAATATCTGAACATTTTTGCTGACACCAATTGTTTCTAAACATTTTAGTATCCATGTGTGAGGCAATGAATCGAAGGCTTTCTTGTAGTCAATCCATGCAACACTTAGATTGGTTTTTCTTTTCTTGCAATTTTCTAAAATCATTTTGTCGATCAGCAGCTGGTCTTTTGTGCCTCTGGTGTTCGGGCAATTTCCTTTCTGTTCAACTGGAAGCTGATTGTTAGTTAATAAGTGTTGCATCACTTCATCTGCTCTTATTCCAGTTAATAATTTGAACATGGTTGGCAGGGAGGTGATTGGTCTATAACTACTTGGAACTGCACCTTTTGCTGGGTCTTTCATGATAAGATGAGTTTTCCCAGTTGTTAGCCATTGTTCAATATCACCTCCTTGCAAAATGTGATTGAACTGTTTTGATAGTTGTTTATGAAGGCTTGTTAGGTGTTTAAGCCAAAAGCCATGCAGTTCATCGTCGCCTGGAGCAGTCCAATTTTTAATTTTCTTTGCTCTTTCACTTATTAATTCTGGTGTTATTATTAGATCTTGCGTTTGTTGGTTACATTTTTTGACCTCTTTCATCCAGCCTGCTTTTTTATTATAATCTATTGGATTGTCCCATAATTTCCCCCAAAATTGCACTGTTTCTTCTTTATTGGGTGTTTCTAAGTTTCTTGCAGTTTCTCCTTCTATGCTTTGGTAGAAACATCTCTGATTCGACTGGAATTGGAGATTTTGCCTGTGTTGTGTAATTCTGGCTTCGTGTCTGCTAATTTTCTTTGACACTGCTGTTATTTGCTACTTTATTATTTCCAGGACTTCTCTAATTTTCTTTGAATCTAGGTGATATTTTTGGATCAGATACTGTTTGGTGTTTTCATTCTTCAGCTTCTTGTCTTTTACATCTTTCAATTTACTAGCATCTGATCTAAGCCTGGAGATTTTATTTTTCTAATCTAATCTTCCATTTAGGTGATGTACTGCTTTCTTTTTTTACAGGTCCACTGATCTTATATCCGAGCTCTTGTGTTGTTATTGTTGCTGCACTCTACATTAGTTGGTTTGTTTCTTGCAAATTATTGGTTGTTATTACTGCAAGTGCAGCATTGACATCTTGTAATGCCTGAGCAAGTTGTTTTTTGGCAACTGTTTTTAGAGCTGGAAGTCAAACTCTGGTGGTTGTTTGGTGGTATTATTATTATTATTATTATTATTATGACATTTATATCCCGCTCTTCCTCCAAGGAGCCCAGAGCGGTGTACTACATACTTAGGTTTCTCCTCACAACAACCCTGTGAAGTAGGTTAGGCTGAGAGAGAAGTGACTGGCCCAGAGTCACCCAGCTAGTTTCATGGCTGAATGGGGATTTGAACTCGGGTCTCCCCGGTCCTAGTCCAGCACTCTAACCACTGCATCACACTGGCTCTCGGAAGATGCTGAAGTAGGCAGCATTTCTTGCACTGTCATGGGAACTGTGAATTCTTCTGTGGGAGCTTCTATTATTCCAGTACTGTTGTGCAGATTGTCGGCAGCTATATCAGTCGAGGATGGGTGAGATATAATTTTAACAGTTTGTTTGCTAAATTAAACATTCCTTACATCCCTATCTGGCAACACAACCACAAAGCTGCACAAGTTGATGACTGTACAAGGCACCCCACCCCAAAGTCTCTGTGTGTGTGCCTGTGTGTGTGTGTGCGTGTGCGTGTAGCCTACACCCTGCAAAGTTATGGAGAGCAGAAAACGGGACCTTTTTTTTCCCCCTTGCAGGACAGCCTTGATAAGGTACAGGGGTTATCTCATCAGTCTGTACATAGCTTGTACTTTTTCAAAAATTGAGGCAGTATCACTTTAACTCTCTCCATAATCAATTAAAGGGAGTCTAGGGCTGCACTCTGACAGATGCTGCAGTTCAGATGAGAGTTTAAATTCATGTCAAAGTGCTGTTGCAGAAAGGCCCTCAGTTCTGTGAGAAAAGAAATGGGGAATCTATGTGCACCTCCAGTCTATTTACATGTATTAAATGGCTTCGATTTTCAGTAGCTTGTTGCATTTGTGCTAATGTTTAGAAGTGAAACTTGATTTGAAATGAAATGTATTGAACTGGAATAGTGACTCAGTGAAAACGGCTATCTTAATTAGTCATTGTTTGTGCATTTTGTTCTGTAGCAGCAATTAAAATTGAGTGGGCTCAGTTTGCAAGGGGTGAAGGTGACTTGCCCCCTCCCCACCCCTCCCCAAACTTTTGAGGTGACATGATCTCCTTGAAGTAGCTGTTTTTCTTTGTATGGTATTATGGGAACAAAAAACGAGGATCTTCTGCAGAAGATCCTCATTGGAAAGAGGTTTGTTGAGCTCGTATTGAATTCACACTTTCTCATCATGATTGGAAGACTGGATGCTGCCTTCTCCACAGCACTCTGCACTCAGATCCTGGCACCACAAGGTTCTCTTTAGGCCAGGAATGCTGTTGCTCTTGTACATCCTGGTTGTGAAAATTATCCATCCTACACCAATGGGAGAAAGCAAGTATCCCTTTGAACCCTGACTTCCAGTTGGGAAGAAGTGCTATCCTAGATAGTCCTAAGAACAGGAATATACGATTTTAAGAAAGTCCTTGTTGCTTTTGGTGGTGTGTAGCCCAGTCTGTCTGTAAAGTGAAAGCAGTCAGTATTTGTCATTGTCCTCCTAAAAATCCTATGAGTTACATTTTATTTCCATTTTGTGTGTGGGAAATTGAGGTTCAGAGATAGTGTGCCCTGCTATTCAAATTCAGTAACAATACAAATTTTGCTGCAGAGAACAGAGTTTAATTATTTAACCAAATATTACAAAACTGGACATAACTTCATATCGTCACCAGTGGGAGGAGTTCTTACAAATTGTTCCTCCCTCACTTTGTTCTTCAGATACTATTGGAGTACATACAAACACATCTACCTCCCAGGAACCGGATTTTTGTTTTGTGTTCACCTGCTCCAAGACAAACTCTGCCTTCCCCTGTTTTCACTCCTCTAATAAAAACACATGTGTATCTGGCTCTAGATCCTAGAGCCTGTTAACTGAGCAAAGAGGTACCTGTTTAAAGTGGTGATTCTCTTTAATTATCAGGGGGAAAGCAACTGGCCCTATTCATCCCCAGCACAGCAGCCCTCCAGTGGCTATTGCTGGTGTCTATCTTACGTTTCTTTTTAGATTGTGAGCCCTCTGGGGACAGGGGTCCATTTTATTTATTTATATCGGTGTAAAGCTCTTGGGGACCATTGAAAGCAGTATATAAATATCTGTTGTATTTGTAGATCACAGTGTTTATTAACAATTTTCTTGTTGCCTTCCTTCCCACCTGCCTTTGGTGGGCTGGGGTTTTAAAAAATAAAATAAAATCCGTTGCTGAAATATTCGTGTTCAGTGTTTGTTCGTGCCTTTAAAGAGAGAGAGAGAGAATCTGTAACCAGAAACAAAACCCTGAAACACTGTTCTGAGCGGGAGAGGAAAATGATGCAGTAAGGGTCACAAGCACCAGCCAATCAGCACTCTGCACAGCTGCCTTATTCTAGAAACAGGATTGCTAGTTCCTGAGTTCAGTTCTCTGTGAGAGATTGTACATCTGGCCCAAAAGGGGAGAGTTGTGAAACTTCACAGTAAGTTAACCAACCAAGCTTTGTACATCTGCGCACACCCTTGTTTAGATGAAGCCCGCAGCCTTCTGTTTCTCCCTTTCATCCCTTTTATTTGCTTGCACCATATACCTCTGGAGTTCTTTGCCACACCAGTTTGTATGTGCTCTACTTTAAGAGTTGACTTGGCCATTCAACAAAGTGCTTTCTTCACTCTTGAATTATCTGCTTGAACAGTTGCTTTGTTTTAATACATATTTGTCCTTTATTTCTATTTATCCTGGCTTCTTGTTAATGTTTAATCTTTCATCGCTCTTTTCCTTTGTCTGTCCTTAATGTTTATAAACATATGGGTGGGGCTGGTGTTTTTTGTTTGTTTGTTCTGGATCGTGCATCACCTCGTTATTTAGATGTATCATAAACAAATAACTATTTATTGAATTCATCCAGGAAAATGTAAAATGTTAAAATGGAAAAACAGAACACATATCTGAAATGGAGAAAAACTGGTTATGCAAAAGCCCTTTAGTGGATAACAGTCCTAACATGATTCAGCAGTTTGGTGCTATGGCACAAAAGGCCAATGCCATTTGCAGCAACATTAATAAGAATATTGTTTGAAAAGTTCTGCAAAGTGATCGTATCTTTCAGCACTGATCAGACCTTCTCTGGATAGAACACTTGATTACTATAGGGGAGAAATTTAAAAACTGGAGACTTGCAATTCTAGGAAGCTGCAGCTAGAAGTCTCTCTCTCTCTCTCTCCCTGTCTCCCCACTATAGCTTCTGGGCTGACTTGGATAGAGTGGGAAGCAGTCAGAGCAGTATATCTGAGAAGCAAGAACTGGAGCTGATAAAAACTGATTTTTAAAAAATCTGATCTTTTAAAATTTAAGTTGAATTTTTAAATTAAAATAGGATTTTAATTTTTAAAAATTCATAAAAGAACCTAGCTCAAAGATACCATCATGAATGTTAATCATAATTTCTAATTATATTCTATGAACATGTTAACTGCAGTTAACATGGGGCTGAGAAATAACAGACCTCATCTATTCTGCAGGTGGTGTATATGCAGTGCACACACCGTCAAGCCCTCCCCCCCTCAAAAAGTGCAAATATATTAGGCCCATTCACACATTATGTTCAACACTTGGACAATGAGTGTACACAGGTACAGTCGCATGTAATGCTGAACGCAAGTACAGAACTACACTTCCTATCTGAACCATGCATTTGAAGGGCCTGTATCCAGGCTCCCTTTTAAAATGAACACAGGTACAGGCATTCACACAAACATGCGTACTAGTGTACAGACATCTGTAAACTCATACAGCATAATATTTGAAATGGGCTAAAGAAGGTGAATGAATGAATGGAGGATTTGGAGAAATGAGTAGATCTGAGTGAGGAGTCGGAGTCGGGATATAAATAGAAGGGATATGGGAGGGGAATAGAAAGTGAAACCAAAAGTGAACAGAACTATTCATGATGTCCTGAGGAAACCTTTTCCCCAGTGTATTCTGTATTGTAGAAGGGAAGTGCCTATCATGGCAGTAGGCCATAAAAGAGGCCCCATTTGGGAATATTTTGATGAAGTTGCTGTGCCTGTGGATAAGGCAGGCATGTGTACAAAATGCAAACAGTGCAACAAAGAAATGCAAGGCCTGGTTGCCTGAATGAAACAGCATTATGAGATGTGTACACTTACTATAAAGTGTACCTACCTTCTAAAAATGAAAACTCCATCTACGCTTGAATATGTATTAAGGGTATATTAGAACAAAAAATGTACTTTTACTAGAAAATGACAAATATAAATTTTCCTGAATAGTGATTTAAACTGGGTACCTTCAGGTTACTGTCTGCCATTGCACCTGTGTATGTGTATGTTAAAAACATAAAAATATTTCCATAATAATCTTCAGGTACCAGTTCTGCACGTTGCTAAACAAAGATTTTTATGCATTGGTATCTACTTCCGGGGTGCTTAAGCAGCTAGGTCTTTCCTTCCTCTGACTTCTGGTATGGTCATTGTGTCTTCTTAATAGTTGATTGGTAACTTCTACTGTCAAGCTGTACTATTCATTTATTTATATCTTGTAAGACCACAACACAAGTCCAAGCTACAACCGCATCATAATTGGAAAACCAGAACTGATAAAGTTCATGCAGATAAGATAAGTCAAAGTAAGCTGAGCCATAGACCACATTAATTAATTAATTAATCAATCAATCAATCAATCAAATTTGTATACCGCCCCAAACTTTCATCTCTGGGCAGTTTACAATAACATAAAACCAGTTAAAAACATATACAAAAACTTAAGACAATTTAACAATTTAAAAATAACCAGAGATTAAAACCCAAAAATATTAGGAAGCTGAGAAAGCCTGGGCAAAAAGATGGGTTTTCAGGTATCTTTTGAAAATTGCCAGAGATGGGGAGGATCGTATCTCAGCAGGGAGAGCATTCCACAATCTCGGGGCAGCGACCGAGAAGGCCCGTCTCAGTGTAGCCACCAAACGAGTTGGCGGTAACTGGAGACGGACC